>NC_139829.1:31648482-31760911 GCF_963691815.1 Echiichthys vipera | reverse complement strand
ATTTACTCTGCTGATGAATTTGTGGTTAATTGTGAGTGTTGTGTGTATGACTATGTGGGGGGAATGTTAATGTGCACCTTGGGTAGGGCTGAGAGAGAGAGGGAGAGAGGGAGGGAGAGAGAGGGAGAGAGGAGGGGAGAGAGAGAGAGAGAGAGAGAGAGAGAGAGAGAGAGAGAGAGAGAGGAGAGAGAGAGAGAGAAGAGAGAGAGAGAGAGAGAGAGAGAGAGAGAGAGAGAGATGAGAGAGAGAGAGGAGAGAGAGAAGAGAGAGAGAGAGATGAGAGAGAGAGAGAGAGAGAGAGAGATCCCTCCCTCATTTAAAGTAATTAGACCTGCAGGAGAGGATCCCCCCAGCCCAGGAATAGATATCCCACACACACACAGTGAGGACGCCTCACACTCTAGACATGCATCCACACACACACACACACCAATGCATGCATGCACACACTAATCTGCACACGTATCTTCCAACACACAACACACACCACGTCCTAAATCCAGTTCTATTTTAAAAACGCCTCAAACCCATGAATCCTTCCATACGCCTGAAAACAAGCACCATGTTTTGGGGAAACATTGAATAAATTGCATGAATACGATGTGTAATAAAGATAATTTGATTAATTAGAACTTGGTCGTTACGGTCTCTGTGGTTGTGTGTTTTTGAGCAGACTTCAGTCTTGTGGCGTCGCCTTTCTCCTCAAATCTCATCTTATCTTGTGACTTTTCCGCTCTTTAAACTCTCAGGTAAAGGCTCTAAATATCCGCAGTGAAGTGAAATATCTTGGTCATGTGATCACAGACCCGCTGACCAACAGGTGACGAGGACATTTCTCGTCAGTGTTCGTGTGCGCGAGCAAATGTATCGGCACGTAAATTTGGGTTGGTGCACGGTTGTGTGAAGCTGACTCGGTTCAAAGCGTACTGTTCACCCGTGTACACTGCACAAACACTGTAGGTCCTTTGTATACATCATATAACTATATATATATATATACAACTTGAGAGATCAAATATGTTTTGCGGCTCCAAACTAATTTTTCTTGGTGAGAGGCGGCAAAATAGCTCTTTTGGTGCAGACTGGTGCAGACAGGTGCAGACTGCAGCGTGTCATACGTTCTGCAGAGAAGGTGATTGGCTGCAACCTCCTTCTCTCCCAGGACTCTACTCTTCAAGGACCCTGAGGAGAGCGAGGAGGATAGCTGCTGATCCCTCCCACCTGGACACTACCTGTTTGAACCTCTCTCCTCTCTGGCCGGAGGCTGCGCTCCATCAGGACCCAAACCTCCCGCCACAGGAACAGTTTCTTCCCCTCTGCCATCAGACTCTGGAATTCTGTTAAAGACACTTAACGGTCATTCGTTATATTAACGACATCTGGAACTCATACGTTATATTAACGTACCCAAATCATCCCCCCGCCCCTTTTCACTGGACACTGTAACTTGCACACTACCACCTGCACTGGTCATGCAAACACACTCACTTGTATATAATTCAATGCTATATGTGTAGTTTGCTTGTGTTCATGGTTATATTTATGTAGGCGCCGTCACATCAAGTCAAATTCCTTGCGATGATAATTGCCTGGCAATAAACCTGATTCTGATTCTGATGTAAAGGTTGCAGAACCCTGACCTATACAAATAACCAAGTCCAGTTACTTTGACAGAAATTGCTTTTGGGGATAAAGGTAAAAGTATCTCACAGGAGGATACAGAGCCGGACATTCACGCTCAAATACAGAACTTCTGCATCCTGTGCTTTAAAACCCAGAACATGTAAATTGTGATCTGTACATGTGTGGGTGAAATACACAAAGAGACTGCATGTGGCTACGATGACGCTCTGAGGACACTTTTAAAAAAGGCCCGGATGGACCAGTGCGAGCGAGCTGTCTGTGAGCACGGGAGTGAACACACACGCTGCACGCGGTTCTGAGGACTGTAACGCACTGGTTCAGTGACTCTGAGGATCTAAATGTTGTGGCGATGGTGAACGTTATGTACAATGACACGCGCTGCACGCCTCAGTTTTGGGGGCACTGGTATAAGTGTCTTTAAAAATCAGTCTTTAGATTATTATGTTTTTATTATTTTTATTTTATTCTGTGAATCCTTTTGTACTGTGTGTGTTGCTTTTTGTACGGACCTTGAGTCTGAAATAAAGCTTATCATCCATCTATCTATCTATCTATCTATCTATCTATCTATCTATCTATCTATCTATCTATCTATCTATCTATCTATCTATCTATCTATCTATCTATCTATCTATCTATCTATCTATCTATCTATCTATCTATCTATCCATCCATCCATCCATCCATCCATCCATCCATCCATCCATCCATCCATCCATCCATCCATCCATCCATCCATCCATCCATCCATCCATCCATCCATCCATCCATCCATCCATCCATCCATCCATCCATCCATCCATCCATCCATCCATCCATCCATCCATCCATCCATCCATCCATCCATCCATCCATCCATCCATCCATCCATCCATCCATCCATCCATCTATCCAGCCATCCATCCATCCATCCATCCATCCATCCCTCTATCTATCCATCCATCTATCCATCCATCCATCCATCTATCCAGCCATCCATCTATCTATCCGTCTATCCATCTATCTATCCATCTATCCATCCATCCATCCATCCATCTATCCAGCCATCCATCTATCTATCCGTCTATCCATCTATCTATCCATCTATCCATCCATCCATCCATCCATCCATCCATCCATCCATCCATCCATCCATCCATCCATCCATCCATCCATCCATCCATCCATCCATCCATCCATCCATCCATCCATCCATCCATCCATCTATCCAGCCATCCATCCATCCATCCATCCATCCATCCCTCTATCTATCCATCCATCTATCCATCCATCCATCCATCTATCCAGCCATCCATCTATCTATCCGTCTATCCATCTATCCATCCATCCATCCATCCATCCATCCATCCATCCATCCATCCATCCATCCATCCATCCATCCATCCATCCATCCATCCATCCATCCATCCATCCATCCATCCATCCATCCATCCATCCATCCATCCATCCATCCATCCATCTTATCATAATAGAAATGACAACACTGTACACATAAGATGCACGGTTCAAACCCAGTAACTTGCATTGTAAAGCTGGTTGGTCGTTGGGTGCGGTGCAGGCAGCTTTGTTCATAGCTGTATTCTAGAGACGGGGAGGTGGACATGAAAACCTGGGGCTGTTTGTCTTTACTTGAAACAGAGGAATCTGGGGAGGAAGAGAACAACAGAGCTAATTAGTCAAGAGGAGCTGACGGAGCCCGGCCAAGTGGCTCAGTGCCAGTCAGGGAGGAGGAGGAGGAGGCGATGAAGGCGTGGACATCGGGGTTACACACATTTATTGGACCGCAGGTGCTGGACATTTATTAGATATCACATATTGTGTGTGACGATTATGTGCAAACATGAACCACACTGCAGTTTGGACGGTTCAATGTGTGATTGTGCTTCATAATTACAGTTGTTATAACACAGGTAAAGGAAATCACTTAATAAACATTTGGCTTTGAACACTCACTCAATCATCTTTAACTGCTTATCTGGGATCAGGGTTGCAGGGGGAAGAGCTCTAGTAGGGGACTCCAAACTTCCCTTTCCCGGGCCACATTAACCAGCTCTAACTGGGGGATCCTGAGGCGTTCCCAGGCCAGTGTGGAGATCTAATCTCTCCACCTGGTCCTGGGTCTCCCGCAAGGCCTCCTCCTAGCTCAGGGGTGGGCACTTCCGGTCCTGGAGAGCCACTGTCCTGCATGTTTTAGGTTCCTCCCAACCGTAACACACCTGAGTCTAACACACCTGAGTCTAACACACCTGAGTCTAACACACCTGAGTCTGACACACCTGAGTCTAACACACCTGAGTTTAACACAACTGAGTCTAACACACCTGAGTCTGACACACCTGAGTCTAACACACCTGAGTCTGACACACCTGAGTCTAACACACCTGAGTCTGACACACCTGAGTCTAACACACCTGAGTCTGACACAGCTGAGTCTAACACACCTGAGTCTGACACACCTGAGTCTAACACACCTGAGTCTGACACACCTGAGTCTAACACACCTGAGTCTGACACACCTGAGTCTAACACACCTGAGTCTGACACACCTGAGTCTAACACACCTGAGTCTAACACACCTGAGTCTAACACACCTGAGTCTGACAAACCTGAGTCTAACACACCTGAGTCTGACACACCTGAGTCTAACACACCTGAGTCTAACACACCTGAGTCTGACACACCTGAGTCTGACACACCTGAGTCTGACACACCTGAGTCTGACACACCTGAGTCTGACAATAATCAAACTGTGACGAGCTTCAGTTGCTTGATAACACATAATCAGACTCAGGTGTGTTAGATTCAGGTGTGTTAGACTCAGGTGTGTTGGAGCAGAGAGAAACCTAAAACATGCAGGACAGTGGCTCTCTCTCCAGGACCAGAACTGCCTACCCCTGTCTTAGCTGGACGTGCCTGGGACACCTCCAGCCAGGCACAAAATATTAGTAAATATCATCATATTAGCAACGTCAGCATCCTTCAAACCGACGAGTTTGACGTAGTGCAGCCACGTCCTATAACAGAAGTTTTGTGGACTCCCAGAACCCAAAGGCGACGGCCAGTCAAAGAGAAACATAAGCAGGTTAACAAACAAGCACATGCCCTATTGTGGTGACAATGTATTTTGACTGATGTTCTTTGTCATCTCCACTGATAGTGGAGGGGGTTACAGATGATCTATTACAGTACAGTAAAACCTGCTGCAGAGCTAAGTTTCTAATTAAGGCCCACGTATGAACGTTATAAAGGGCCGGAGTCTATCTCTGCCAAAAGGTAACGTACGGTAAGACATCCTTCATTCATTCATCTTCAGCCTCTTGTCCCTGTCGGGATCGTGGGGGGCTGGAGCCGATCCCAGCTGACATTGGGTGTGAGGCGGGCTGCACCCTGGACAGGACGCCAGTCTATCACAGGACACATAGAGACGAACAGAGACAGACAACCATTCACACCTACGGGTGATTTAGAGTCATCAATGAACCGAACACCTGCACGTCTTTGGACTGTGGGAGGAAACCGGAGAACCCGGAGAAAACCCACGCAGACACGGGGAGAACATGCAAACTCCACACAGAAGGGCCCTCTTGCTGTGAGGCGACGATGCTAACCACCACACCACTGTGTCGCCCTGTTGTTATTATTCATCTCATCTCATCTTCAGCCTCTTATCCGGGGTCGGGTCGCGGGGGCAGCAGCTTTAGCAGGGGACCCCAAACTTCCCTTTCCCGGGCCACATTAACCAGCTCTAACTGGGGGATCCTGAGGCGTTCCCAGGCCAGTGTGGAGATCTAATCTCTCCACCTGGTCCTGGGTCTTCCCAGAGGCCTCCTCCCAGCTGGACGTTCCTGGATCACCCACCCTAGGGAGGCGCCCAGGGTTCATCCTTACCAGATGATCCTGAACCACCTCAACTGGCTCCTTTCAACGCAAAGGAGCAGCGGCTCTACTCCCAGTTCCTCACGGATGCTGAACTTCTCCCCCTCTCTCTAAGGGAGACTCCAGACCCCCTCCTGAGGAAACACATTTCGGCCGCTTGTACCCGCGACCTGGTTCTTTCGGGCATGACGTTGTTAATATTATTATTATTACAGTTTTATATTTGATCTGATACCCAAACCACCGACCTGACATCGGGATTATATATCAGACATCAGCTGCCCTGCTCTCTAAACATCAGGAGTGGCCCATGTCGGTCGCCCGCTGCACTCAAATGAGCAATAATATTAAAGAATATACCTTTTTCTTTGCTGAGCACCGGGCTAAAAAAAACCCTAACCCGTGTGGCTGCTTTCCACCAGTGTCAGAAGTGCTGCCTGATCCGCACCTGCTGTGGCAGATAAAGGAGCGGGCTCGGTGCATATGAAAAGAGTCATACATATTGAAACCGCAGCAGGTCTGATCTCGCCCTCATTCATAATCCATATTCCTTAAGAGCCCCGAGAACAAAATACCTCTTAGAGCTCAGCTTTGGCATTCATTACAATACATTCTCCTGCTGCTGCTGAGTTTGGACCTGACTGAACGCAGAAGAGGGTTCTAGGAATCGAGCTTTGTGGCAGAGATATGATGTGATTATACATGCGAGGCGTGATGCATCTGGTGTCAGGGTGGCCTTGTTCAGCGGGCACATAGATGGCGACAGAGGTGAACGACTGGGAGATTGTGAAAAGAGGCACCGCATTTAGGATATTTGGGTAAGGTTAGCTAACGTGCCGATGAAACCCCCCCCCCCCCCCACACACACACACACACACATACACACAACCCTTTTCGACGGTGCTGGTTCACCGTTGGTTCAAATTGTGAACCTTCTCAGGCCTCTAGCCACGTAGTTACGTCTGAGGTTTCCCCAGAAATGCAAGCGGGCTAGCGCTAATGTTAGCTAACATGATGATGAAACCCATACACACACACACACACACAACCCTTTTCGTGCAAAGTGCTGGTGCTGGTTCACCGTCCTTCTCAGGTCTCTAGCCACGTCATTACTTCTGAGGTTTCCCCAGAAATGCAAGCAGGCTAGCGCTAACGTTAGCTAACGTTACCCAGCACAGTGTACCTGCAGTTGATCACATTGCAGTTAAAATTAATGATCACCTGACTTATGTCTATAAGTTCTGCCTATACGTCATCACGCCGTAACACGTCACACGCATTATGACGTCATGGCGATGCGTGGCTTTGTTTACAAAGGCGCGGAGCGGTTGCGCTCACACTGGTCAAACGAACTAGGCTTTACCCGTAAAACCTGTTTCGGCCCGGTGCGGAGGGACAGTGTGAGTGCACTCCTAGGTCGTGTTCGAAAAAGCACAGTATCAGTTTAATATATCAGCTAAATGTTCCAGTCTGTAACTTCTTTTTCTCTTTCTCTTCTTGTTACTGTCAGGAGGGGGAGTAACGAACATCCCCAACAGATCCTCGTGTGTGTGTGTGTGTGTATATGAGACTGTGTGTGTGTGTGTGTGTGTGTGCGTGTGTGTGTGTGTGGCAGAGAGCTGATTAACAGAGTGGTGAGCAGCTGAAAAAAAAGCACACCGTGAAAAAACACACCGCATGCAAATGTGTTTGTCACTTTGACAGTATGTCTCAATTAAGGCCTGAAAAGCCGAGCGGAGCTGGTCTGAGCTGCCAGCTTCACTGACCCCCCCGTCCCCCCCCACGTCCCCCAACACACACATTATGTCCACACACTTCCTTTAAGCGTAGCGAGAGAAACTAGAAAAGGACAAAGAAGAAAGAGGGAAAACTGAAGGGAAGGGGAAAGAGGAAGCCTTCAGCGGTGTGACAGCGGGGGAAATTCTTGAGAGGAGACCGTGCCGTAAATTGACAACTGGAAAACCGCGGCGAAGCGGGATGGTAATGATAAGACCGGCTGGAGCGCACACACGCCACTGATGCCAGCGCTAGCCGTAATGACAACAGTAATGGCAAACAATAAACACTCAGATCCGACATCCCACTGCAGGCCCCCCCAACACACACACACACACACACACACACACACACATGGCTGATGGCTTCTGTGGCACAACTCTCTACTGGTTTATCCTGCAGAAAACACACCACAGAGACTGAAACACATAGAATACACACATAATGTACATACATGGTGTATATACGGACTGTGACAACACACACACACACACACACACACACAAACATTGCCTAATTGGACACACAACAGTACGACTCTGCACATTCACACACATGTACCATAAAATGAATGTTCTGCTCACAGACACACACCTGTATGTACGCACAATTACACGTAGAGTAGGACACACACACAACACAGATAAACAGAAACATTTTAATAGTGTGTGTGACTGCACACACACACACACAGGGACGGACTTGCACTCTGTAGCAGGGAGCTGATGGTGAGGAGACGCCGATGATGGCTGCTGTGGGGGTGGCTGGCTGGGTAGCCATTTAATTAATCTCCAGACAGACAGTGGCATCAGAGAGAGAGAGAGAGAGAGGTAGAGGAAGAGAGAGAAAGAGCGCATAAGGAAAATAAAGATGGAGACAAAAGCAGGGATGGCTGCGTCCGTCTTTCTGTCAGCCCTCAGGACACATCAGACGCTGCGTCTCGAAGGCCCGGCCTCTGTCTCCGCAGAACCGTCACAAACCAGAGTTTACAGCAGAGGGAGGAGCGGAGGGATGGGTGGACGTTTGAAGGGTGGATGGATGGATGGGAGGAGACCCCATCAAGTTTTCATTGGTGCAGTCCGTCAAATTAGATGTGGTACAAACCTAGAACTGGGTAATATCACCTGGGTTCACAGTCATAACTACGTCACCTGACTTCCTTGTTTGCAATAATTACTAGAGGTAAGATTTCAGTCCAATTAGATTTTCAGTGCCAGTTCATAACAAGAGTTATCTGAGGACACTTTACAGAGTAGGTAAAGACCGCACTCTATGACTTATTTATGATTTACACAGACCCAACAATTCCCCCGTAGAGTACGGTGGAGACGAAAAACTTCACTTTAAAGCACAAGAACTTCAGACAGACCCAGCTCTGTGGAGGACGGACGTCTGTCTGCACCGGAGAGAGGAAGAGGAGGAGAGAGAGAGAGAGAGAGAGACAAAGACGGACAGATGGACACGCATTGATGACGTCATGGCGATGCGTGGCTTTGTTTCCAGATCTTTCCATAGACCTCTGAGTTTTTGTGTGTCTTGTCGACTGTTTTTGAATCTTTTCATCGACCAAATCTGCAGTAAACACTCCACCTCCACATCACACCAACGTGAACCTTTCGCCGCCATTGTTTGAAATGTCCGTGCATGGTCCGTCCTTCGTTTTTCTACGTCCCAACAGGCGCACAGGAAATGACCTCAGAACCGCCGTAGGCCTCGTGCTCGTACACGTGCGCATGCTCGTCCTCGAACATGTGCAAACGTGCTTTACTAAAGCCCACCTCCCCCAAACGGGCCGTGGACCTCTTTGTTCCTCGGCCCTCCTCTCTTTTCGCTGTCACTTCTGTAACATCCTTCTTTGTTTATAGCTGCTCCTCCTTTTCTCCTGTCTTTTCTCCAAAATGGGGCCAGGGTCATAACGTGTTGGGACAATGGCCTCTTCCCTACTTCCTATTCCCGACTTCCAGCGCCCTTACTCAGACCACGCCCATCTTTGTCCTCGTTTGATCTCAACCACACACCTGTAAAGTTTTGTGAATGTATCTTCAACGGTTGTTGGAAGCTATCGGGCAGTGAAATCTGTCCACAGACTGATGCGTCAACATCCGGCAAAATACTGTTTTTGTCACACACACACACACACACACACACACACACCTTTTTCGACCAACCCAGACCTAGACCTGGTGCTGGTTTATCTTTGGTTCAACTTGTGAACCTTCCCAGGCTAAAGAGCCACGTCGTTACATCTGAGGTTTCCCCAGAAATGCAACCAGGCTAGCGCTAACGTTAGCTAACCCAACCCAGCACAGTGTACCTGCAGTTGATCCCATTGCAGTTAAAATTAATGATCCACTGCATCAAATGACGTTCAGTGTGTTCAATGAAACCTGCCGTTACACCAGTTATGCATTTGTTTATGTTTGCTTTCCAGGTTGGTAACAGTTCTTTGATTTCCTGAAAGGAACTGTGTCAAATTATTCTGCATAACTGTGAATAAACATTTAAAAAAACGTAACTGACACCGTGTTTCTCTGTTGATTAAGCTTAAACTAAAGAAGACACTTCTCTTTAGAGAAGCTGCTAATTTTACCCGAAAAAACAACAATAAAAGACACAAGTTGGGCCGGTTCAAGACCCGCAAAGAGTTGGTGCCGCTCTGAACCGGTTTTCCTGACAGAGAGCCGGATCTTTGTGGAAACACAAGAGTCAGTGATCGCTGATGATGCTGATGGTGTTTATCAGCTGATGCGTGCGCGGGTTCGGGTGAGTTTGATGGGATCGGTTGTTAATAAAAGGACTGGATTGGCTCTACATTAATACCGTCCTGGTTTAAATTGCATGTGACCTATTTGTGACCCTGTGTGTGTGTGTGTGTGTGTGTGTGTGTGTGTGTGTGTGTGTGTGTGTGGACTGTTATGCTACATGTATGGGCCTGCACATTTGTGCTTACCTGTATGTGTCTGTGGTCCCCAGGCAAATAGGGCCTAGTAACGGGGCTAATTGGGTGTAAAGGGAGGTGTGTGTGTGTGTGTGTGTGTGTGTGGACACTCTACAGCATCAGCTGCACCTGATATGGCTGCCTGATTAAGCTGTGTAATCTCCTGCATGAAACAACAGCTGACCAGTTCCCCTGGGTGGAGGCCTCTCTCTCTCTCTCTCTCTCTCTCTCTCTCTCTCTCTTGCACACACACACACACACACCTGTGCTGGTGGCCATGACAGCAGGCCCCTCAGGATCCCAGAGGAAGGTTCTCTCTACCACACACCTGATATCCAGCTCCCACGTCTCAAAGGTGACGCCTCACAGCAGAAACACAGTGAAACAGACCAGCGGTGTGTTTATGGGAGACAGCTGCGATTGTGGGAAAATGAAAACTGATCCCCAAATTGTTGTGGACTTACAGTGTGTGACGTAGACTGAGGGTTTAGTAAACGACCCGTATCCACCTGTAACAGCACATTTACATGTATGTGTAGGTCTCAAACGTACGGCCCTCAGGTGGCCAGTAGCTCACCTGGTAGAGCGTCCGCCCCATATACAGAGACTAAAGGTCATCAGTGCGTTTACATGCACGTCAGTAACCCGGGAATAGAACAAACCAGGAAGCAACTGCACCGAAAACAATAAAGCGTTACCTTTAAACCGAGGGAGGACTTCGCCATGGCAACCAGCATCACTACTAAGAAGAGCTGTTTCTGTCATAACACCGTCATTGTCCCATTCAACCCCCTTTCATGTGTACGTGAGGAACTTCAATAATGCGTTAATGCCGTTAAACTGTTTATAATCTGGGTTTCTAAACTGCACGTAAACGCACCGACCGCAGCGCCGCAGGTTCCACTCCCACCTGCGGCCCTTTCCTGCATATCAGTTCCTGAGTTTGCCCCGTGCCTGAGCATCTTCTGGCGGTTGACTTCCCCCGTAAAGGCGATTACAGGGGACACAGTTCACACAGACATTCACACTGATGGCAGTGGACATCTACGGACCATCTAATCCGACCATTCACACAACATTCACACACCCATGCGCAGCACAGGGAGCAATGGAGGAAGACCCACTCTTCCACTGAGCCACAGTCGCAGCTTTAGCAGGGGACCCCAAACTTCCCTTTCCCGGGCCACATTAACCAGCTCTAACTGGGGGATCCTGAGGCGTTCCCAGGCCAGTGTGGAGATATAATCTCTCCACCTGGTCCTGGGTCTTCCCCGAGGCCTCCTCCCAGCTGGACGGGCCTGGAACACCTCCCTAGGGAGGCGCCCAGGGTTCATCCTTACCAGATGATCCTGAACCACCTCAACTGGCTCCTTTCAACACAAAGGAGCAGCGGCTCTACTCCGAGTTCCTCACGGATGCTGAACTTCTCCCCCTCTCTCTAAGGGAGACTCCAGCCCCCCTCCTGAGAAAACACATTTCAGACGCTTGGACCTGGACCTGGTTCTTTGGGTCCTGACCCAGCTTTCATGACCACAGGTGAGGGTAGGAACCAGGACTGAGCGGTGGATCCAGAGCTTTGCCTTCCTCAGCTCTCTTTTGGTCACAACGGTGCGGTAGAGCGACTGCAGCTCCGCCCCCGCTGCTCCGATTCTCCGGCCAAACTCACGCTCCATCGTCCCCTAACTCGTGAACAAGATCCCGAGGTACTTGAAAATGATAATGTCAGTAATTAATATAAAGGCGATTACAGGGGACTCATAAACAAGTGTCGGCAAGTACTGGATGCATAATAAGAGGAGGTTGCGGAGCATAACCCTTAGAAATACATACATCTGTAACACAGCTGCCTGCCACAGTCTGCTGTGCTACAGTGTGTGTATCAGATGTGTGTGCAGATTATTTAAAAATCACGGCATACACAACCCCACTGGAGGTATCTGACGCAGCCACACACCCCCACATCCGCACGCACACACGACTCCAATAACTTCCCTCCCCCGGCAGCGCGCTGTGGGAGCCGGTCAGCGGCGTCAGTCAATTGATCGAGTGCAGAGGAGGAGGAGGAGGAAGGAGGAAGGAGCCGCAGGCCACGAGCAGCAGAGGAGGTGAAGACCTATCGGAAATCAGTGCACCGTGAGCGTTTCTGCCCCGTATGAGCCAAACGCACGCTCAGACAGCTGCCACAGCCCTCTGCAGCCGGCCCCATCGCACACTGAGAGAGAGAGTGGTGAGCGTCCACGCTGTCAGGAGTCGAACTCTCTTCACTTCTCATTGATTTCATCCGTTGAGCTTCTTGAGGCCGAGGTTCTTGCTGTGAGAGAAATACTGTCGTTACGTGTAGGACGGCAGTGTTAGTTCATTTACAGCAAATGCTATTTACCTTAGATCACCGCAGAAGACGTTACAAACCGTATCATATCATAGAAGCCGATGTTAGGTTGTTGAGTGCTTTCCTTACACTGTCCTTCCGCACCGGGCCAAAACAGGTTTCACGGGTAAAGTCTAGTGAGTTTGACCAGTGTGAGTGCAACCGTACCACGTCTAGGAGCGGCACGCTTGCCGTCCACGGCCCGTTTGGGAGAGGTGGGCTTTAGTAAAGCACGTTTGCACGTGTACGAGCACGAGCGTGCGCACGTGTACGAGCACGAGGCCTACGGCGGTTCTGTGGTCATTTCCTGTGCGCCTGTTGGGACGTAGAAAAAAGAAGGAGGGACCATGCGCGGACATTTCAAACAATGGCGGTGAAAGGTTCACGTTGGTGTGATGCGGAGGTGGAGTGTTTACTGCAGATTTGGTCGATGAAAAGATTCAAAAACAGTCGACAAGACGCACAAACACTCAGAGGTCTACGGAAAGATCTGGAAACAAAGCCACGCATCGCCATGACGTCATCAATGCGTGTGACGTGTTACGGCGTGATGACGTATAGGCAGCAAGAAGCATTCTCCGAGGCCCAGGTAGTGTGAGTACAAACGGGCCTGGAGGGGGGGACAAGGACCCTAAAGCACGGGGCACCGGACGCACAGTGGGAGTGCGCCCTAACACGACTGACAGAAAGGATGATTATCATTATCATCATTACTATCATTATTATTATTATTATCATAAAATGACAAAAATCGACCTGGCTTGAGAAACATTGGTAGTTCTGAGTCGAATCAGCTGATTGTTGATGTATCTGACCATATTTGTTTTGAACCAGTCTCCACTTCATCATATTCAGGGGTGGCAGTTCATCTCCTGGGCACTGCCGGGGTGCTGTTGAGCAAGGCACCGAACCCCCAACTGCTCGGGGAGCCGACCCATTGGCAGCCCCCATCTCTCCATTAATTGCATGTGTATAGGTCCTGTTTGTGCATGTGTGTGTATTTCAGCCCTGTGTGTGTGTGTGTGTGCGTGCGTGCGTGCGTGCGTGTGTGTGTGTGTGTGTGTGTGTGTGTGTGTGTGTGTGTAACCTGTATAATAAAAGAGTGAAACAATTGAATGTCCCCTTGAGGGATAAATAAAGTAATTCTTCTCCTTCTTCTTTTTCCTCTTCTTCTTCTTCTTCCTCTTCTTCTTCCACTTCTTCTTCCTCTTCTTCTCCTTCTTCTTCTTCTTCTTCTTCTTCTTCTTCTTCTTCTTCTTCTTCTTCTCCTTCTTCTTCACTGGTTGCAACACCATCTGAACACAGGACACACACTTTCCACCTCCACCAAAATCCCGACTCGTGAAATCACGCGATCAAGATCCTCGATCATTAAACGCGCTGAATGACGCACAGCTGTTGTGGTCAGAGAGGATCCTCCGGCGGCTGAGGCGTGACCCCGAGACCCTGTGACGTTACACCTCCACTCCCGCCGTATCTTCACCTGCAGCGGTTTTACGTCTGCGTGCTCTAATCAACATGCAGAGAGACCTTTAGCCCTCTCCCCTCAGAGGAGCGCCGTCTACAGATGCAACGCAACAAACATTCTCCCACTCCAAACAACATCTCCAAAGTTGCAGCACTGTGCTTAATTAAAGCCTATTTATAGACTTGGTGGTGGTGTGTGTGTGTGTGTGTGTGTGTGTGTGTGTGGTGAGGGGGGTTGGTGTGTGACAGAGGAAATGCAGTACCCGCCGGGGCCTCTGGATGCCAGTGTGGTGTCAGTAACAACGTGCCTGGAAAGGACAGGGGAGATGGGGGGAGACGGGGGGGTGTTGGTGATGAAAGCGATGGACGAGGCGGTTGAAGGCGAGGAGCTCGTGTTCAGAGGCGAAAAAAGCCACTGGAATCTTTTTCTGTTTCTTCTTCTCTCTGTTGTAGGGGTCCAGACGCGTCTCCTCCGCGGTTCCTCTTAATTCTGCACCGGCAGTGTGTGGAATTGTGCTTTTCGTCCTCTCTGCCTGTTTTCCAGCGTGTGATGGAGGAACACCGTGGCGTGGCAGACTCGTAGGCTGCCTAATTAATGCTCCTGAGCCTAGGTGTGTGTGTGTGTGTGTGAGTGTCTGTGTGTGTGTGTGTGTGTGTGTGTGTGTATGCACTCTGTGCTGTGTGAGTGTGCATTTGAGGGGTGTATGTGTTTGTGCGTGCGTGGCTGCCCCTCCGCCCCCCCCTCCCCCCGGGGCGTGGAGCAGACTGCAGGGGCTGGTACAGGAACAGAGCTGGGATCATGGAGGCAGCACTGCAGGCATCTGCCCCCAGGAAGCCGCACCAGCCCCACGCAGCTGGCACCGAGGCCTTCATGAGCCAGGAAATGGCACACCTCCCCGACTACCCCCCCCCCCCCCCCCCCACACACACACACACACCCTCCCTCCCCCCCGCAAACACACACACACGCCTCACACCCTCTGCACGCTGTTCATCAAACAAGCTAACATCATTGAAAACAGACCCGCGGAAGAAAACATCCTTGGGAGGGGTCTCTGTGCTGTTTGTCTGTCACACACGTCAGATCACATTTGAAGTATTGAGGGAGACGGCGTGCGCGACGGAAGAGTGCGTGTAACGTGAGGAATGGCTGGAGTGGAGTCCTGTGATGTTAATTCTTGTCCACTTATCATGCGTCGTGGCCGGGAAACAGTTGCTTAAGAATTGTGTTAAACATATTTACATACAAAGTTCTTCGGGGAATTGAAAGATGGACAATTTGACAATTACAACCGCCATCCCCCCGTCCCCCCTTCCCCCCTTCACTGAGAGCCTCGGACTCCCTAAAGAATACAGCATGCATGACATAAATGCATGTGTATCTATCTACCTCTCCCCGGATTTCATGTAAATGCGGTTTGATTTATTGTTTGCATGTGTTGCGAGCGGGTGTTTGCGTATGTGTTGGCACGAGCGCGCTTGCTCCGCACGCCGCCGTGTGCAGACAGACGGCAGGCTCGGAATACATATCTGCGTGTTGTGTGCCGTGTCCATCATTCTCCGCGAACACGGTAGACAACCAGCTGACAGAGCGACAGGCCCTCACCTTGGATTACTCCCATGCTGAGGAGGCTGCTCTGGGCCTGGCCGCCAGGGTGAGCAGGGCGCTAACAGGCCCGGGCCTCAACCATCCTCTCTGCGCCCACACACAGGCTAGGACTGCGGGGTACAATTAGGCGGACAGGACGCCATACCACCGCTCACCTGTCAGCTAGACTGGCGACGTGCGTGGGGTGCAAATTGACACAAGTGCCACAACCGGGCCGACAGGAGATCCGCGGCAGGGACAAATCTCGCTAACAAACCCCGGTGTCCTGTCAGTCAGCGCAAGGGGCCACCTCACATTGACCCCCCGGACCAGGCGTCGGGCTCTGGCTTTTCCCGGGCGCTCCCTTGGCAGACGCCGGCCACCGCAGGCCCTGTCACTGAGCTGAGATGACACGGACACACGCGGGCTAAGGCAGCACCACCATCAGCCTCTCAGTCATTACCTTCCATCAGCCGACCAGAAAATAGACTGGTAGAATCTGTAGGGGGGGAAATGACCTAAAGGCCTGACCTGAAAATGGCACAAAAAGCTGGGAGATGGTGCTGCTCGCTCCCAAAATAATAGTCTGTGTCAGCGCACCTGGCCACTAGCCACTGGCCATATCAATGCCTCCCAAACGAGACAGAGGAGTACACAGAGATCCTGTCAGAAAGTTGCCTCCGCCCTCCTCACCGCGGGTTAAGGAACACAGAAGAAAGTAGTTTCGCTTCAGCTTTAACAAACAAAAGTTGGTGATTAGAGACGGAAATGAAGGGAAACTTTTTCCCCGTTCCTGATTCCTGACGAAAGGTTACGGCGGGCGGGGAGCAGGACCTCGGCTAATCCTGTCGTCCGACTGCGATCTGCCGTTTGGAATGCAGCGAGGGTAATGCACCGCTAAATTTACTGACGTTTGCGCTAATCCATTTAATTCTCTTTTAAGGGGGAAAGTGTTCACATGAGCGAGCGGCCTGTTTTTAATGTTGATGATTTAAAGATGGACGGAGTTATGGAAGCGAACGGACCCACGCACGCAGCCGGTCGGCCGGCCGGCCTGGGCGAGGGGATGGAGGATGCTCTGGGTTACAGGGTACGAGTGGGGGGTTGTAGTTGGTGTGTGTGTGTGTGTGTGTGTGTGTGTATCATTCTTCCTGTTTCTGTCTGACAATAGAGTCAGGAGCTGAGCAGCAAGGTAGCACTCAATTAGGCTCTCCGTATCCTTATAACACAAGTAATGGTTCTCCATAGTGAGGACTGTATGGGAGCCGAACGCTGGGACTGAATGCAGGGCCGGTCCCCCTGGCGAGGCGGGCTCATCCCAGCCCATTGTTCTCTATCAGTGGACAAGGCTGATTCCTGTAATTAGCTGTCAGCGCAGAGCCTTCAGCAGCTTAGTGCTGTCCGCTCAAATCAAACTAATGAAATGCAATCCGCTCAAATGTCCTGGATGCATATCTGTAACAGGCCCGCGCACACGAGAGGGGAGGCAGGGGGGAGCCTGCGCCGCGGCAGGGGAAACATCCCCCCCTTTGCCAAACTTAGGATTCAAATCCGTGCTCATTAATCCGTTAATTCAGCACATTTTTGACAGCCAATTAATGCGGATGAGGAGTGGGTGATCCGGGGCAGGACAGGAGGTGCCTGAGCACGGTAAGAGGACCAGGCACGAGGGGGCGAAGGGCTAGCGGACCCCGGCGTCACTCGAGCATTTCATTCTCCACAGCGGATCCTGGCAACCAACAAGCCTCAGCGGAGTAATAATTCCCGGCAGCGCACGTATTTATGCTCTTAATCCGCGTATGAGACGATGAGACCGCGGCCCTGCCAACGTCTTTCACGCTAAATTGGACGATTTAACATTAGAGTAAGAACTTCCAGGAGACGGGGAGGTAACGTGTCTGCGCGGTGTAAACTCTCACACCGCGTCGAGCAGCTTTTTCCTCTCCTCCGGCTGCATTTACACGCGTGTGACGACGCAGTTACTGCTGAGCGCTGAGAAATTACACGTGGTTACTAAAGTCAGAGTCGAGGTGCACGTGCTTCTGCATTTCTGCCGCTTTGGGGCGACTTCTAAAATACGACCCTTCAAAATAAAATGACAATAAATGGTTTTTAAACGTTGAATCGAACTCGTAAAGCACCATAAAAAGGAAGATAGTGGAATTAATTTATCTGTTTCCCTGAGTGTTTGATGCATAAGTTAATATAGTGAAGGAAATATTTAATGTGCAGCGTAAATATGTATATATTATATAATATAATCATCTTAATCCACCCGTCATGTGCTGAAACATGATCATTTAAGGGTTTTAAATGAATGTGAATGGATTCTCGGAGATAGGCTCAGCTGATGCTGAATGCCCGTCCACCGGAAGACTCGGCTATTGTCACCTAGCTACACACACACACACACACCAACACACATGCGAACACACGCGCACACACACACACAAACACACGCGCACACACACACACATGCGAACACACGCGCACACACACACACATGCAAACACACGCGCACACACACACACATGCGAACACACGCGCACACACACACACATGCGAACACACGCGCACACACATATGCGAACACACGTGAACACACGCGCACACACACATGCGAACACACGTGAACACACGCGCACACACATATGTGACCACCTTATTTCATACTTAAGTATAGACACAGCGTACAAAACCCCAGTAGCTGCGGTTTATAACATAAATGGATGCTTCTCGTGCAGCAGGATGTTATAAAACACACTGATGTAAAACTAAAATTAATTATTTTTATATTGGATATTTAATTACTTGTAAACAGTCTCTGAATGAAAGCGTTTAAATGTTGTACTCAGTGGTTTTGAGCAGCTTCAATGCAAATATATGAGCCTTCAAAAATCAATTCTGCCCAGAAACGGTGCAGTTTTTATCAAAATACGTCTTTTTTTTGCAGCTTTTTAAAGAATCTGCAAAAAAAGACTTTCTACAAACGCATCTTAACCCTCCTGATGCCCTCAAATTTGACTAACACCATTTATTCTTGGGCTCAATTTGACCGTTAAACATCTGTAAAATGATCCTAATCAATGTGTGACTCAAGTGAAGTCTTTAGTACTTTATGTTTTTATTTAACAGAATGAAAAATATCACTGATGTTAAACTGCATGGAGGGATTTCTGTGTGTGTGTTTTAAAGTAAGTCTGTTATTTTAAGTGCTATTTTGTGTTATTTGTAACATCTGGAATGAAAGTAACGTCCGTTATCAAGGACAGCAGCATGAATTTGACCTCATATAAGATTTGAAATGTAAAATAAACAATAATAATAATGATTAAATCATCCAGATGATCAAACTGACCCAAAGGAACACCGATGCCACAAGTACATGTACGATAAGAACAATAAAAAAATATATAATCATGATAATTTTAGGTTTTTTATGAGTCGTCCCCATAAAATGAGGAAAAGTCACAAATATAAAGCAAAAAAACACAAAAAGACGTCGTTATTTAGAGATGTTAAACATTAAATGGGGTCAAATTGACCCTTAGGAGAACAGGAGGGTTAATTAATCTGACTGAATATGGAATATTTTAAAAGGTGTATTTAATATTTCTGCTATAGTTTAATATTTAAAATGCTGAAGTTACTGTTACAGGTTTGCATCTCTACGGCGTCCTCGTACCTCTTAGTGTGCATCGTCATAATCCAGGGGAGAAAAGAAGAGTTAGTAAAAGGTTATTATTATTATTATTATTATACCGTGTTATTGGACTTATATAGCGCCTTTCTAGTCTTCTGACTCCTCGAGGCGCTTTCACAGTGTAACCATTCACACCACATTTACACACCCATGTGCAGCATAAGGAGCAATTCAGGGTTCAGTGTCTTGCCCAAGGACACTTCGACATGTGGACCGGGGGAGGTGGGGATTGAACCGCCAATCTCTCAAATGGAGGACAACCCACTCTGCCTCTGAGCCACAGTGTGCTTACCTGGAGCCGACACAGCCGATGTAATTATTGTTTAATTCATTTATAGATGAAGACGACACCACGAGGATAAAGTTCTGGGACAAATAATGTATTTTTTTAACTGACTCAGTCAATCTTTCATTTATTTGTATTTATTCAAACAGTTCAGAGTCACAGTCCACATTAATATATATGTTCTGTAAACGGTTAAAAAAGACACTTAAACACATTAAAACAAGAATACTGCACTTAACATATCTCATGATAACTCAGAAATGTAAAAAACAACGCACACTTAAGGTTATTTAAATGTCTTAACGCTGGATTTGCTCTATATGGATGTGTGCTGTTTGGCTAAATATAGAAATTAAATGGTCTATTGCAGGGGTGTCAAACTCAGGCCCGTGGGCCAAATCTGGCCCCCGGTGTACTTATATTTGGCCCCTAAGAGCGTGATCACACTGTCCTTTTGGCCGCGGCCAAAACCGGTTTTTCAGCTAAAGTCTAGTACCTTTAAGCAGTGTGAGCGCACCCGCTCCGCGCTCAACTGGGGCCAGCTGGGCCGCCACGGCCCGCTTGAAAGAGGTGGGCTTTAGCGGAGCCGTTTGCACATGTACGAGCACGAGCACGAGCCCTACGGCAGTAGCGTTATGTCCGCCTGTTCGGACATGTAAATAGAAGGACGGACCATGCGCGGACATTTAACAACAACAACAATGGTGGTGAAAGGTTCACGTTGTGTTTACTGCAGATTTGGTCGGATGAAAATATTCAAAAACAGTCGACAAGACGCACAAAAACTCTGAGGTCTATGGAAAGATTTGTAAACAAAGCCACACACACGCGATCAATGCGTGTGACGTGTTACGGCGTGATGACGTATGGACAGCAAGAAGCATTGGCCGTGGCCCAGGCAGTGTAAGTACAAACGGGGCTGGGGCGCGGGGGGGAGAGGGAGGGGGGACAAGTACCCTAAAGTCCGGGTCTCGGTCCGGGAGGACAGTGTGAGCGCGCCCTTAAGATCATATCCAGGTTCTGTGAGAGCTGGCCCGTGAGTATAAAGCACAACCACGTCTACTTTTCTGTTAGCAAACATGAGCATCCATGCTACCAGTCTCTGCAGACACACTGAATCCACCCCTCCCCAAAAACGACCCAAAGAAAGATGGAGGACAGGATCTTTCAGCAGATGATTGACCCCACCCGACACATCACACACACATGCCAAAGACAAATGCACCTTATGCACCTTATGTATATCACTGTAAATAACATAACAAAGATATTTATAACAGCCTGGTCACTTTACTTTGCACAATTATTTTGTCTTTCAATTTTAAATTTCTCATATTTACTTGTTAACCTATTTTTAATATTACCTCTATTTTTTATCTTAAATTATTGTTCTGTGTTGTTCTGCTATTGTTATGTAAATGTTATTGTTATTGTTATGTTTAGGTTTGTCCTGTTAAATGTCTGGAAACTGTGAGAAAAGTATAAGCCGGAGTCAAATTCTCTGTATGTCCAACATACTTAGCAATAAACCTGATTCTGATTCTGATTCTGATTCTGATGTGTGTGTGAAGGTAAAGAGCTGTTTGTCACCGTGGCTGTAACCAAAGAATCAAACAGAAGAAACACCACGACAAGAACAAGGAGCTGCACTGGAAAGGGTCAATGTTACACATCTGGAGAGAAGGGAACACATGCACATTTGAGGTCTTTTTATTTTAGTAGATACTAAGTTTGTCCCGCAACTTTGTCCCAGTTTTTAAATTTGGCCCACTGTGAATTGGAGTTTGACACTCAAAACTCATGAAATATAAAAATCAATGTGTTATTTAAATGTATTAACGCTGGATTTGCTCTATATGGATGTGTGCTGTTTGGCTTAATATATAAATGAAATCCTCCTGGGACGCGTGCGGCTCTTCACTCCCTTTTCAGTGGCTCCCTGTACATTTGCCAAAAACACATGTTTGCATTTGTTCTCACAGTTAGCACGTCTCGCCCTCTCAGCAGAAAGGTACTCTCCCTTTCCTGAAACAGGTTCTGCATCAGAATTATTCTTTATTTTAAACATAAAAAGTACCGTATTGTCCGCACTTTAAGTTGCACCTAAAAACCTTCACATGTCTCAGTGCGCCTTATAATCCGGTGCTCCTTATATATGGACCAATATTGAGCCACAACAGGTCTCCAACTACAGTGAGCAGCCGCCGACTCTATTTTCCCCCGTAGAAGAAGTAACGCGCGGTGCATGTTGAGATATACGACTGCGTGAAGCGTGCCGTTTCATTTCCATGTGTGTGTTTGTGTAAAGAGCCCAAAATGGCTCCTGTTAAGAGACACGCTTACGACGCAGAGTTTACACTCAAGGCCATTAGTCACGCAGTAGAACACGGGAATAGAGCAGCAGCCAGAGAGTTTAACATGAACCAATCAATGGTGCCGAAGTGGAGGAAGCAACAAGACGACCTGCGCCGAGTAAAGAAGACTAAACAGAGTTTAGAGGGAACAGAGCGAGACGGCTGCAGCTGGAGGACAAACTCCAACAGTGGGTTGTTGAACAGAGAGCAGCAAGTAGAAGAGTCCGTACAATCACTATTCCACTGAAGGCAACAGCGCTAGCACGGCAACTTAGCATCAATGAGTTTAGAGGCGGTCCTTAACGTAACCCCAGCCTCGACTGTAGCGTATGTTCTATGCACCTTATATATGATTGGTTTGGTGTGTTTCCCCCACACCTCCAGACCATAGGTCCTGTAGGGGGGAGCACCAAGGAACAATACAATACATATAATGTTTGATCATAACTAATGACTGCTGATGTGTGCTAACGTTTGCTTTGTTTGTAATTGTGCGTAAACATGACACAAGGAAGGCAGGTAGGGGTGACACTGTGCACGCTTTCCTTCAGAGGACCAGTGCTTTATAGAGCGAGGAACATTTGGAAGGAATCACCACTTAGAAAAAAGCAAATTATGCTTCAAAAAGAGGTTAAAGTTGCACTTTTTCAGGGGCTGACTCAGGGTTTATGACTTTAAAGCTCTATTGTTTTTATTTATACCTCTAATATGGTAAATGCACCATGTGCTGCACGTCTGTGAGGTGTTTAGTTGTGCATGCATGTACTTTGTGCTGCTTGTGATGTATTTTTCTAAAGTAATTATAATGCATTTTGTACTGTATGTATAATGTATTTGTCCTGTGAAGTTGTTGGATGTATTGGGTATTGTGTGTTGGATGACTAGCGACCTGCTATAGCAGACACTAACGGGGATCCTTTAACGAGACGATGTGCATCATTTACCATTTAATGTCCTGCACATCCAAGAACTCCTTCCTTCAAAGGAACAGTGTTTTATAGAGAGAGGAATATTTGGAATGAATCACCACAAAATACGCTTTAAAAAGAGGTTAAAGTTGCTCTTTTTCAGGGGCTGACTCAGGGTTTATGACTATAAAGCTCTATTGTTTTTATTTATACCTCTAATATGGTAAATGCACCATGTGCTGCACGTCTGTGAGGTGTTTATGTTTATGTACTTTGTGCTGCTTGTGATGTATTTATAATGTATTTTTTACTGTGAAGTTGGAGCATTGTCCAGGATGGCTAGCGAACCCGAAGCTAACAGCTAACTTTAATAAAACTAAACTAAACTAAAATAAATCCAAATCTAACGTCAGGTGTCGTAAATCTTCCGGGAGGTTGCACGTTGGTAAAACACAAGTTTTTTTGTGACAGAAGCACAAACTCTACACGTGCACATGGACGCTGTACTCTAATGTGCTGACTCATGTTGCAGCACAGTGAAAAGAGTCCTCCGTACGTTCCTGTTGTTGACACCGACTGAAGCAAAATCCAACTGTTCGGTGTTCGGTTCATCGTTTACGTGTCTCACTGATTTAGTTGTTGTGCACGTGAACGTGTTTGCTGCAGCAAATCACGCCGTCACTCACTTTACCCATCTCTTCCCTCCACCTCTCATGTCCTCTCTCCCTCCTCAGCTCTTCCTCTCCTGTGCCGAGAAGGCCTGTGTGTGTGTGTGTGTGTGTGTGTGTGTGTGCATGTGTGTGTGTGTGTGTGCGCGTGTGTGTGCGTGTGACTCAAAACAGATGAAAACACCACAAAAAGGTGAAAAAAGACTAAAAACTGACGCAAAACACCACAAAAACGTGACAAAATTACTAAAACAGATGAAAAACGCCACAAAAAGGGAAAAAACGAATCCAAACAGATCAAAAACATCACAGAAACGTGATAAAATTTGTAAAAACAGACACAAAACACCACAAAAAGGAAGGTTGCACGTTAGTAAAACAGAAATGTAGCAGCATTTTGTGACGTCACTCACTTCACCCATCTCTTCCCTCCACCTCTCATGTCCTCTCTCCCTCCTCAGCTCTTCCTCTCCTGTGCCGAGAAGGCCTGTGTGTGTGTGTGTGTGTGTGTGTGTGTGTGTGTGTGTGTGTGTGTGTGTGTGTGTGTGTGTGTGTGTGTGTGTGTGTGTGTGTGTGTGTGTGTGTGTGATGCGGGTACGATGGAAGCCTGGGGGCATTAAAAGCAGCCAGGGTTTTGCCGTAGTGTCGGTGGGCTTGTGGTCTCCACTGAGCCGTGATCAGATGGGTCTGGGCCGCTCGGGGACTTGGCCTCGGGCGTTCGTCAACACCGCCAGCCCCGCCGGCCCCCGCCAGCCCCGCCATGTGTGAACACTTGTTCTCTTCAATTAAAACAGTCATCTGAATATTCTAATCACATTGCTTAATGACAGCTCGCCACCGTGCATGCATGAAATCGGAGTAGAGGTCGATCGGCCCCGATGAGGAACGTGGACGGGTGGATGCGCTGACCCAGACGCAGAAGACCACGCCATCAGAGCGGCTCTCAAACATCTGAATGAGTTTTCAAACTGGCTGAAACAAAGTTCTGAACGTCTGTATTAAACCTGCCAGGCTCTTTTCCCGTGCAGACCCTGAGGCGGGACGACGATCCGGCCTCGGGACGACTCATGTTCTGGGCGTGTCTCTCTCCACAGCCACGTGTCGGGCTGCAGGATACGACCAAAGTCTTCTATCCCGTAAAGGACATAGTGGGGCAACACGGTGGTGTGGTGGTTAGCACTGAGAGGGTTCCTGGTTCGAATCCCGGCTGGGGCCCTTCTGTATGGAGTTTGCATGTTGTCCCCGCGTCTGTGTGGGTTTTCTCCGGGTTCTCCGGTTTCCTCCCACAGTCCAAAGACGTGCAGGTGTTCGGTTCATTGATGACTCTAAATCACCCGTAGGTGTGAATGGTTGTCTGTCTCTGTTCGTCTCTATGTGTCCTGTGATAGACTGGCGTCCTGTCCAGGGTGGACCACGCCTCACGCCCGATGTCAGCTGGGATCGGCTCCAGCCCCCCACGACCCCGACAGGGACAAGAGGCTGAAGATGAATGAATGAACCGAATTTTATAGTGATTGACTGATTGAAAGAAAACGTTCCGCGTGGTTTAACAGAATGTGTTTAAACACATGCAAACTACACACTTAACAGTCCATGGGAGTGTGTATTAACAGAGGGAAACATGCAAATCATGGACACACTGGACGTGCGTACATTACTCCGCTCTGCCCCGTCCCTGCCTTTGCATCAAGCACCTCAAAACGTTTATTTTCACCAAGTCCTTTGACCCCTAACACCCCCCCCCCCCCTAAGCGTTAAGCGACCTTGGGTACCATGAAAGGCGCTACATAAGTCCAAGTTATTATTATTATTAGTATTAAGCCTGCATGCGGTGGCGTCTCAGAGGTGTTATTCATTCATTCATTCATCCATCTTCAGCCTCTTGTCCCTGGCGGGGTCGCGGGGGGCTGGAGCCGATCCCAGCTGATATCGGGCGTGAGGCGGGGTCCACCCTGGACAGGACGCCAGTCTATCACAGGACACATAGAGACGAACGGAGACAGACAACCATTCACACCTACGGGTGATTTAGAGTCATCAATGAACCGAACACCTGCACGTCTTTGGAATGTGGGAGGAAACCGGAGAACCCGGAGAAAACCCACGCAGACACGGGGACAACATGCAAACTACAGAGGTGTAATGACTCTTCTTACTTAACACCGGTCCATAGAAATGATGGGGATGTTGAAGAACGTCTCAACACGGTGCGTCCCGTATGCGTTTACACTTCATATCACGCGATCTTTGCCCTGTTGGCGCAGGATTGTAGAGCTATGACGAGAGTGAATCGTCTTTAACGAGAACCGACAAATGTGAATTTAAGACTTTTCGTCGTCCGAGCGTTCCTAGTTGTGTCCTGATCCCTCCGTGTAACTGATACCTAGTTCATGTTTTTTCCATTTTATCATAATTACACTTCCTTTTATACTGAATCGTACCCAGAAACCATCATGTGCGTGTAGAGAAGTAGCTCATCTGAGCATCTGGGGAATAGAAGAAGCAGTGGAGGTGTTCGTTTAAACCGGGCCATATTGAGGCCTGGCTGAGCGGGCTCAGGTATGGCAGCTTTTAAACGCAGCTCATTACTCATTACTGCCGAGCCCGGGCCCTTTAATTTGCGGAGCTTGGCAGCTGGACCACCTGGCCACACATTAAACACTAAAGGCTGCTCTCCCTAATGGCCACAGATTAGATCATTACCTTAACAAATCAGAGAGGAGTGCCAGCGCAGCCCAGGCAGCAGGAGGGACGCAGAGAGAGCACCAGGAAGAGGTGCATGCACACACATTCAACCTGTATTTTGCATATCACAATACACTTTGGGGCTCCACAAGTACGTTTGAGTGTCAATATATATATGTTTATAATCAAAAAGCATCACATTACCTCCCCCAGTGTTATAATACGGATAAAATCTGGGACCGCTTTCCCAATCTGCACTCACAGGTGAGACGATCAGCGCTTGTTTGGGTCATGGTCGGTCCACAACGCACTGAAAGAAGTAAACAAACAAATATTACAAATATCCAGGCATCACAGTGGATGATAGCCTGTCCTATTAAGTGTCATGTTGACCAGTTACTGAAGAAAGTCAGGTTAAAGTTGGGTTTTCTTCAGAAATACGCCTGCGACCTGGAACCAGCTCCATCAGAGGCTGAAGCTGTGCAGCTTTACTTCTTTAGGGGACTTCAAACTGCTTGAGACAGTCTGTGGGGGTCTGCACTTACTGCACGTACTTAACTTGCTCTTTGCCCTTTAGAGGTTTGTACTGTATTATTTACAGTTTGTGTTGTGTGTTGTGTCTCTTTTGTGTTCAGTTAGTCTGTAGGGGCGCCCTCCCACTGTTCCTCCGTACCGTGCCCCGTGCTTTAGGGTCCTTGTCCCCCCCTCCAGGCCCGTTTGTACTCACACTACCTGGGCCTCGGAGAATGCTTCTTGCTGCCTATACGTCATCACGCCGTAACACGTCACACGCATTGATGTCGTCATGGCGATGCGTGGCTTTGTTTCCAGATCTTTCCGTAGACCTCGGAGTTTTTGTGCGTCTTGTCGACTGTTTTTGAATCTTTTCATCGACCAAATCTGCAGTAAACACTCCACCTCCGCATCACACCAACGTGAACCTTTCACCGCCATTGTTTGAAATGTCCGTGCATGGTCCCTCCTTCTTTTTTCTATGTCCCAACAGGCGCACAGGAAATGACCTCAGAGCCGCTGTAGGCCTCGTGCTCGTGCTCATGCTCGTGCGCACGCTCGCGCTCGTACATGTGCAAATGCGCTTTACAAAAGCCCACCTCTACCAAACGGGCCGTGGACGGCCAGCTGGCCGCAGTTATGCGTGGAGCAGTTGCACTCACACTGGTCAAACGCACTAGGCTTGACACGAAAAACCTGTTTTGGCACGGTGCGGAAGGACAGTGTGAGTGCGCCCTAACTTTGTGTTTTGCTGCTGCCGACCTGAACAGGTCTCTCTTGCAAATGAGACCCAATGAGAGTTTGCCTGTGTAAATAAAGGTTAATAAAAAACGATGTGAGCTTCCAGCAGTCTCGACAAAACACATTTCCAGTCTTGTCACGATCCCCGATATTTGCACTAAGGCCCTGGGGCTACACCGATGTTTGGGACACCCTTCCCTCCCTTCACAATATGCCACAGCAACATTAATTAAGAAAGACAAAACATTGTTATTTCACATATCAGGGTAAGAGCCCTGCTCTAGGTTGATGATTGTGATTCCAGAGCCTGTGAAGGACCTCCCTTCAACGCGCTCTCCCAGATTGGTATAAAGGTTGTCACTGCAGACGCGCCCTGTCCGTCAGGAAGCTCCTGAGCGGAAAACTTCAGTGTTGAGATCAGAGAAAAGCAGAAAATACTGGGCAAGAGAGGGACGGGCCACTCTGATGCACACTCCTGCCGTACAGATGGAAGTGATGCTCCATGTGTGTGTGTGTGTGTGTGTGTGTGTGTGTGTGTGTGTGTGTGTGCGTTCATCTCAATCTTCTGTAGATGGAGTGATGGCTGTCCCCGGTCTACAGACTCTTCCTTCTGGGTCAAAACTAATTGGTGCAGCAACGTTGAGACTTTTGCTCTGATAATGACCACAAGCACTCCGGCTGCTCTCGCATGCATGACCGACCCAGCGCTGCCGACCCGCTCCTCTCCCCGCCCCTCCCTCTGCACACCCCCCCAAACCCCTGAGCGCACTTACACAGGCCAGTGCCGGGCAAGACTGGGGAAAAGGGAGGGGAGATGGGAGATATGTAGTACCACAGAGAAAGTAAGGTTGTCCCGTGTGGTCAGACATTACGCACAGACCGCACAACCGATCTCTGCATCTCTGGTCTCTAAAACCACATGAACACGAGTGAAGCTCCTACTATTATCTACTGGAAAGTCATGGCTTTGCTGCTTGTTTGTGTCTTATTCAATATTAAGCTGCACATACATTCTCCTTCAGTGCATATGATAAGATCAATAAGATGTGTTTGTCAAGCATTTAGGCTGTTAATCTCCCACAGTCACTTAATTCAGGATCCAGTCCGCCTATCTGTATGTTAACTGCGTCCTTTCTGCCTTTAAATGGTTCTTAACCACAAGAAATCTGATTGACAGCATGTTCTCCAGCCAACCAGTCATGAACCGCCGCGTAAGAGTCATGCTCGTCATCACATGTGCAATTGAGGCGACGTCACACCATGATTGGTTGGGGGACTAAGGTTATATTGAATAGATACAGTGTCATTTCTGCTAACTCACAGGGCGCACTCCCACTGTGCGTCCGTCCCGTGCTTTAGGGTCCTTGTGCCCCCCTCCAGGCCCGTTTGTACTCACACTACCTGGGCCTCGGAGAATGCTTCTTGCTGCCTATACGTCATCACGCCGTAACACGTCACACGCATTGATGACGTCACGGCGATGCGTGGCTATGTTTCCAGATCTTTCCGTAGACCTCAGAGTTTTTGTGCGTCTTGTCGACTGTTTTTGAATCTTTTCATCGACCAAATCTGCAGTAAACACTCCACCTCCGCATCACACCAACGTGAACCTTTCACCGCCATTGTTTGAAATGTCCGTGCATGGTCCCTCCTCCTTTTTTCTACGTCCCAACAGGCGCACAGGAAATGACCTCAGAACCGCCGTAGGCCTCGTGCTCGTACACGTGCGCACGCTCGTGCTCGCACATTTGCAAACGTGCTTTACAGAAGCCCACCTCTCCCAAACGGGCCGTGGACGGCAAGCTGGCCGCAGCTAGGCGCGATACGGTTGCACTCACACTGGTCAAAGGAACCAGACTTTACCCGTAAATCCTGTTTTGTCACGGTACGGAAGGACAGTGTGAGTGCACCCTTAAAGGTGTAGTTGATGTTATGCACTCCACCCCTGCATAGATCAACTCTGATGCCATCCAAATGTGTGTGTACAGTTAAATAAAGTATTTGCTTTGCTATAGAAACCTGCACTCGCACAGACATTTCCCTGCCGTTCCTGAATGAGTGTTTACTGCTCTGCTCTGTGCAGCGGTGCCACTGAGGGAGGCTGAACCCCCTTTATCAGTTCATGTGTGAACATTCATTGCTGTTGATCCTGGCGCATACATGTACACACATCATCTATGCTACAGCAACAGCTCTGCTGCTCTATGCTACATTTCTCTTTATGAACATGCTCACCTGATACAGAATAGTTCACACTCCAACGTGGTGATAACACCCAGAAATGTCCCTGTACCTCTCCAAACAATATCTATATCTATCATATCTAATCAACTTCATCATAGATTCGAACCATTTATTTCAACAAGTGGAAACACAGTCATGCTCAGCTCTTAATAATGCTCTCTGTATTAACCGCAGCATGCTAATCCAAGACAGGGAGCACAGCGCGGAAATCCCCCCCTGTGTTCACGAGCGCGGGCCCAAAGCAAGACATTGAATACGGTTTGAACATGTGAGAACTGTGTTAGAAGTCTAAACTAGAAAGGTGCAGGCCGGGGTCGAGGAGGCGGAGGTTTTGCCAGCAGCAGCGGTGCGAGGCAGCGTTGGTGTGCAAAGATCAGTGCTGTGAGAGTCGTATTCAAATGCAGCACCTTGTGTGAGGGTGGGCTGATCATTCATTCAGGGAGCGGCTGTCCGACGATTATGGCCGGGACGTACGGCTACTGTGTCCTGCGTTAACTTAGCGTTACCTTAACTTACTGTGTCCTGCGTTAACTTAGCGAGGCTTCATTTGGGCAAACGAGGTGAAACGCTGAGAAAAAATAACTTTTTACATAAACAATGCACTTAAGTCAGGTTGGTAACAGTTAAATTGAACTTATTAAACCGTCTTCTTTACATTTTCCTTGGCTTTCCTCCTAAGTCTGCCTCTCCTTTATCCCCATCCTCACCCTCTTCGCTGTATGTATCACGACAGACCCCCCCCCCCCCCAAATAAAGCTGATACACACATCCTATAAATAAGCTACGACCCCCACACCACCCTCCACGTGTCCTCTCCCCACCCAGCACCGCCTGGCTCGCTGCTGTTTAACACGATAACAGCCCAGAAAAGAAACAGGGACATTATTCTGCACCACTACCCAGCGCACAGTCCCTCTTTAGCCCATCAGCCTCTTCCTGCCCCCCCCTTCCCTTGTTGTTTCTCCGTCTTCTTCCAGTCATGCATGTTGGACTGAGGCTAAAACGTGCGAGCAGGGCTCAGGGTGTAATGCAGTCAGATCCTGTGTGAATGCCTGCCGGGTGAAGATCGCAGTAACTGTGCTCCCATGAGGAAGGGTAACAAATACACATCTGCACGCGTATACGTTCCCCCTCTCCCTCTCCCTCTTTTACCACATGTCCTCTTTTCTCCTCAACACCAGTCAGGCAGCGCCGCCTAAGTGAATGCACCTGGCAGAGGATGTATTTGTCGATCTGCTGATTTACACGAGAGCTAAGCCGCTGTGATGCATGGGGCTGAAATGTGTGGGAGCGAGGAAGCATGTGAAACGTGCTGGAGTTCAAAGCTGCTCAAAAAGACAAGGAGAGGGAGGGAGGGAGGGAGGGGCGAGAGAGGGAACTGGGAGTGGTGGGTCAGCAGGAAGTCCGGCCTGAAGATTGAGAGAGTAGATGGATGGATGGACTGAATCCCACTGTTTGGACTTCCCCACATTGGCAGAATCGTGGACTTGCGGACAGGCGTGTGTGTATCTGTGGAGAAAGCACCAACAACGAGTGTTTTAAAGACTTACCTACTGGCCCCTGTACCAGCTCCTCTCATAGTAAAGTCCATTCAAGTGGATTAATCCCAAAGGAAGGAGCCCATTGGTGCTTTGTTGTGTGTGTAGGGACTCTTCTCATGCTGCTGCAGAGGTTTGCTGTTGTTTTCAGCAGCATTAGTGGTTAAAAAAGACCTTTGAATGCCTTCACCGTGCTGCCCCGAGCTAATCAGTGTTAGCCACATTTGGCTGTTAACGACTGTACTCTCCGGGATTTCTCCATTAATCGTTGTATACAAAACAAATTGTAGGGGTCTGCAACCCGCGGCTCTTGGGCCGCATGCGGCTCTTCAGCCCCTTTTCAGTGGCTCCTGTAGCTTTGCCAAAAAATTATACAAACAACGTGTAAATAACGTGTTTTTTTGCACAGTGGACGAGGGAAAAAAATATTACGTGAAAATACGACACATCCTCGGTCTACGGCCCAGCACCCTTCCCTGCAGGTAGCTAATCTTGAGTTGGTGACCCGCACTGCTGCTGGATAAAAAAATAGCAAGGAAAATAGTATTTGTGGACATTTTAATTTGCTTTTACATGATGGTGGCTCACCTGTGTGCTTGATATGTGGTGAGAAATTAGCGAACAACCACAGTTTTAGGACGGGTAACAAAGCCAGGGAACAGTAACTTAATATAAACCTTTATAAGCTGTGACATCAAATCAGACAAATGTTATCTGGTGGAAGACAAAAAGGCAAAATGGCCCTTTTGATAGTAAAGGTTGCAGACATACAGACAGAAATACTTCAAGCCCACAGCGTCTGATTCCTGTTGTGCGAGGAGGAGGGAAAGGTGCGATCGGGCGGGCACAACAGCAGAAAGACAAAGGACTTAACGTTCACGACTTGAGACGTAACTCAGAACTACTTAGATGGTTGCTCTCATAAAAACAACAAGCATGACTGCAACAACGACACTTCCACAAACATCCTTAGGGCAAAACGTAGGAAAAGGTGGTGGTTTCATTAAAAACGCATCAACAGGACATGGCGTTCAGTGCTAATGCAACGGCATTAGCGATGAAGGGTACTTGATTAGGATTAGGGCGAAACGATGACTTTGTCCAACTGTTACACTATGAATCGGTTACAAGGACGACGTCCATTTTTATAAATTTTTGATGCATCTGTTTATTCATCTAATGAGACTTTAACGACACCTGTGGTCATGAAAGCTGGGTCAGGACCCAAAGAACCAGGTCCAGGTACAAGCGTCTGAAATGTGTTTCCTCAGGAGGGGGTCTGGAGTCTCCCTTAGAGAGAGGGGGAGAAGTTCAGCATCCGTGAGGAACTCGGAGTAGAGCCGCTGCTCCTTTGTGTTGAAAGGAGCCAGTTGAGGTGGTTCAGGATCATCTGGTAAGGATGAACCCTGGGCGCCTCCCTAGGGAGGTGTTCCAGGCACGTCCAGCTGGGAGGAGGCCTCGGGGAAGACCCAGGACCAGGTGGAGAGATTAGATCTCCACACTGGCCTGGGAACGCCTCAGGATCCCCCAGTTAGAGCTGGTTAATGTGGCCCGGGAAAGGGAAGTTTGGGGTCCCCTGCTAAAGCTGCTGCCCCCGCGACCCGACCCCGGATAAGAGGCTGAAGATGAGATGAGACAACATGTCAGAGAACTGACAACAGAGAACTATTTTCATATCTGTTCAGAAAAAGACGTGGAGACAGGATCAAGACGGGGTCCAGATCTTGTCAGCGGTCTTGATTGAGGACATAAATCCCAGCTCTAACTTCAGTGGACGAACATAATGGACGAACGAATGGATGGATGGACGATTGGATGGAAGGATAAAAGCAGAATAGCGGATATAGTCTGTCAAGATCCATTCTGTGGCAACTTTACACCGGCAGGTCTCTGACGTGTAAACATCCCAGTTGACCACAGAAACACTCCTTTGATCTGTTCCACATGTTAGCAGTGCCTCTCCAGATCCCCACATGCCAGGCCCTATCACAGATATCACGTTCACCTCCCTTATCAAACGACTGCGACCGCTGTTCCTCCGGGGAAAAACCTTACACTTCATCTGCCTAATAGTAACTTATTGCCCCCATCCTGTGGCGCCCCAGTGAAGCGAAGCTGACACCTCAGTAGCCACCTGAAAACATGACAACAAATGGAAACCAATTAATCAGTGGATGGGACGGCAGAGTGAAAGGGGAGCGGAAGTGAATAATGAAAGGTGGTGGTGGTGGGGGGGGTGGGGTTCTTTTAAAGCTTTATGACATTCCTGTGTAGATGGAGGTGGGGGTCTGGTGGGGTTGAGTGGCCTCTGATGTTCCACAGTGGTCCCAGAACCCCACTTTCATTAGCGGACTGGCCCATAAAAGGGCACCCAGAGCACCTGACTGCCGACCCAGCCAGCGCCGGCCCCCCTCTGCCTCCTTGCTTACTGCCTGCCTCCTCCGTGCCGCCTGCCCTATAAAACATCTGGTGACACAAGACCTCGACTGTTTCAGCAAAGTCTGCCCGGCGCACTCGTAAACAGTCTCTGGTCTAATGCAAGACAGAAGTGGCGTGACAGTCCCGGGGCCAGACCAGATCCAGCGTTCGCGTAGGGGAGAGAGGCGTTCGGCGTCTGCAGCCCAGGATGCATGAGGTCTGGTGTTTACCCTAACATCAGATAAATCAGCACACGAATAACACATCAAACACACTGGGGGGAAACACATACACACACAGTCTTATTATAGGCAACCTTAAACAGCCTGTTTGATTGGTCTAGAGAGAGCCAAGACCTTTCCAGGTAACGCGGCAGGAGGCTCCGGCCCTCGATTAGCCAGACACTCCTTCTTAAGCACACAGCCGTCCATTGTCAGGCTAAGCAGTCACTCACATCAAACAGAATGCAATGCACAAAAAAAGGCAACAGCTTATGAGGGGAAAAGGGCCGAACTCAAAGAGAGATGTCTCTTCATATTTAATTTAAGGCAGGCTGCTGTCGGGAGGCTGGGACTGAGTGGATCAAAGGCCAGTAGCGTGCTGCTGCAGCTCCTAACCACTTAGCACCTTTTCACTGCCTTTGATCTGTTAATTAAGAGGCTACTCCAAGAGCAGGTGGCACTGATAAGTGTACCGCTAAACCAACAGCCGAGTGCATACACCGCCAATGTCCTGTTATATAACCACGGGTACACAACAGCACTCAGATACATAAAGAGTCCAGGTCCATTCAAAGTAAAGCTAAAACACTAGCTAGCTATGTGTAAATAGCACAAGCCACTCCAGTAAAGGACGAGGCAAAGATGAAAGTCATAATAGTCTGAGCCTGATGGAGGTTGTTGACTGCTGAGAGCATGGAGAGGAAACAGAAAACAGAGGGGATTGTGGGAGAATAGGAGATAGGGTAAGGGGGCTAGGACATATTTAGGTGGCCTGTCCATTACTGGATGTGCTGGAGTGAGGAAGCGAATGTGAGGAGAAAGATCCCTGTTGTTTTGTTGGCCGCGGAGGGGCCCGGAGCAGAGGTGTGCACACCGTATCATTATACCGGCTTTGAAGATGACCCTGATCGAGAGAAGAGGCTCCGCATTATAACCCAGCTTAGGGGAATGCTCCGGACAGCCGACAGTAAGGACGGACACTAATGATGGGCCAAGATGAGCGAGTCTCTCTGAACAGTTCTTTTTAGTGTCCTGTATGTACCTGGTCAGCCTGTCGGACGTGACGAGTACACGTGAACCCTCGACTCTTCCTGCTCATCCTGCCCAAGCACTCGATTGATACTGTAGGGCGGCCTACTGCCCACACTGCCTGCTACGGAAGGACAGTCAGCCTCGGCGAATGCTTCTTGCTGTCCATACATCATCAGGCCGTGACACGTCACACGCATTGATGACGTCATGGCGATGCGTGGCTTTGTTTCCAAATCTTTCCGTAGACCTCGGAGTTTTTGTGCGTCTTGTCGACTGTTTTTGAATCTTTTCATCGACCAAATCTGCAGTAAACACTCCACCTCCGCATCACACCAACGTGAACCTTTCGCCGCCATTGTTTTAAATGTCCGTGCATGGTCCCTCCTTCTTTTTTCTACGTCCCAACAGGCGCACATAAATTACGTCAGAACCGTTGTAGGCCTCGTGCTCGTACACGTGCGCACGCTTGTGCTCATACATGTGCAAACGCGCTTTACAAAAGCCCACCTCTCTCACGTGGGCCGTGGACGGCTGTCCGCAGTTAAGCGCGGAGCGGTTGCACTCACACTGGTCAAACGCACTAGGCTTTAGCCGAAAAAACGGTTTTGGCCCGGTGCAGAAGGACAGTGTGAGTGCGCCCTAAGGGTTCCCCTCTGTTATACTCTCAATGTCTCAAAAGCTTAATTCCAATGTACCTTTTAAAATCCTCTCACATACTTCCTTTATCCTGTAGCCATTCCTCTGTTAACTCTTTAGCGTGTTGATATACAACCAAAATGCACGGTCCTGTGTCTACAGTCAGCCAGTCCTGTAGATGTCAATGGATCAGTATCATGGAGATAATGGCTCCTATCTGAGTCCGTCGCAGGAGAGGACGGGGAGGAACCTGATCCAGCCAGCACCCTTTTGAAGTGGGCACATGGGGGATGATGTTTGCAAACGCACACGCCATGACAAATGAGGTAATGAGAGGTGAGATAGAGTAGAACATATCAGCCACAGGTTGTGGACCTGCATCCTCACATGGCTTCCATTAATCACCGCCGAGGCCCTCCCCCTTCTGACAGGGAAGTGTCCAAACTGGGGAGAGGTGCCAACACTCTTTCTTCTCTTTGGTCAACTCAATTGTCCTGGGAATAAGAGATAGAGAGTAGCACGCAGCCTGCACACATCCTGCTCCTCTTGTACAAGAAATCATGGCCTTAAAAAACAATTAACATGAGCATTAAAAGGGAAATGTGTGTATTTTTCTAACCTGGAGCCTATTTCCCCATGTATTTCTGTATGAGTGACTCATGGCAACAACTTAAAAATGCAGCAGGCTGCAGTGTAATCAAACAGGGCATCCTACCAAAGCACATTTTACTGCGGAGACACTTGCTGCAGACAGAGCAGAGGTAGGCTAATGCTATTAGCTAAAGTTACAGTGTTGACCTGCATCAGCAGCTACACACCAAAGCATGGCGTGATGATGGAAACCTCTCCATCTTTATATAATCCAGTCAGACCCTTATAATAACAATCTGAGCCTGTCAGTGTACAATTGATCACTTTTAGGGTGCACTCACACTGTCCATCCGTACCGTGCCCAAACAGGTTTCACAGCTAAAGTCTGGTTCCTTTGACCAGTGTGAGTGCAAACGTACCACGCCTAGGAGCAGTATGGTTGCCGACCACGGCCCGTTTGGGAGAGGTGGGCTTTAGTAAAGCACGTTTGCACATGTACGAGCACGAGTTGGCACACGTGTACGAGCACGAGGCCTACGGCGTTTCTGAGGTCATTTCCTGTGCGCCTGTTGGGACGTAGAAAAAAGAAGGAGGGACCATGCGCGGACATTTCAAACAATGGCGGTGAAAGGTTCACGTTGGTGTGATGCAGAGGTGGAGTGTTTACTGCAGATTTGGTCGATGAAAAGATTCAAAAACAGTCGACAAGACGCACAAAAACTCTGAGGTCTACGGAAAGATCTGGAAACAAAGCCACGCATTGCCATGACGTCATCAATGCGTGTGACGTGTTACGGCGTGATGACGTATAGGCAGCAAGAAGCATTCTCAGAGGCCCAGGTAGTGTGAGTACAAACGGGCCTGGAGGGGGGGACAAGTACCCTAAAGCACGGGGCACGGGACGGAGGCACAGTGGGAGTGCGCCCTTAATGGATTTATATTGTTGACGTGCAGATGCCCCACTTGATAACATTGTAGCCCAGTTGATATCAGTGCTCCACTCAATACCAATTAAAAAAGTTGTTGCCGTTACTCACTTACACATAAATGCAATGGGAAACAGGGGCCAGGTTGAAAAATTCAGATATTTCCATTTAACACAGCTCTGATATGGTTTAAAGAGAGTGAGCAGCCAACGGTGAGACTGCTGTGACTCTCGTTCCCTCCACAGACTGCAAACGGTCCTGCTGCCTGACTCCTCACTCATACCCGGTCCTGTTAACACATCACCCCCAACCCCCCAACACAAACCACCACCACCTTTACCCCTGTCTTCTCCCCTCGCCTTCCCCCTCTCTGCTCTCCACAGCCGCCCCCTCCCTCTCTCCCCGTCAGACCCCCTGCCCACCTGCATTCTCCAATCCCTCCTCGCCACCGTGTCACTGTCTCTGTACCTGCTCTGTTTCTCTGTCTGTACTGTTATCATACGTATCAGCTGTATCAGCTGTTATCTACGCCACATTCATTATTGCTTCTGTTTACTTCTGTGCTTTCTTTTGCTTGGCCCGCCCTGACTGTCGTTCTTGTTTTTGTTTTCATGTCACTGTAAGCATCTTTGGGTCTCTGAGAAAAGCGCTATATAAAGGTGGTTATCACCGTTACCACACAGCGAGAGGGTTCCTGGGTCAAATCCCAGCTGGGGCCCTTCTGTGTGGAGTCTGCATGTTCTCCCTGTGTCTTATCTCTGGGTTCTCCGGCTTCCTCCCACAGTCCAAAGACATGCCCGTGTTCGTCTCTATGTGTCCTGCGATAAACTGGCGTCCTGTCCAGGGTGGACCCCGCCTCATGCCCGATGTCAGACGAGATCGGCTCCCGCGACCCCGACAGGGACAAGCGGTTGAAGATGAATGAATTAATCTTTTCATCAGAGGTTATTACAGAATGTTATCCTGGCATGGAATCGCTCAGTATATGTTTGATTCCCAAGGTGTAGACCAAGATGCATCTCGATGCAGTGAGATAGACCTACAGCCCATCAGAGCAATGAAATGACGTGCATCGTCTCGAACCCGCCCCACATGAGATAAAAGGTTTTGATTGGTCCATCAGATCTCAAGCGCCAGAGCAGATAACACCTGGTTTCCTGGATGTAATACACTGAACATACCTGTATAATAGGTAAAAACTCTGACCATTCATAGTATCAAAGACGATGATTTAATTAAAATCTGGAATGAAATGAAAGTGTTGTTTTTCCATTTTTTGACGAGTTTAACAATGACTTCCTGTCCCATTCTGTTTCCATGGTAGCCGCCAATAGCGTTGGGCGTTGCTGGTTGCCAGGGTTGACTGTTGTTACAGAAACAAGGAATCATGTTGAGTTGAGAGCTAGCTAATCGATTCCACAGCACTCTAAGAAAGACGTCCAGTTGAAGACTGGCTAACGTTTACTACTGTTGTTACATTAATTGTCCAAATGAGTGGTTCCCCTGTTTGATTCATCACCGACATGGAGCAGACGGATCACTGACATACTCCGAAACGAACCCAGCAACCCGACCGCTGGAATTATTTTTGTTGTCGCGACTATGATCTCGAGACACAGTAGCTTTCTCACAGAGCTGCTAACATCAGCGTGCAACAACACAAAAGGGAAGCAGTGGGAAGCATCCAGGAGGAGGCTGTTACAGAGGGCTTGATGCCCGACCATAGGTATGGCTATTCGGACCAGGTACAGCCTTTATGTGGTCAGTCAACGCTTTGTATGAACCATTTTTTTTGAGCGCACTTGGGCTTTAAGTGAGCTGATATTTTACTGTAAGAGAGGTTAAGTCTTCAAAATAAACACAGGAACCCAATATTGCTCTCCAGGAACATGCAGAATCACCAAGTACATCACCTCCGTCTCTGCATTCCCCACCAGGCAGATCAAAAGTGTTATAATGTTAGCTGCGATATAAATACGCAGACCATTTATATCCTTCAAATCATCAGAAAACAATATCAGCCGAGCTCGTCGTATCAGAAATAGGTCACGGTTCGTGTTAATGGAAACGACGATGAACTAAACAGGCGTAATGAACTCCACACACACACACACACCCTGTGAATCAACTCCACACACAGAGAATCCACCTCCTTACCCGACAGCTCGCACAGCACGGATGAAAAAAAGGTTTGGGGCAAAAGAGAAGCAGGGAAAAATAATTGGACTTCCCTCCCCCACCACCAACACCACCATCACCCCCACCCTCACCCCCACCACCACCACCACCAACCTAGGCCGCAGACATAATTAACACCGGCTCATCCAGGAGGCCTGGAGAGAAAATCTGCTGTTTGGACAAAAAAATGACCAGCAACATATTGTCTCCTTTATATACACGCATGCAAATACTGCTGGTAGTGTGTGTGTGTGTGTGTGTGTGTGTGTGTGTGTGTGTGTGTGTGTGTGTGTGTACGAAGGCCTGTGAAACAAACCTGGCAAAGTCATTCATTCATAAAATTCCAATGTGTGACTATTACTCTAATTACAGAGCACGTCGGCCCCAATTAGCCCACTGCTCTTCCTCTGTTTCATTCTTGATTAACGGAGCCCTGGTAATTACAGGTTTCATGAGGGGGGGGGTAAGGCATTAACCAGCCCGCACAGCAAGCTGTTAACTCCATCCGCGTCTTTCCATGCAGCAGAAACGTCCCGTACGCCGCCTACGCTCCGTCCCTACATCGAGAAACGCTCGGCTTTCCCCTTTACGGCGCCGTCTTTGTCCCCAGCACCCACTTTGACCACCCCGTGAGTCGTCCCAGACGCCATTATATCTCATAACGAAGAGGAAAAGGTGGAGAAATTCATGGAGAAAGAAAGTCGTGTTGACAAGAGCAGGGCTAAGGCTACAGCCAGCCCAGGCGGCAGTGCCATGTGTTAATTACACATGTAAAGCCTATTATATCCAGAGAGGACACCTGCTGGCAGGGGAAATGAGGCCAGCGCCGACGCTCGCCGCGCAGAGTCAAGCGAGCCCCTCTCACCGCCGGAGAGATGATGATGATCGCGCTCTGATTACATTTTCATACAGTGCCAGGATGGAGGGCGCACTTAACATTCAAATCCTTTCTCTGGGGAGCCGTCACAGGTTGAAATTGAAATGTTCCAGGTTGAAGGGTCATCACTTAGAGCCGCCGCCGCCGCCACATCAGGTCAGTGTCACGGTTTCAGGCAGATAAAGAGAGGCTGGGATGAAGCGGTGCACTATGAAACGTGCTCACACAGACACACACACATAGACACACATCTGAAACCTACAGTTGGAGTTCAATCAGGAGAGACAAGTGGACCAAGTTCAACATGTTTATTCTAACAGATGATATGTGATGATTAAGTCTCTAAAGGCGCACTCCCACTGTCCATCCGTACCGTGCCCCAGCACGTTTCACGGCTAAAGTCTGGTTCCTTTGACCAGTGTGAGTGCAACTGTACCGCGTCTAGGAGCGGCACGCTTGCCGTCCACGGCCCGTTTGGGAGAGGTGGGCTTTTGTAAAGCACGTTTGCAACTGAATTAACATGAATTAATGTTTGTGTTGACACCAGTTCATTCATTTACGTACATCCAAATATATTTCTCACCTTTTATTTGTGTTTGTGTTTCCCGCCTTATAAACTCTATAAAAAAGACACTTGGCCAACAGATTACCTTAAATGTATTTATTAATCTTTAACATATTATGCAACATATTAACGTTCATTTGTTTTAATCTAAAAGAGGGCAGATATATGTGAGGAACCCTGCACTGAGAGGTGCTGACTAAAATGACACTGTGTAGCATCCCTAAAGGTGCTGCAAGGTGCTGCCATCGCCCATTTAAGCTAGCTAGCCACTGCCAAAGCTAGCTTAACTTGGGCTATTCTTTGCACTTTTGACAACACAAAACACTAAAACGGGCGACACGGTGGTGTGGTGGTTAGCACTGTCGCCTTGCAGTGAGAGGGTTCCTGGTTTGAATTGTTTGGACCCGAAATCTTAGTTTGAAAGGGTGTTGTTACGTCAGGCTTAACAGACGGATAGTCTGAATTAACCCCCTCGGCCCAGAACCATCTCATCTCATCTTCAGCCTCTTATCCGGGGTCAGGTCTCGGGGGCAGCAGCTTTAGCAGGGGACCCCAAACTTCCCTTTCCCGGGCCACATTAACCAGCTCTAACTGGGGGATCCTGAGGCGTTCCCAGGCCAGTGTGGAGATCTAATCTCTCCACCTGGTCCTGGGTCTTCCCCGAGGCCTCCTCCCAGCTGGACGTGCCTGGAACACCTCCCTAGGGAGGTGCCCAGGGTTCATCCTTACCAGATGATCCTGAACCACCTCAACTGGCTCCTTTCAACGCAGCAGCGGCTCTACTCCGAGTTCCTCACGGATGCTGAACTTCTCCCCCTATCTCTAAGGGAGACTCCATCCCCCCTCCTGAGGAAACACAGTTCAGACGCTTGTAGCTTGAACCGAGTTTTCTACCTTAACCTCATCCTAGCAGCAAACAACAGATGAGGAGCAGGAAATGGGCTTCAAAGAGCTCCATCTCACCCTCGTGGAAACAGTAGCACCCAAAAGCACTCCAGCACACCTGAGCGGACAAGTACACACACGGACACCCTGCACATAACTCCCCGTCGGCTCGCACCTTCGCTCCACACGTATGATTGCTCTGAAGAGCTCTGCGGGGTACGAAGGTGATGTGATCGTGGGAATCTCAACTTATTTGTTCCAACTCCTTTCGTGTTCGTCCAAAAAAGCTTTTTAATGAAAGAACTTTATCGCCTCATGAATCCAAACTACACGCATGCTTCTTACTGGAAACACTTCCTGACCAAAATACCACGCGTTTTATTTTCCAGTGAAGAAGAAGTAGAAGAAGAAGAAGAAGAAGAAGGAGGAGGAGAAGAAGAAGAAGAAAAAGGAGGAGGAGAAGAAGAAGGAGAAGAAGAAGAAGGAGGAGGAGGAAGAAGAAGCAGAAGAATTACTTTACTTTCACTCTGTTATTATACAGGTTACACACATACACACACACACACATGCACAAACAGGACCTATATACATGCAACTAATGGAGAGATGTCAGAGTGAGGGGGCTGCCAGTGACCGGCGCCCCGAGCAGTTGGGGGTTCGGTGCCTTGCTCAACAGCACCTCGGCAGTGCCCAGGAGATGAACTGGCACCTTTCCAGCCACCAGTCCACGCTCCATTCATGGTCCACACAGGGACCCAGTCGAGTCACCTATGGATTGAACCCCTAATGCTGACAGTCATTAGGCTTGTGGCACGGTGATGTGGTTAGCACTATCGCCTCAAAGCAAGAGGGTTCCCGGTTTGAATCCCGGCTGGGGCCCTTCTGTGTGGAGTTTGCATGTTCTCCCCGTGTCTGCGTTGGTTTTCTCCGGGTTCTCCGGTTTCCTCCCACAGTCCAAAGACGTGCAGGTGTTCGGTTCATTGATGACTCTAAATCACCCGTAGGTGTGAATGGTTGTCTGTCTCTGTTCGTCTCTATGTGTCCTGTGATAGACTGGCGTCCTGTCCAGGGTGGACCCCGCCTCACGCCCGATGTCAGCTGGGATCGGCTCCAGCCCCCCACGACCCCGACAGGGACAGGAGGACGAAGATGAATGGACGGAGACAGTCATTGTAATGTCCCATTTATTGATTGAGATACAATAAATGGGGAAAATCTTAAAACAGCACCTGCAGAAATCAAACGTCCTGACTTCCTCCCGTCACGCCACAAACATTCCTGGCGTTCCACTTTCTTACAAAGCTGCGCCGCGTCACAACGAGCCCCGGATTAAACTCCGCCAAATGAGGCTCGCTCTTTGGAAGGAAATGATATGATCAACTTCACACCCATCAGGGGAGCTTGTGTACATGTTGCCCGGGGTCTCGCATCCTCATCCATATTCAAAAGCCGTTCGCAGTTCATTATAAACTCACCAAATCTCTGCTGCTTCCTCTCCAAGACGGCCATGTTACGTTCATTAAAAGGGAGGAATACAAAGCCTCCCCCAAATTATAACGATACAAACTCCTCACGCAATTAGAATTTAACTGTTCACCGTCTCATATCTAGGTCTCGCATCAGAAGACTTCAAACGCAGGCGGCCTAATGGATGTGAGTCTACGTCTGCAATTAACACTCAAGGACAAACAATGAAGGCGTGGAAATCATATCTGTGTGATGTTGCGTTTCTTTATTTTTGTCCTTCAAGGAGATTTTGATGTGAAGGTTTAAAAAGTAAACACCTTTGTTTCCCTTCATCCAGAGTCGTCCCCCGAGAGCGGATCAGTGGGAGACGATCAGAGACCTGTTTGCTGAAGAGTCTCTGGGACGGAAACTTTAACAAACGCACGCACGGACACACGCAAGCAAGGATGCACGGCCGCACACACGCACGCGACCGAACGCACACACACACGGAAGCACGCACGCACGCGTACGAACGCACGCGTACGAACGCACACACACACGGAAGCACGCACGCACGCACACACACAGACACACGCACGCAAGCCATATGCACGCACACACACACGCAAGCCATATGCACGCACACACACACGCAAGCCATATGCACGCACACACAAGTCGAAATTATGAGATTAAAAAGTAAAAATTACAATACTACAATGTGTACGCACACACATACGCATATTGTAATTTTGCACGCAAGCACTCACACACACGCAAGCACACACTCACACACACACGCAAGCACACACACACACACACACACACACACATAACGACAGGTACAAACCAACACTGTGAGGAGGGTTGTAAACTTTTTAATACAACCAGCGAGTCAAAAGTGAAAAAGTGAAGCCCGTTTCCGCCACTGCAAGATGGTACAGAATCGCCATGGTTACGACTTTTTATCTCATAATTTAACTTTTTATATCATAATTTAACTTTTTATCTCATAATTTGACTTTTTATCTCATAATTTTAACTTTTTATCTCATAATTTGACTTTTTTTTCTCATAATTAAGATTTTTATGTCACAATTATGACTTTTTATCTCACAATTATGATTTTTATGTCACAATTATGACTTTTTATGTCACAATTGTGACTAACCATGGGCGATATTCTTTCTTTCAGTGGTTCCACACAAAAGCCACTCTTAAACGTGACGATCATAAATATAAAGGAACTAAAATGCAGCCGCGTTTGAACGGAAATTGACCGAGAAAGGTGACGATGGAGCAGAAGCAGCCGTGCTTTTATCTGTAATTCTGTTACATTTCCTCTAAAACACTTGTGCAACGAAGGAACTGAAGGGAAACCTGGGAAAAGGGAGAAGATTGCATACGTGTGTGTGCATGTGTGTGTATGTGTATGCATGTATGAGTTGCAGTCTGCGTGTGTGTGTGTGTGTGTGTGTATGCATGTATGAGCTGCAGTCTGCGTGTGTGTGTGTATGCATGTATGAGCTGCAGTCTGCGTGTGTGGATCAGTGCGTGTGTGGACGTTAGATCAGGCCTGATGATGATCTGGTTGACTGGTGTTAGCAGAGCTGATCTCACAGTTCCCGGGTTGGGGAGAGCTGAACGCCACTCGCCTCTCATGCTGCTTCCCAGACCAAACTGGCTGTTTCTAATGAGACAGGCAGACAGGGAGCTGTCACACTGACGGGGGCCGCCTGACACATGAAAATGACACCCCCGATCGGCATGCTGGGATCGAGAAGGAGGACTGGGAGGGACTGGGAGGGTGAAGGAGTGAAAAGGGGGGGAGGAAGGATGGGGAGGGCGGCCTACCAGCTGTCAGAGGACTGAGTGACGGGTCACGGGAGGTGGCTTAGCAGCAAAACTCCTCCAAGAGCCTTTGAGTGACACGAGACGAAAGGCACATCTCTGCATACACAGCGGTGGCTGCAAACTCTCCTGTGTTGCTTGTCGCTGTCATCTGACAAGCCTACAAGGACCGATCCTGTTCTACTCCATCCACCAGCAAAGAGCATCAGCACAACAGCGCTCATTGATCAACATTTAGAAACATCTGAATCTCTCATTACTTCCGCCCAAACTCAAAGCGCTACTCTCCGTATCCAAATTCCCCTTAATACCACTCCATTTTGATTTTAGCCTGTGATTAAAAGCAGCGGCTCCGGCGACATTTACCATCTAAATGTTGCAAAGCATATCTGGTTATTCCTCCAAGATGCCCCGCAGACATGCCTTTCTGAGTGATGAGCGGGATTATCTCTCCATTACAGTGATTCTATCTGACAAGGCGTTCTGTCACATCTCAAACGGCTGCTTCCCTTGAAGAGCCAGGTGCTCTCCGCGCGTCGCTCACATCCGCACATCGCCGGAGATTTTGAGACAGCCCCCGCGTAACGTTTCATCTGCGGGGGGGAGAGAGTGAGTGCTCGGGCTCGGCGACACTCCCATCCTTCAAGGTGTTCTTGTTCCATCTGCCGGAGGGTCCGGCGGGAATACTTCTCTCTGAGCTCCTTCCTCAGTCCCAGCGAGCAGCCTTTCATGTCAGACAGGATACCAGACAGGAATCCCAGCTAGCACTCGGCTTCACTTAAGACTTACATGTTGACAGAGAGAACGAGGAGTAGTCTCTTATCTCTGAATGGGCTCGTTTTTTCCTTAGACAGCCTCAGATGCCAAACTCAAACCATGTGCAGTGTGGTAGAGGATGGATCAAGAGCTATGTACAGTGCTGCAGTTCCAGCAGTAGGAAAAAAGCTGTATTTCAGGCCTATGTTGAGCCTTGTATCATGAGTATGGACAAGGCCCAGCTACGCTCTATATCCCCCTTTACTGGTGCGTGTGTAAATAAAGAATATTGCGCAATTATGAACTTAAGTACAGTAAGGTCAGCAGTTATCCTAAAGGTCGAATCTGGAGAATGAGCAGAACAGCTCCATCTTGTGTCTCTAGGTCGTCGTCGCAACAACAAAACATAAGTCCAGCAGTGGGGTTGCCAGGTTGGTCAGACCCGGCCCAGTAGCTCCAGGAGACCGGAGTCTGTTTGAGCCTGTTTGAACCCGTCCCCTCCAGAAAATCACAGCATCAAAACAAGGATTAGAGGAGTTTGACTGACAGTTAGCGTTAGCCGTTAGCATTAGCCGTTCGAGCTAAGTGCAGATGAAAGTGATGTTAGCATCAAGGAGAAGCGTAGCCATATGGGCGTGCGTTTGAATGGCGTTCCTCTCCTTTCTCTCAGTCCATGGAGTGAATGCTGGGCCTATAGTGACTCTGGTTGTTGCCCGTCTCCGCTCACTCAGCTGCTGGGACAAAGAACGCCCCCTTCACTGAGGCTCCCAAGCAGCTGCAGGATCGGCTAACTCCATTTCACCTAGTGCCAGCCTACAGTAGCTGCACCCAACAACAGACAGCCCTGGCAACCAGCAACGCCCAACGCTATTGGCTGCTACCATGGAAACAGAACATGTTCAACCTTTAAAGAGGATTTCCTGAAACCTAAAATCACAAAGGGTTCAGATCCTAAATCCTCTGAAATCATGAAACCCAGGACGTACGAAAATCATGTTCTGAACTTCCTGAAACCTTCTTTGTTTTAATGGTCTTTAGCGCAAACAATGGACGACGGACAGCTACAATGTTAGCAAAGCACCGATGGACCTGAACTGCATTTAGAAAACAAAGATTTTAAAAGTTGTTTTAAAGGCGGCTTCATTTGAACCAGCTTCATTTCTAATTCCCTCGTTTTGATGAGCATAATTAGTCGTCTTTTAGCACAAAGTCTCTTCCTGAGTCTGTTTAAACATGGTGTAGCATATAATAAATAAATAAATATACATAACTTGAGCCTCTGGAGTGGCCGTTTGTCATCGAGCAGGGCCGATGTGACGTGTGGAGGTACAGACGCCACCACAACACGGGCTTGTTATAATGAGTGCTGCAGCGGCCGTGTTGGATTCTGACCTGTGGTTATTTGCTGCATCCTCTCTCTCTGTCTCTCTCTCTCATTTTCTCTCTCTCTTTGTTTCATCGTTCAGGTGTTTGTATTCCCTGTTTAATCAAAGTAAGTTTAACCTTTTGAATTATCTTGTATCCATTGTTTTGTTCCTCCTGTGCGGAGTGATTTTTTGCTCTGTGCCATGTTTCTTGTCGTCAAGGAATAAATTCAGTGTTGATCCGCGAACCTCCGCATCTGAGTCCTCCTTCCTGCCTGGGCCGGACAGATCTCAGGAACCAATATTATCAAATCTGCAACATAAACATCATTACATCCAGTTTTACACCATGCATTGTCTGAACAAAGGAAAACCCAAAGTGACTTTACCGTAATAACCTAAAACGAACCAAATCCAGAGCTGATGAGGAGCTGTTTTGGCGCTCGCTGAGCTGGTCCGTGAATAAACAAATGGCACGTTTGAGATTAGCGGACACCAGTGTGTTTCAACTAATATCCCAACAGCAGGTTCTGTTGTTAGATTACAGCACACACATTGTTCCTCGGTAGGCATCTAACAGCACAGATCAATACACATTAGCAGTTTAAAAGACACAACAAGGGCTGTGTTTTATGCACCATATGGCGAAATTATTATTTTTTAAAAAAGGGACTGATCGTGCTTTTCTGTTGGAACATGTGAAACTGCACGTTTTCCAAGATGGGGTATATCTATTGATGGGAAAGAGGGGTCTTGAAAGCCTGACAGAACATCCTACACAGGTGTCTTTTATATGTGAAGATGTCTGACAACACATGAGCTGCAGCAAATAACAACAACAAAGTGAAAGGCATTGATTTTCCATCACGGCGCAGCAGAAATGGACAAAACGTGAAGAGTGTGAGAGCAGAGAGGGTGAGAGTGGCATCAGCGGTGAGTGCTGGAAATGGGCGCAGATGACTAAAATGGCTCGGGGGGGGGGGGGAAATGGACGTGTTAGAGAACCATGTAGAGAGACAGTTGGTTAGAGGAGCCCGTGAAAGGCTGCAGCAGAATTGGCGGAGGCAGGAATCAATACGGGTTCTTCAGCTTCAGCTCGGCTAAAGAGACGGCCGGACTGTAGAGAAAGTATATCGATGTGCAAAGTAGTTCAAACACCGTAGAGAAGGTGAGCAGTAAGGCCAATCTGTCAATGAAGTGTGTGTGCTGAATATGTGTGTGTGTGTGGTGGACGGGGAGAGGTGGCCTACGAGGCCTCACCTCTCCAGTGGAGTGGTAAATCAGCCATCAGCCATGTGACAGGCTCAGTGCCCCCCCTGCTCTGCCCAATGAGACATGACCCTCTCAGCCCTCTTCCCGCCCCCCTCCTCGACAGAGCTTTGATATTCCTCCTCGCTCCACTGACCAGCCGATGGGAGGGGCATTCCTCCCAGCATTCCTCCAAATCAGCCGAACGGAGCAGCTGAATATATCCCATCATGCAACAAAAGCCCAGAGGAGCCACATTGGCCTTTGGAGAAGGGAAGGGGCTGGGAGGGGAGGCGTGATGTTCACTCGGCCCCCTCGGCCTCTTGACCCGGTAGAGGCGGCTGAAGCCACCGCTGACCCGGCGGGAGTCAACAACTGCTTCCTGTCTGCTGGCATTAGCGTAGCCAGCAGTGAGGATAAGCTCACTGTACCATGAGGCCGCGGCACACTGACCGGGCTACAGTCAGGTGGGCCTGCATCAGTGTCGGTCCGCAGCCCGCTCAGACACAACACGGCTGCCGACAACAGCAACACGGAGCAATGTGTTCAGTCGACACAGACACCGAATTGTTATGAGGGGTACGGGTAAGAACTCAGGGTGAGCGAGGACAGCATTACCTGTATCTGCTAACCATATGAATGATCCATATCCATACTCAGAGCGGGCGGAGCCTAACCAGGAAGTAGGCGGGATTTGACCCGGAAGTGGGTCGTGCTGTCTTGAAATGGGCGGGGCTTTAACTGCTGTGTGATATGCATGTTATTGATATGGGTTGATCAGAAATTGTTTTATTTATTACTGATTAGAAACAGGACAGCATCAGCATTAAGCTTCAGATCAAAGGTGTGTGTGTGTGCGTGTGTGTGTGTGAGTAAGAGAGAGGGAGAGCCATCATGGGCTTTGTGGCCAAGCGCGGTACTGCAGCACTCGCCTGTTACAGTGGCGGTCCTGTGCCCGGAAGCACATTTCGCCCATTCACTCCCATACATGCGCGGAGGAGGAGAGCCACAGATGTCAGGCTTTACACCTGAACTGCAGTTCCAGTAAGCCAGACTTTCATTCATTCATTCATCTTCAGCCTCTTGTCCCTGTTGGGGTCTTTGGGGGGCTGGAGCTGATCCCAGCTGACATTGGGCGTGAGGCGGGGTCCACCCTGGACAGGACGCCAGTCTATCACAGGACACATGGAGACGAACAGAGACAGACAACCATTCACACCTACGGGTGATTTAGAGTCATCAATGAACCGAACACCTGCACGTCTTTGGACTGTAGTAAGCCAGACTGTGTTTGGACAAACCTTGATTAATGGTGATGCCAGACCTCGCAGTTCCTAACTACCAGATTACAATTAGACACGTGAGCTTTGCAGTTCAGAAGGATCTGTACTTGAAGGGTGCATGACTATAACCACATGGTCAAAGCTGCGGTTTCATAGCTGGTGATCTCCCAGGATTATCTAAATGAATCTGCAAATGTTAGAGGCCACTTAGTGAGGATAGCACCTGCAATGTCAGCTCCATGTGACATAGTTGACGGAGCTGGCAGCGCAGCGACAGTGTTGGCGTTTGCAGTATCTATGGCATCAGCATCAGAGTGAAGCCACCGGGGTGTAACTCTCTGGGGGCTCAGGAGCCGGCTGCATATGTTCTGCCTCCGACACCTACTGCCACCGGCTGAACAGAGCGCAAACATCGCCTCCGCCTCGGCACGGTCCTCTGGGACACCGACTCACTGTTGCACTCACACGCACTCGTCTTGCATCACTTCAGAAGTGAAGTAAACCAAAACCCAGAGAGAGAGACAGAGGGAGAGAGAGAGACAGGGATTAAGGAATTTACTTGCCCTAGCCAGGTGGAGATGAGACTTTACAGAGGATTAAAAACTCAAATTAAGACCGAGCGCAAGATCAAGATCTGCCTCTGTGTGAATTGATGCTGATCTTAAATAGTGGTGTTGCTTTCACGGACAGGCAGATTGCTTAACCTGTACGGATGAAACACGTCCGGAGGTTGGAAAGGGACTTGCAGAGCTGAACTACTGCATGACACAATGACCATGTGTGATGAGGGTGTCACTTGTAGTGATGGGAAAACAGAGAATTATCAACCAACTCCGCAGTTCGCCTTGACTCTACTGAGCTTTTCTGTGTTAGCAAATGGTTTTTCCAACTTTAAATCTTTGTCCGGTTCACTTTCATAGCTCCGCTGATTCCACGGACAAAGCTTTGGGAGATAGTGGCTCGGTGGTTTAGCCTCGTGAGCCCGTCCTGATCTCTGAGCTCCGTTGTGTTTCACTCTCAGCTCAGCCTGGAAACGTGCGGCGGAGAAAATCTGGAGAAGTTTGAGCAGTTTGAACCAATCAGCGTTGGTTTCTTTGGTGGATTGAAGTGAAACAGAAGAGACTGTTGAGTGTGAACAACATGGAGGCTTCCACGGATGAGATGAGCAGCTATGGAGCAAGCCGCTCACTAACTCTTTGTTCTCTGGATCCTTCTGTTGAATATGGAGCGGGCTCCATGAGAGTCAATCCATGTGGAGGAGTCAGGTTATCGGAAGGTCCTGGGTTCGATCCCTGGTTTTTAAGTTGGTTTTCTTGGACAGAGCTTATTTCTGATATGTAGCTAAAACCAAGCCCCCACCACAGCCACTTCCTGGTTGATCCAGTAAGAAGTGCCCAAAAACTGCAGTTCTCCGAGTGTCCACTAGGGGCCGTTTGCATAATAGAGCAATTTCTTCTTGGCCCCCATGTTAAATAAAATTAAACCTGTTAAAGGCCTGGGACAAAAGAACATTCTAGTCTGTGTGTTTAGCTCATATCTCCATGACAACACTGAGGGGGAGGGGCTAGTTTTTATTTTATTGGAGGTTAAAGTTCATGAATGATTAGGGGCGTGGCCTCTTGAGTGACAGCTAGCCTCTGGCCCTCACTTCTCCTCGGAGGTAAACGTCAGCCAGATGGACTACGCCCCTCCACCCAACGTCACATACATGCCCTTTTTTGGTAAGAGGAAATGAGGCGGAGTCAAAGTCTGACAAGATGGAGACTCCTGTAGGCGAGGACGATTGAATAGGGATACAATTGGGTAATACTTTCTTCTAATTTGCATAAATGTTGACCAATCAAGACGTGTCTGAAGAGGGTGTAGGACAGCAGACAACGGTGTGGACGGCCTTATACGATCTCCTGATTGGCCGACTACGTTTATGCAGATTTCAGTGGGTGAATGTGAGCTGTTTATGGAAGGACAGTGTTATCCGTGGAGTCCATCAGAGGGTGGAGTCTGTGCTAATAGATCCAGCGTTACAAGGTTACAAGCGAGCTTGGCGAGGACGATTGGATCAAGTTGAGAGAACGGACTTCGACAGTCTATGGCTCAAACGCTTTTTAGAATGAAAACGTAGCGAGGACAACATTCACGCTCTTCGAACAGAGACAAAAGTTACCACATTTCTTACATCTGACACTCTGACGTATACCAAAGGCTGAAGAACTCTGATAGATATGGTGGAGAGCTCCAACAAAGCTTGATTTCAGTATATGTTACCAGTAACCATCGAATAACACACACAAACACTTATTTTTTTAATGCTATGCAGCAGCAGCAGACCTCTCGGTGCCTAAAGGCTCACATGTATCATTGTCCTGCCCATGAAGATTAGATGGTAATATCCACTAAGCCAGAGCATGTCAAAAGTAACGCCTAAATGGTGGTAATTGGATGAATTTCTGTAGCAATGCAAATAAAGGCTAATTGCCATTTCCACTCCAGGCCACCGAGAAACCCTCCACTGACTGGAAGAGGCCTGTGCCTACGCCGTGAGGCACCCTGCGCCATAACCACCTTCATTCCTATTCACAGCGCACTCGCATATCTTAAACAGCTCATTTGAATTGGTCCACCGCCAAGCTAGTCTCTCTCCTTCTTAACAAACAAACACGATGGCAATATTGCGAGTCAAGCTGTTGTTTGTTAGTGGGCAGCGAGATGACGGTGGCTCTCTGACTCCCACATCACGAAACCAGTGTGTAGTGACCTGACCTGCCGCTGAAGGAGCGTGCGAGGGTGCTGAGGAACGAGGAAGGAGACATCAAACCCGGGCAGATGGGATGAAACAACGGCACGGTACAGCGCGTCTGTGACAGGCCGCACCAGCTGATCAAGGCAACAGCAATTTACTGGCGACGATAGCTCTCGCAAACACCAAATGTTACCAAATAGCAGCGCTTTGCTTTAAGAATTACTCTAATTTGTCTCCTGACAGGATCTATACGAGCAGTTCCTTTGTCTTATTATCTCCTCTGCGGATGCACCGTAGCAACCGTGACTGTCTTTTATTTTCCCAAGTATTGTTCTTTATTAAGTGGGACACAGAACGTTACTCGGTGACACGTCAACTCCTGCAATTTTGCTATGTAGGATATGTTGTCTACATCCACTTAGCTAATTAAGACAGTCACAGCAGCAGTGTAGATTTCAGGGCAGATCAAACAGCACTGTGTTGATATGGGAAACAGAGGAAGACTAGTCTCCACCGACTCTGTTATATCATAATCCCTGTTCCCTCAGCCTGATTAAAACATTTCAACGAGAGCCTGGGCTGTGTAGCGTGGTAGCGCCGTACAGAGGCTCGGTGCAGGAATATCACAGCTCCCTCATTAGTGAGAGGGGATTTCATTTGGAATATCTCACCGAGCACTTTGAGAGAAGCGGCCGTATTTACATTTAAAAGATCCAAAGTGGCCGTCTGAAGCTCGCTACCTCTTCCCTTAATTGCTGGCTTCAGTTGTCCATGAATACATCCACTTTATTACTGGCTCTCATTACTGGACGGCACTGAGGAAAGTCTCTCTCCTCTGTCCCCCCCCACCTCCCTCACACACACACACACACTAACACACACACACTCCGCCTCTCTCACCCCAGGACCGTCAGAGTTCTCCCAGTGGCCAAAAGACACAAACAATCGAGGGGGATTAGCCTGTAATCCTGTTTTTACTTTCATCTGCCACATATTCAAAGGAGAAGTTCTGCCAAGCGTGGAATTCGTGGAGGGATGTGCTCCACGCAACAATAACGGGGAAGCAGTGTAAACAATGCAGCAGGACGGGGATTATACGTTTTAAATGACAGGAAGACAATGAGCTTGACGGCAGATTCAGATCGAGCCCGTACTGAATAAATGTTTGCTCGCAGTTGATTTAGACAGTGAAAGATACTGTGGAGAGCGGACAATGCGAGGTCACGTCACTGCATGAATTATCAAGTTCAAGTTTAACCCCGTGGGCGACACGGTGGAATGGTGGTCAGCACTGTCGCCTCACAGCAAGGGGGTTCAAATCCCGGCTGGGGCCCTTCTGTGTGGAGTTTGCATGTTCTCCCCGTGTCTGCGTGGGTTTTCTCCGGGTTCTCCGGTTTCCTCCCACAGTCCAAAGACGTGCAGGTGTTCGGTTCATTGATGACTCTAAATCACCCGTAGGTGTGAATGGTTGTCTGTCTCTGTTCGTCTCTATGTGTCCTGTGATAGACTGGCGTCCTGTCCAGGGTGGACCCCGCCTCACGCCCGATGTCAGCTGGGATCGGCTCCAGCTGGCAATTTTAGAGTCATCAATGAACCGAACACCTGCACGTCTTTGGACTGTGGGAGGAAACCGGAGAACCCGGAGAAAACCCACGCAGAACCCTCTCGCTGTGAGGCGACAGTGCTAACCACTACCCCACCGTGTCGCCCACTACCCCACCGTGTCGCCCTACTGTGCTTACCTTTCTTGTTTATTTGTCCTAAACAGCCAACAGCGTATCACTGCTGCCTTAACTGTTATTAGTAGATTATCATTTGAAGGGTCTGGGGTCAGGTCTCTCAGCAGGTTCTACATTCTTGCACTCTTGCCTCTCAATCCAGGACCTGGACCTATCACACAAACTCTGCTTTCTTTATGGTCTTTTCTCTTATTTAGCTCACTGCTTTGGTTATTTAAAGAAAACATGTATTTACTTTCTTGCTTCTCGTGTGGTTTGGAGTGATGCATTTTGGTTAGCTTTGGATTTCTTTCGTATTTCTTTCAAGCTGTTGCCATTGTTCATTTAAACAGAAATATACAGGGAAATAGGGTCCAGGCAAAAAAAACCATCTAAATTCCCCTTTAACAGCAAATGTGTTTGGAACCGGAAATCTTATTTTGAAAGGGTGTTACGTCACACTGAACAGATGGCGAGCCGTAAGGAAACACAGTTGACATCTTCTCTTCTGACACAATAGTTACTTTTCTCATATTTTGCTCACTGCTTTTCTTATTTATTTATCTTTATTCTATAAAAACAGGCTTTTTACTTATATTTACTATGAATTTAATGTATTTACTCTCTTGCTTCTCGTGTGGTTTGGAGCGATGCATTTTGATTAGCTTTGGATTTCTCTCTGACCATTTTTAAAACAAAAAAGTTGTTGCCATTGGTCATTTAAGCAGGAATAAACAGGGAAATAGGGTCCAGGTTAAAACAAACCCACCTAAATTCCCCTTAAACAGCAAACGTATCATCAAACCACAGCAGAACTGAGCAGTTGGTAATTCCTGGGCCCCTAAGAGTTCATTACGGAGTAATCCAAGCCCGTATGTATCCCTGCTCCGCTGCCGGCGTGTCCCAGAGGGGAGATTGAGACTGCCACATCAACACAGGAACGACCTTGTTTCCCTAACCATACCCCCACACCCCCCACCCCACCCCTCACCCCTCACCCCTCAGATCACACAAACACATTACAGCCTGGACAACCCACACCTGACCCGCGTCACTCAGCACGAGCGACACATGCACACACACACACGCTGGTCCAAAGCGACGCTGCACTGGCATCCGTACAAGCGTTTGCATTGGGAAATCCCTGATGTTGGTGTGAATGATGCATATGCATAAAAATAAGCATCAGCATTGGACGTTAACAGATGTTCACCTTCGACGTAAATCACTCGATCGTTCATTTTAAATGGTGCGGAGTATGCCGCTCATTAAGACACTTAAATATGACCTAAAACACCCTGAAAGGAAAGGGATATTATCAGTAATATTAAGAGTATAGTGTGAAAAGTGTCTCTGAGATTGAGTTACGTCTGGCGAATGTGTGCGGAGTTTACATCTGCATCATTTATCACGTTCTTCAGAGCTGGGTGCAGGCTGTGTTGTCTAGCTGTCAACGCTTCGCTCGGCCCAAAGCCCCGGGATTACACAGCGCCTGATGGCTGTCCGTCACAAACGGAGGAAACCTGAGTGCTCTCACACTCGGAGGAGGGAGGGATTGTTGAATACGTAGAGCTTTTTAGAATTTAAGTTAGTCCCAAATACGGGTTGGGAACTACACTGAGACTCAATCCAAGTTACAGGTGCAAGGTACACACCAACGCACCTGGAGATTCAATACAATTCACAATAATGGGTTCATAATTTGATTTTTCCATGATTTAATTGAAGCATTTTTAAGAAAAAATGAGATTTGAAGAAAAAGTTATGAGTGAAAAAGACCCCGTTATTAAAAAACTACAAAACAATCTTTACTTTTCCGAATTTTACCTTTTATTTGTAAAAGTGAAGCAGAAAATATATTTGTTTAATTAAATAACTAAAGCAATAATTGCATTTTAAACAGGGACAAAGGTGGGAATTCTTTCAAGTCGACTACAGAAAAATACAATCCCCTGGTGTCAGTCCAGAAAAAAAAAAGTCATGTAGTACACTGAAGGTGCACTCACACTGTGCCTCCGTCCCGTGCCCAAACAGGTTTCACGGCTAAAGTCTGGTTCCTTTGACCAGTGTGAGTGCAACCGTACCACGTCTAGGAGCGGCACACTTGCCGTCCACGGCCCGTTTGGGAGAGGTGGACTTTAGTAAAGCACGTTTGCACATGTACGAGCACGAGCGTGAGCACGTGTACGAGCACGAGCGTGCGCACGTGTACGAGCACGAGCGTGCGCACGTGTACGAGCACAAGGCCTATCATGTACTTTTTACTGCTAACTTGTCCAAATGGTCCTCATAATTCTCTACATAACTCATATGAGCTTCTCTTTAGTGCATCTTCTCTTTACTGCAACATGCAAACATGTATTATTCACTCTACACCCGCTATTGTTATTACCACCAGTCCGTTTTACTTGTCCTCTTTCTTTCTCTCCTTTCTTTCCTGACACCTGGGATCCATCTCGCATTGGGTCCAGCCATCATCCAGGTCCCCTTTGAAAAGCAGAGATGGAAGTGAGGCCTTAAAACTTTATGGTGGGAGCCTTGGTACCACATGCTGTTTCAGTAGCAGCTCTGCTAGCAGGCCTGTCGATTTATAGCTCATGACACGCATATATTTAATTTGTAACCAAACACTTCCTTTTCCCCTCCGTCTCCTCAGAACTCTGGGACACGTCTTGTTTTCTCAGGTCAGGGGTTAAACAAAGGAAACATAGTGCTGGCTGGCTGAAGGGCCAGAGTCAGGGGGGGTGTCTGTGTCACCTCCAAAGCCAGGCCGGAGCAGACCGTGCGACACATCGAGGTTAAAGGTTTAGCTGTGATATCCAGCAGGAGGCATGGACTTGTGAAAAACCTCCAAGTGGACAGGGAGCATGAATCAGATCCTTTTGCATGTTGTATCTAACAACCTCCTTCCTCCCTGGAGAAGCCCTCCGGGTTGTTGGCCGTGACGATTTTACGGCCCTATTGGCCATAAACCCCCCTGAGGGGCGGGCCCAAACGCAGTTACACGCCCCACTAGCTCTCCACCTTTGAGCGGTGGTGTATCAACATATAAGTTTATTTAGTGTAAACGTCCCGCAGAGCTCCCTGCTCGTCCCCAGATCCTGGTGAGCGGAGCAGCCGGTGTGGTCATCGGTACTGGATGTGGATGTAGAGGCTGTTACAAAGAGCTATCCCTAAATGAGGCCTCACAGCTTTTGGTGCTACAGCCAAAGTGGAGAAACCGTGGAGTTACTGTAACACTCGTCTGCATGTGATCACATTCTTCAATTACCCAGTAACTGAAGTGTACTTGGGTATTCTGGTATGCACCATGTGCTTGTACACTCTAGTGTTAAGGATTCTTCAAGTTTTGTATTCATGCTTTTATTTTGAAGTGGACATTTTATTTTGGAGACAGTTTATGCAGTTGCTCTTCCTGCCTCACGTTCTCCGATCGACCTGTTGTTTACAGTGGTACGGCGCTCACTGACATCACTGACGATGTAAGTTACGGTCATAGTGATGTGAAATGATTGCGTACGTGTGACTTACCTCTTCTGATAGTGTCGTGTCGCCCCTTGTGTATATTTGCACTCGTTAAAATGTCTGTTTTTACTTGTTAGCTTGGTCGCAAGTTAGCATCTATAAGCTAACTGATTTAGAGTGCGTTTGTATGACTGTTAGCCTTAATATTAGTTTCTGTTTACATGTGTGCGCTGCATAATTAAAAGTTAAAGCTACATTAAGTGATTTGACACTCAGTATTCCTGGTCGGGGAAAATAGGACCCCAGTCGGATGAATGTCGCATGAGCCTCTGTGGATTTGATTCAGCATTTTTGTTTGGGGTTAGCGGTTACGGTTAGGGTCAAGGTGGAGGTCAGGGATAGGGGGTAGTGTTAGGGCGCACTCACACTGTCCTTCCGCACCGTGCCAAAACAGGTTTTTCGGGTAAAGCCTAGTGCGTTTCACCAGTGAGTGCAACCGCTCCGCGCATAGCTGGCGTGGGCTTTTGTAAAGCGCGTTTGCACATGTACTAGCACGAGCGTGCGCATGTGTACGAGCACGAGGCCTACGGCGGTTCTGAGGTCATTTCCTGTGCGCCTGTTGGGACGTAGAAAAAAGAAGGAGGGACCATGCGCGGACATTTCAAACAATGGCGGTGAAAGGTTCACGTTGGTGTGATGCGGAGGTGGAGTGTTTACTGCAGATTTGGTCGATGAAAAGATTCAAAAACAGTCGACAAGACGCACAAAAACTCCGAGGTCTACGGAAAGATCTGGCGTCCTGTCCAGGGTGGACCCCGCCTCACGCCCGATGTCAGCTGGGATCCAGCCCCCCCACGACCCCGACAGTGACAAGAGGCTGAAGATGAACGAATGAATGAAGAGGATTGTGAAGAGGAGGCAGGAATCTCAGAGACCCATATCTCATCACCAAACAACAACTACTCACATGGCTCCGCACCAGCAGAGGGAGTGAGAAAATATGCTTTGGACTGATGATGCTTTGGGTTAACTGACTCTTCATACATCTCCACCAGCCTATTGTAACGATCTGGATTAGCAAATTGGCTTGATGTGTAAAACACTGACTCATGTTGTGGAGACACAAAAGAAGTAGTAGCAGCTATGAGAGGAAGCCTAGCTTTGTATCACACCAAGAGCTGCAGCCAGAATCCTTCTCCACTCCATCTGTCCTGCACAGAGAGCTGCCAGCTCAACACCACACACACACACATGCACACACACACACACTCATCCATTCTAACATACACTCTCAGCACAACATATATACAAGTAAGCCTTTCGTTGCGACATAGTCTAAATGAATAGTCTGAACTACACTTGAGTGGCAACAAATAGTAATTTAAGTTTGCATCATAGTGTGAAAACAATCTGATGATCTGCTTGCGATCTCAAAAGTAATGTGCAGTGCAAAGAGCGACGCCAACAGAGTCCGGCTCTATGCTTTAATCAGAGCTGAGCTAACTCCTGTCTCACTTAGAGCCGTCTTTATGGGCCATTGTTCACCATATGGGGTGCGTTAAAGCCAGGGACAGCAGGTAAATCACAGGCCTGGGCCCAGCACACACACTCCAACCAGCAGACCGGAGGAAGGCATGGCCACCAGCCTGTGTGTGTGTGTGTGTGTGTGTGTGTGTGTGTGTGTGTGTGTGTGTGTGTGGAGACTGAGGAGGTATTGCTTGGTTTTGACATGTCTGAGTCTGGTAGGGGAACCAGTATTTATTTCTTCTTTACCTTTTAATCTGAATTTATGGGAGGGGAGATTTGTGGTGAAGGAGTCTTTTCCCAGCACACGCAGATTTTTACCTCCTGGCGTACTGGGACCTTTTCCCAGTGTACTGGGACTCCTCACAAGCTCCCAGTGCCCTTTCCTTTCCTCTCCAAATCTGTCTCCCAGCAATTCATGGCAGTTAAACCACATTAACCGGGGCGCACTACGTGATGCTCGCGCCGGTAGGCTCTTACGTGACGCCCACTAGTTTGTTCAACACTAACTCATGAGCCACACACAATGTTGGATAAACAGGCAAAAGCAGAAGATTAAAAACATGTAAGTAAAGTTGGCCTTGCTCCAAAAAGGCACAAAGAGAATGTGAAGTGGGACAGAGTCGGAGTCAAACACTACTGAGCCAGAAAACGCAGGTCAGGAGCAGCAAGCTAACGGTAGCGCCCCTGTTGGAGGCACCACTGCCTCCTGGAGAAGAGACACAGTGGAAGTCTTGGAAAGATTGACTTTTAGCACTTGAGCAGCTACAGAATCCAACGCCATACTTACCTGTTTCCCTGGTCTCCACTCAGCAGAGGGAGCTATGTGTGTTTTCTGATGCTTCCACCGCTACGCATCGCCGCAGTCGCCTACCTCAGAGAGGCCGGTGATAAGGTTCATGTTGGATCATGCGTAAGAAAATCCAAATTTGATCCAGGTCACACCCGCACTGTGCAGGCTGTGGAACTAGCCGACATGTTAACGGATGATCTAGCCCTTTTAATGCACGGATTAATGAATTATGATAGTCACTGCAGCTAGCATTAGCCGATCCGTCTTTTTTCTGGTAACCATTCATCATCACTGCCACTAACATCATCTAGACTTATGTATTCTTCACTGTTATGTTTGTAAGTCTATCACACACCGCCCGTGAGCTCTACAAGACTAAACAACATTTACTGTCACTCACATAATGTAACTATTATCATTCATTCATCTTCGACCGCTCTTCCCTGTCGGGGTCGCGGGGGGGCTGGAGTCGATCCCAGTTGACATCGGGCGTGAGGCGGGGTCCACCCTGGACAGGACGCCAGTCTATCACAGGACAGATAGAGACGAACAGAGACAGACAACCATTCACACCTACGGGCGATTTGGACTCTTATAATAAACATATATATATCAAGCAAGCACTCCAGTTACTGAACTGTGGAAGAGACTGAGTCAGAACGGACGCAGATCAAAGCAGAGCAGTGTGAGAAACTAGTGATGTCCTGTGGGCGCAGATGTGCTGAAGTCATTCAAAGCTGTGGCCTCTTCACTTCCTGTTCATGTTTGAATCCTAGAGAAGAAAACACTGTTGAAATCTTCTCTTCTGACACAATGAACACTGTAGTTAGCCCAAGTATGCATACGTGCATGCATAGGTTTGAGTCCTTTTATTGTAGTTCCAAAGGGTTCACCGTCTTAAAGCGTCAATCCCAGGTTGAATTTAGGAAGCTGTAGATGTGCTCACACCTCCCCTTCATCTTCTTTCAACTCCCTCCCTCCCTGCTCCCTCCCTACTCCCCCGTTGCCGGGCTGCTCACCAGCAGGGGGGCCTGTAATCCCAGCAGCACTATTGTGCGGACCGGCAGGTATTTCCCCCGCCTCCGCTGAGCAGAGGACTCAGCTGACTGGCAGCGCTGTGGGAGCAGAAGGAGTTCTCCTTCTCAAAGCCTGACTTCCTTACTTCCTGTCTCTCAGCCAGACTCTTCTGGAGACGCAGAGTGAAGACAAAGCTATTTGTTCTACTGATTCAGTGCTGTGCTATTCCTGAGATGCATGTTTCAAAGTCAGGGTCTGCGTATGTGTGCTGAGGTTGTTTTCACCCTAACTCTCCGTCAACCTCAGAGATTACCACTTAGTTTCCAACAGCTTTCTATTCAGACCAGTGGAGGGGCGCACGTATTTAATCTTGACTGATCTGGCCTAACCAGTGAGTGGTTAATGTGTTGTGTGTGTGTGTGTGTGTGTGTGTGTGTGTGTGTGTGTGTGTGTGTGTGTGTGTGCACTGGGGCCTCTCCATATCCCCACAGCTGCACCCTTTAGAGAGGAGGTTTCCATAGTGAAGTTGGGGAGCTCCCAGGGGTCCTTGAAGGGGTTCCAACAGGTCCCTGGTGATTTCTATGGACTTCATTCTGGACTGCAGCATGTGACAGCATCATCCATTTGTTCAGTGACCTTTTTTTTCTCAATAGCAATGTAAATGTAATGAATGTCCTTTTCCAAGTGGCAAAGGTGGAAGTACCGTATTTTCCACACTATAAGTTGCACGTAAAAACCTTCACATGTCTCAGTGCGCCTTATAATCCGGTGCTCCTTATATATGGACCAATATTGAGCCACAACAGGTCTCCAACTACGGTGATCAGCCGTCGACTCTATTTTCCCCGTAGAAGAAGTAACGCGCGGTGCATGTTGAGATATACGACTGCGTGAAGCGTGCCGTTTCATTTCCATGTGTGTGTTTGTGTAAAGAGCCCAAAATGGCTCCTGTTAAGAGACACGCTTACGACGCAGAGTTAGCACTCAAGGCCATTAGTCACGCAGCAGAACACGGGAATAGAGCAGCAGCCAGAGAGTTGAACATGAACCAATCAATGGTGCCGAAGTGGAGGAAGCAACAAGACGACCTGCGCCGAGTAAAGAAGACTAAACAGAGTTTAAAGGGAACAGAGCAAGACGGCTGCAGCTGGAGGACAAACTCCAACAGTGGGTTGTTGAACAGAGAGCAGCGAGTAGAAGTGTCAGTACAATCACTATTCCACTGAAGGCAACAGCGCTAGCACGCCAACTTAACATCAATGGATTTAGAGGCGGTCCTTAACGTACCCCAGCCTCGACGACTAAAGGTGACGGTTAGGTTCGTGTAACAAAAGGTGCCGGTCCTGATTCAAACACAGGTTGTGGTTTGGCCTGGTACCTTCAGGACTCCGTCAACGGCCCTACGGGTGAAAGTCCTGTGACGTGGGACTACTCCACCACCCAGACCTTACTGTATGTGGATTTTGGCGCCCTCACTCTTTGTCATCTGGTGACTTGCTTTGCTCTGAATGTAATTTATACAGCATAAATGTGGATTACATATGAATTACATCGCATTACTTTTGATATTGTATGAACAGTGAACGAGGACAGCCTGCACCGGTGTGGGAAATAGCATGGTGGATGGTTCGGTCCAAAAAAAGAGACTGCTGTCCACATCTCATCTCCTCCCATCAGTAAATGTTGGTTTAAATACTAGAGATGGTGCCATGGACAGAGTATTACCTGAGCCTTCACTCTCGCCGCTATCCCATACCTGCGTAGACAGATAAGTCAGCGATCTGTTTATAGTGTTTGTGCATGCGAAGCTGAAAGGATCTTAGTGCAGGTACAGTAAATGCAGTGAGCGTAACTGGGACTCAAACAGCGACACACTGCTGTAGCGGTCCGTTAGAAGTTCTGTCCTGCTGCCTGTGGACTTTGCAGTCCTGGTGGGGCGCATTTGTCCCCCCCCCCCCCCCCCCCCCCTGCGCTGCTGCCCTGCCAGTTGGCAAGCCTAAGCCAGGAAACTGTCAGTGTCGATTGAGCTGAGTGAAGGAGGTCCTGCTAAAGGAGCCTCGCTAGTTCCAGGGCCCACCTCTGTTTCCAAAGCATGGGAATAAAGAGCTCTGCATTCCTCAGGTCTGAGCTGCCAGCTTTCCCCCTGCCCACAGTTCACAGGGAGCCCTGAATGAGATTAACAAAAGCGTTCTGTTGGACCCCTCTTGGCCGGCTTCCACGTCAACAGCTCGCGGGGTCAGGGGTCACACTAACTACATTCATTCCCAGCAGACCCCGTGCTCCAAACACAGGCTGCCAGTCGCACAAACTCCCAGCTTTCCCTCTAATCCCCCGAGATATGTCTGATCTCTCCACATGTTTCTGCTCAATTAAAGCAATATCACACCTTGCAAATATAACGGGGAGAAAGAGAGAGGGGAGCGGGAGAGAGTGCAGCCGCAAAGAGGAACAGAGGGGAGAAAAGTGAGAAAAGCAAATTTGAACACGGAGAGTGAAAGGAAAATGGATTTAATCTGCTTGTGTAAGGCGCCGACACACATGGCCGTTCACCTGATGAAACACCGGAGGCTCAATCTTAATAGTTGATGGAGGACACGACTGGCGTGGTAGCAAAGCCAATCCGCGCACACGGCACGCAGCGTACGCTCCGTCTCACACACACCTGCTCCGTTCTTTGGCTGAACATGGAGGTGTATATGAAATTATGATTACTGCAACATGTGTGTTCAAAGATCAGATATTTAAGAGGATCTGATTTGTTGAATGTTGTTTTAAAGTACCGTATTTTCCGCACTATAAGTTGCACCTAAAAACCTTCAAATGTCTCAGTGCTCCTTATAATGCGGTGCTCCTTATATATGGACCAATATTGAGCCACAACAGGTCTCCAACTACGGTGAGCAGCCGCTGACTCTATGGTCTACCAGTGACGTTAGCTCTGACGCTAATGCTAAACAGAATGTCTTTGAGTTTAGGAAAAAGCAAGACATGTGAGGAGTGTTGCAGGGCAAAAAGTATCGCCCACAAAATCATATTAATGCAGCTTTAAGAAGGCCAATGCGTGTTCGTAGTGCAACAGACACCAATGGCTGTCATTGTAAATGAATGCATAGCCAAAATGCTACTTATACACAATCTGTAGTTAAAGACTTAAGCCTTTTAAAACTTGGAAACACACTGGTGCGGTCCTTCGTATCTCATCATTGTGTAGAATAAAGATGGACATAGTTTCCGGGTCTGAAAGGTAAAGCCATTACAGATTCCTTAAACCTGCATTGTTTATAATTTAGGTTTGGTTACAAACAATAGTCTATTTGTATAGAAGTCAATGAGAAAACGACCCTAATTCTCATTTTCTTAATCAGTTTAAGGTCTCAATCACTAACGTATAATAGAGCAGGGGGTGCTTTGGGGCGTGGCTACCATATGATTGACAGGTTACAATTCCAGTGATAGGATAGACACATAGCCATGAACCTGTTTTTGGTCGTTGGAGGATTTTGACCCTCTCACACTGTGTTTTTACTTCATCAGAGTTCATTGTAACATAGCGGTCGCCTTAAAATGTCTTGATCAGCGTTCGGTTGCACCTCATTAACAAAGCTAACATTATCTGGGTCATCCCTATGTTCCCCGGGTCCTGTGTTCCCCGGTCGCATACGCCTATGCCTTCGCAGATTTAATTGAGCATTTTGTCAGGGTTAGAGGTTACAGTTAGGGTCAGGGTAAGAGGTTACAGTTAGGGTTAGAGGTTGAGGTTAGGGTCAGGGTTAGGGGTTAGGGTCAGGGTTAGAGGTTACGGCCAGGGTTAGGGTCAGGGTTAGAGGTTAGGGTCAGGGTTAGGTGTTACGGTTAGGGTTAGAGGTTAGGGTCAGAGGTTATGGTTAGGGTCAGGGATAGAGGTTACGGTTAGGGTCAGGGTTAGAGGTTACGGTTAGGGTTAGAGGTTACGGTTAGGGTCAGGGTTAGAGGTTAGAGGTCACGGTTAGGGTCAGGGTTAGAGGTTAGGGTCAGGGTTAGAGGTTAGGGTCACGGTTAGGGTCAGGGTTAGAGGTTAGGGTTAGGGTCAGGGTTAGAGGTTAGGGTCAGGGTTAGGGGTTAGGGTCAGGGTTAGAGGTTAGGGTCAGGGTTAGGGGTTAGGGTCAGGGTTAGAGGTTAGGGTCAGGGGTTACAGTTAGGGTCAGGGTTAGAGGTTAGGGTTAGAGGTTAGGGTCAGAGGTTACGGTTAGGGTCAGGGATAGAGGTTACGGTTAGGGTCAGGGTTAGAGGTTTCGGTTAGGGTCAGGGTTAGAGGTTACGGTTAGGGTTAGAGGTTACGGTTAGGGTCAGGGTTAGAGGTTAGGGTTAGGGTCAGGGTTAGAGGTCACGGTTAGGGTCAGGGTTAGAGGTTAGAGGTCACGGTTAGGGTCAGGGTTAGAGGTTAGGGTCAGCGTCAGGGGTTACGGCTAGGGTTAGAGGTTAGGGTCAGGGTAAGAGGTTACGGTTAGGGTCAGGGTTAGAGGTTACGGTTACGGTCAGGGTTAGAGGTTACGGTTAGGAGTTACGGTTAGGGTCAGGGTTAGGGGGTAGTGTTGGGGTTCAACACTGATTGTGGGAGAAATAATATACATACAAAGCTGGTAAACATAGGACCCGGGGAACATAGGTACGTTCCCACGTCAACCGTCAGCTTACGTCTTTAGCATTAGCTTATCGCATCATTGAAACGACAGCGGGACACAGCCTGACGCTGCTTAGCACTCCTCCAGAGACCCTGCCCCCTCCCCGGGGGGATGATTTAAGTTTTTCCTACACAGTGTGAGTGTCAGCGTGACTCATCAAGTAGCATGACTCTTCCCGTTCCTGTCCTCACACTCTGCCCTCAGTAGACATGGAGTTCGCGCCCACAACGGGAAAAAGTCACTGTACGCGCGTCTGCTCGCAGAGGAGAGGACCTCTGCTTCGTCCTGCATCTGAAACCAGTTAGCCCAAAGAGCAGCGGTAAACCAAACTGGACAGGGAGGGACTACGAGGGGGGAGATAGAGAGGAGAGATATATAGAAACAGGGACGAGGGTGAGGACGGTTGGCGGGGAGGTGGAGATGGCTGTTGGGGGTTGTTCACAGAGAGGATCATACATTACTTTTTTCTTCCCCAGTAGTTCTTGTCCTTGATCTGCCTGCTTTTCTTTAAGCTGGATCCAGAGCCCTGCCCCCCTGCCGAGTCTTTGGCCCAGAGGAGGGGAGGCCTCGGCCAGCTGCGGGCTTCACTGGAGCCCTGCGCGCAGAGGTGGAGGGGGGCGGAGGCGAGCGAGGCAGGGAGGGAGGGAGGGTAGAGATGTGTTGTGGTGGATGGAAGCAGAGGCACAGAGAGAGGGAGAGGCTGAGTGAGGCAGCCGATGACAGCGTGAGTGCAGCAGAGGATATTGCGCTCAAAGACACAACACGGGGACCCTGAGAGATTGAGTTTCAAAGCGGGGGAAAGAGTCGAGGATTTGGCACTTCCTGATCCACTTCCGCAGCTCAGACCGTCCAAAAACGGAGCTGGAGGCGACTCGCCAAACGTACACGATAGCACATTATTTGACGGATCAGCTCGACCCCAATATTCTGTGTTATTACTACGAATACATGTTTTACACAAGGTTAATAATACCAATTATGTGTATTGAAGACACATGATCCATGCTTTATAGATCAGCAATCCTTTTCTACTTGTGTATTTTATATTTATATATGGAATAAATGGATAAATAAATAAATACAAGCCATTAATAAGGAAGCTTTTGGGTTGCCAGGTTGCTAAAACCATACTAAAAAAGACAATACACACCAGCCAAGGGGATTTGCACAACCTGGCAACCCAAAGGTCTTATTATAAGGTCCTATTATTCAGCTTTTACCTGATTTAAGCAAAAGAATCATTAACCGTTGATGAAGCCATTACACCATGCGGTCCCTTTATTAGCCGTGCCCTATTGTGAAGTGTTACCCCGTGTTACTGTTGTTATATAAGATTAAATTAAACTTTTACTCAGCCTTTCCAAAGGGAGAGCTGCTTATCTGCACAAACTAGCAAACCAAACCCCCCAGACTCTTTTATTTACAATGACTTAATCAGAGAAAGGCATTGAGCTCTTGTACGGCTGGTTACTGCATTCATGCCGCTACAGTTACAGAGATTATTTCATTTAACGACATGTACTCCAGGCCTGTTGTGCTCCAGAGGAGGTGGGACGTGGTTGGATCAGCACACTGCCCCCCTGCTATCAACAGAGGGCGCTAGGACTCAATGCGTGGATGCACTGAAATCCAGCAAGAAAGGCTTGTTTTTGGGAGAGATTTACATTTGATGTGAAGAGCGTTATAAAAAAAGACTAAATCAGTGGTAAAAGGGTCGACTTGTGGGTGTCTCATGCGCCTCTAGACGGCATCGCGTCTACCTGGGTTCACCTGAGGTGGGTCGTAATGAATCGGCGTGAGGAGGGAGAGATCCAGTTGCTCAGATGCAATCACACACACACACACACAAACACACACACAAAAACAAACCGAGATCACAGACGTCCTCTCTCTAGTGCAAACACTCGGCAGCATTACCATAAGACACAGCTCCAACATGTGTAACCAAACAGTCAAATCCCAGAGCCGGTGTTTTATGATCTGTTTGATAACTTGTGTGAAACAGCGCTCCCTGTTCATTTATAAATCCCTGGTAATCCCCGAGAGGTAGTGACAGCTGATTTAGAGTCGCTCGGGGCTCTGTTGGTGAAGATAAACCGAGGTACTTTCTTGCAACGAGGTCTGCCGAGGGCCCGGAGAGCCTAAATCACTCCTTAAAGAGACAGGGAGCCTTGGCGTCACTGGGGGGCCACGGGTGTTGCGGGGCCACTGGCCGGCCCGTGACGCATTAGCTTCATGTACTCTGTCAACCGCGCCGTGGTGTCGGCGGCTGGCGGACGGAGAGTTACTCCAAAAAAGAAGTTTCCTGCAGGAGAGGAAGGGGAGATAATTCATACATCTAATGGGAGCCATAAATCCTCGTATTAACTCCACCGCACCGCATAGAAGGGCACGGCCTGGAGAAATAAGAGACAGATGAGGGCAGGGAAGAAAAGAAACATCAATTAAAAGGTAGAGGAAGAGTGGGACAGGAGGGGGGAGGTGCGTGCGTGCATGTGCGCTTAAGGGAAGACAACAAAACAAGGAGGAGAAAAAGATCTGGGTTCATATCGAGACGTAATCCAGACGATCAAAAGAAGAGGGGAGGGGAGGCACCACAAAGAGAGAGGGGTGGAGGGGACGCAGGGGTGACAGCGGGCCCCGGTACAAGGGTGAGACAGGAGGCAAGAGGGGCCTGGTGGCAGGGCCCGGGCCTGGGTGGTGTGGCGCTAACAGGCCCCCGGGGACCCGGCGCTGCAGGACCATATGGGGAGCAGTGAAAGGGAGAGGAGCAGCGGGAGCCCCGGGCTGACAAGCCACCGCTGCCCCTGCTTCAGCTGTTCCCCTGGAGCCATGGGGACCTGGGGATTAGAGGCACACAACAAAGACAACACATACAGTACACACACACACACACACACACACACACACACACACACATACGGGGTGGACACCAGGGGAAGGAGCTCATCCACTTATAGTACAAAAACAGGTACACACACACACACATATAAACTCATCCACACACAATGGATGATGAATGAAAATGAAGCAGAAAGCCCAGAGTCCATCCACTTACTGTCCGCAACAAAGGCACACACACACGCACACACACACACACTCACACAGACACAGACACACACACAGACACAGACACAGACACACACACACACACACACACACACGCATTAGACACAGTGCAAGTAGAAAGCAGCGAGGCCAAATTCAACCCAAGTATGGTCTAAATGATGGGTGACACAAAGGCTACACAACACACACACAACACACACACACACACACACACACTCAAGCTCACAGGGGATGGTACATGTACGCACTCACGCTGTACATGTTCACGTGTCACGTTATCGTACACATGCACTCAAACCACATCAATGAAAGGATGATTCAGATGCTGACGTCACAAGAAAACACTCGAGATGATCACAAAGGTTTGAAACCACGCGATGATTCAAAAACACTTTACTTCAAACTGAAATATCGGTAATAAGGAAAATACTGAAACGGTTACGGTGCAGGAAAACGTCCGATGGTTGGTTTAACCGTTTCAAACCTAAATCATCGTTAAAACAGGGCTCGATCAGCGCACTTTGTGACTCCACACGCTCGGTGCTGTCCGGCTTCAGCTGAACTTGGGGACGTGGGTTGGGTTTGCATGAAAAAGGGGGTTTTAAAGTGTGAAGTGTGTTTGTGTTTGGTCTTTCTAACAGGGCTGAGGGAGACTTGAAAAATGCAGCCACACTTTAATATGCTGCATACTGTTTTTACATGCAAAGACAATAAGACAAACAAATGCAATAACTCTAAAATTCCTAAAACAATGATCCAGCCTCTCCAGCCCTGCACACGTACACCTTTCACTGCATCACCTCCACTACAGTCAAAAAAATCTAAATAAAAGCATTAAGCTCTGTATTTTCCTCCATTTTTCCTTTCTTCCTTGAGAAGAATGAAACTTTGATTTTATTCTCATCCAGAAATAAATGAAATTAACCCCTTTTTGAAATGTTATTGATTTGTGCACGTGCTGTTAGCTGTCAATTTGACCCCATTTAATGTCTAACATCTCTAAATAATGACGTCTTTTTTTGTTTTTTTGCTTTATATTTATGACTTTTCCTCATTTTATGGGGACGACTCATAAAAAAACTAAAATTATCATGATTATATATATATTTTTATTGTTCTTATCGTACATGTACTTGTGGCATCGGTGTTCCTTTGGGTCAGTTTGATCATCTGGATGATTTAATCATTATTATTATCGTTTATTTTACAATTCAAATCTTATATGAGGTCAGATTCATGCTGCTGTGCTTGATAACGGACGTTACTTTCATTCCAGATGTTACAAATAACACAAAATAGCACTTAAAATAACAGACTTACTTTAAAACACACACACAGAAATCCCTCCATGCAGTTTAACATCAGTGATATTTTTCATTCTGTTAAATAAAAACATAAAGTACCCGACTTAGCTTGAGTCACACATTGATTTTGAACATTTTACAGATGTTTAACGGCCAAATTGACCCCTAGAATAAATGGTGTTGGTCAAATTTGAGGGCAACAGGAGGGTCAAGAGTCTTGCAGATGTGGTAGGAGAAGAGTCTTTAGGGCTCTTTTATAGAGACTGTCTATTGCAGGGGGGTCAAACTCAGGCCCGTGGGTCAAATCTGGCCCGCGGTGTAATTATATTTGGCCCCTAAGATCATATCCAGGTCCTCTGAGAGCTGGCCCGTGAGTTTAAAGCACATCCACGTCTACTTTTCTGTTCACACACATGTGCATCCATGCTCGCTGGTCTATTGGTTTAAGTGCTGTCGTTCATGCCAGTGACCAGCTCGTGAAGCAGTAGTCTATATGTGAGAGGATCACAAAGACAATAACTCAAATTATAGGCCTTTATTGAGGAGTTTAGGAAGTCATTATTGCAAAAGCATGATAATTAATGCTAGTCATAGGAGAAACCCTGACGGTGGAGCAGAATCCTGAAGAGCTGTCGTAGGTACGAGTACAAGTCATCAAAACGTAGTGAACGGCTAAAAAATCAGGGATTAAATATTCCCTGTTAAACCCGCTTTGACCCATGAACAGATATCTCCAAACACGCCGGGTGCTCCTGTCATTTCTCTGCTGCCGGGTCCACGTCCTGCCTCATCGGTGCGCTCGCTGACGGTGCTGACCTCGGCCTTTCCACTCAGGAGACCGTTACTTTATCTTTCGCATTTTGCTCCAACTATTTATTACATTTTAATCTCGACTTCTCCGCACCGCCCAGGTCCAATGTGCAGATGAAGTGAGGCGGACGAGATGGAGACTCCCGTAGGCGAGGACGATTGGATCAAGTTGAGAGAACGAACCTCGACGAAGACACCACGTCCGTTTTTTATACAGTCTATGATTCAAATGCATTGAATATTTGTCCCAGCAGCTTCTGTCGGGCCCTCACTTCTCCTCCGAGGCTAGTTGTCAGGATTAGCATCATTAGCATGCTAACTCGTCATCTCGACCTGGACTGTGTTCATTCGTGTGGTGGTGTTTCCATAAGTGCTCTTCGATCGACTGTACAAAGAGATCGTTTAGGAACACACCGTAAGTCTGACAAGATGGAGACTCCTGTAGGCGAGGACGATTGGATCAAGTTAGAGAACGGACCCCGATGGAGACGCTACGTCTGTTTTTTCTATGATCTAACCGTCGTTTTGGTGGCTAAACTTAACCCTCATGGTCATGTCCCTGACTCCGTTTCACAGCGTTACATATAATGTCATATTTAAGACATTACACACATTGCCGGGTGGACGTTTTTGTAATACATCAGTGGTCCCGGTGTCCATTCACTCCATGAAGGAAAAAAAACAGTATATATTACTTCCTCTGGTGTTAAAGAGATCCTTTTTAAGCCACCTGCTCAGGCGAGCTGCCAAGTCCCTGTCAAGCACACAAGTAGACTTTCAACTTAATCTACTCTTCCCTAAAACTGGAGTTACCTGCCTCCATCAAATAAGGGAACAGGGTAACGTGTGTGTGTGTGTGTGTGTGTGTGTGGGACCAAATCGGAAGCCTCGCACCACTAGCTAAATCTACCCCATGGCAGCGAGTACCTGCTGCCTGCTATCTCCGTCCCTCCTGTAGCCCGAGGCCATGAAAGCAGCCTTGGCTAACATTAGGCTGCGTTTCCTGGGGCTCAGTGAAACAGAGTACCACCTGTCCTCCTTTAATAACACAAAAAGTAGCTTTTCCCTCCTCTCCGTCTTCCATCTTCACAAAGACAATGAGCCGCTGCCTCTCTTACAGCGTGCATTGAGGTCGGGCTGACGGGTAAACCCTCCTTCAGGCTCAGGAGGTGTAAAAAGGAGGGGGGGGGATAAGTCAGTGGTAGCACCTGCAGTGTCACACCAACCAACGAGCCTCCAATCCATCCCAGTCATTGTGTTGCCTGCCTGTCTGCCGTCGACGCTCTCAGTCTTCTCCCCCCCCCCCCCCCCCCCCAGTTCAGCTCAGGATGACAAACAGCTAATTAATTTCTCTGATGCCGGGAGAAGTTCGACTCAAGCTGGGGAAGGAGACCGCCTTCAGCGAAAAAAGAAGTGGAAGTGGAGAGATTAATTCATGAAGCTCCTGCTCGTATTTGCATGAGGAGTTCTGACTGTGGACAGTATGTGCTGTCCTCTCTCTCTTCCTCTCTCTCACACACACACACACACACACCTCTAATTCGTATTCACCTCCTCCTTGTCTGTATTTTCCTCAACTTTAGCCTTTGGCGCTCTCCCTCTCCAATGACCTCATACATCAATATGAACCAAAATGCATACATTAGCCTCATTAAAATTCATGTTTTAAATCCACTATATTCATAAGAATTAAGGGGTAAAATAAAACCAGGACAAAGCAGGGACGTGCACGGCTTTAGCCTTTATTCGCCACAGGATGAACCCCTCTTTACCTGTTGAACTAGTGTGAAAGGAGCTATTTTACCCCGGTAGAAGAAGGAGAACGTGTGTATCTGCATCGTTACACTCCGCTCTGTGTTATCTGATGGAGATAAACAATGGATCCTGTTATTCCTAAAACGGGAGAAGAGGCCGATTCAGCGAGGCGATTGATCTCATTGTGCCACCACTGAATAGTTTTAGGGTCATTACATCACAGCCCCACCGCTCACTCCGGCGCTTCATCCATATGAAGATGTATTGGATGCGTTTCCTGAACGGATGTCTCAGTTTCCAGACTGTCACGTGAAACAGGCCGTTATTAGTTTCACACTCAAAATGATGTACAGAAAGGTTACTTTGGCGAAACGATCGGCCCTTTGCCTTTAACGAGTGCATACATCATAAAGCAATCTGAGGGCAATAATCGTTCATCACCATCGAGACGACAGCGCCGCTTTGGGGACCTGGCGGCAGAATGGGAAACAGATTTCCTCCGGGCCGGGGCGGAGGTGGCGGAGGCTGCGTTTGCTTCGCGGCACAAAGAGGAAGAGGAGGAAATCTGTAAATGTAAATGTGATATTTTCAGACTCAGTGTAAGCAGCAAAACTCTTCACTGACACACCACTAGTGTTTGGACCACAGGGGTAAGAGGTAGAACCAGATCCAGAGGCCGACCCAACACTCAAATTGGAAGTCGCCAGTGTTCCCGTGACAAAGTAGGTTTTTACACTTTATGCCTTTCACCTGAAAATACCCCAGGACCAGGTGGACAGATTAGGGGCGCCCTCCCACTGTTCCACTGCCCTGTGTGTTAGGGTCCTTGTCCCCCCCCTCCAGGCCCGTTTGTACTCACACTACCTGGGCCTCGGAGAATGCTTCTTGCTGCCTATACGTCATCACGCCGTAACACGTCACACGCATTGATGACGTCATGGCGATGCGTGGCTTTGTTTCCAGATCTTTCCGTAGACCTCGGAGTTTTTGTGCGTCTTGTCGACTGTTTTTGAATCTTTTCATCGACCAAATCTGCAGTAAACACTCCACCTCCGCATCACACCAACGTGAACCTTTCACCGCCATTGTTTGAAATGTCCGCGCATGGTCCCTCCTTCTTTTTTCTATGTCCCAACAGGCGCACAGGAAATGACCTCAGAACCGCCGTAGGCCTCGTTCTCGTACACGTGCGCACGCTCGTGCTCGTACATGTGCAAACGCCCTTTACAAAAGCCCACCTCTCTCAGATGGGCCAATGTGCGGAGCGGTTGCACTCACACTGGTCAAACGCACTAGGCTTGACCCGAAAAACCTGTTTTGGCCCGGTGCGGAAGGACAGTGTGAGTGCGCCCTAGATCTCCACACTGGCCTTGGAACGCCTCGGGATCCCCCAGTTAGAGCTGGTTAATGAGGCCCTGAAGATGAGATGAGACCTGAAACAACCATCTTGTCTGTGTTAGCGCGGAGCCAAGCCGAGCTACCACTGAGCACACTGACGTCATGAGCAACCTGGGGGGAGTTTACGTTCTACAATTACAACATATTGTGAAGTTGTTATTGGCGGATTCTAGTATTTTCCAGTGGTGGGAGAATAATTCAGCTCAATGCCGCAGTGTAGAAACACTATCTTACACTGTACACGGTTAAATCTGACACGCTGATCTTACTTAAAGTTGTCAGATTTTCAGTAAGTTACTATCTATTAACCCTCCTGTTTCCTTTAAATTGAACTAACGATGTTCATCCTTTGGGTCAATTTGACCGCAGCAATTTAAACAACCACGAAATGATCAAAATCAAAGTTGTTGCTCATGTTTTTAAACTTCTAGTTTAGTGCTATGCTAAATGCTAAGTGCTATGCTAAGTGCTGTGCTATAATTCAATCGTACGGCCCTTCTAGACGTTCCAAATATATTGGACTTAATCGATTAGATTCTCATAGTGATTTTTTCGGTCGTTGCGATGCTCGAAACGCTTTATCCTCTGTTTCATAGCTGCGACAGACGCCACCGTAGACTGGTAGCAACAGAACTGGCTACAGTGGAGTGCCGGGAGTCAATGACGTTAGCATGTTTGACTAACTTAATAAGCTGTAAACACCGTAGACTGTATAAAAAATGGTTGTAGCATGTCCGTCGGAGTTCGTTCTCTTCTCAACTTGATCCAATTGTACTCTCCTACCATGGGACGTTGGGGGGGGGGGGGTTCGTCCATCTGGCTGACGTAGACCTGATTTCAAACTCTTGGCTGCAGATCCCGCGTGGGAATGCTAATGAGTGAGCTTTAGAGGTATTGGTAGATTATTTGTTAGCTGGTTGCTGACTACATTGTTCCCAGTCTTTATGCTAAGCTAAGCTAAGCTAAGCTAATGGTCTCTTGGCAGTAGCCTCATATTTACCATATAGATATGAGAGTGGTATCCATCTGCTCATCTAACTCTCCCCAAACTAGTAAATTAGAACTATTCCCAGAACCACATTATATTAACTTAATCTTCCCCTACAATTACGGTTCTGCCTTCCTGAGAGGAGAGGCAGAAGTGTCCCAGCTTGTATGTGCACATGTATGTGTGTCCCAGTCCCTGAGCGTAAGGTGAGAGGGTTGTTGTGCTCTGTGTTTTATTGTGCTCCAGTCTGCAACTGAGCCAGACTTTTAATTGCAGTAGCGGTGGTGGGAGGGGTTGTTGGGGCGGCTCGTCACCCTGCTGCTGTGAGCTGGGAGGCTGGGAGTCAGGGCAGGTCCTGATCCCCTCCCCGGGGGCCCTGGGGCCCAGCAAACTGTCACCTCTTCCCCCTGACGCTGCACACCTGAGGCTCTCGGTGCTGCCGCCACACCCTCCCTCCCCCCACACATACACACACACACACACACCCTCCCCTTCTCCACCCCCTCCCAGCCTCGCATCCGCCGGCCCTGCTGACATTATACAGCTCACAACGTCTGTCTTTACGCATCCACTGATCAATAGGCTTGACTCGGAGCACATCGACGCTGGCATCGGCCTCATTGATCACATCCAGCCTCCACGGTTGGATTTTCAAAGATAATTGGGCCAGGGAACCTGCCTCCTTATGAGTGACAGAGGGCTGAAATGATAATCAACTGGATCCAGCCCAAGTACAATCCCCAGCTGGACTGACTGGACTCGAGGCAGACGGCAGGGTTTCCTAATATTAAAGGATCTTTTAGTTCAGCTCCAGCCTCCAAGAGCCATTCAGGAATCATAAATACTGAATGTATGGCTGCTAAAAACACAATATGTGCAAACAAAAGTGGCACTTTTATGGTAAATTCCAGTCAAAGCATTGATTTAACACTTAGGACAGAAGTGTTAAAAACAACCAGGTACCAAAAACGTCCTCCCCGTGGACACTGGGCCTCAAATCGAGTGTCTGAGAGATGATGTAAGGCTTTAATAAAAGGCCAGGCTGCTGATATTGATATTCATTATTACGTGGCCTGAACTAACCCCATTATGTTCCCATTAGAGCTAATAACATACACAGCCTCCTCATTTGTTTCATTTAGCTATTCTGCATATACAAAACTAAACGACACCGCGTGGTGACAAAGGGAGACGGAGTGGTTTCCCCTGATTCCAGCGCGTTTCCAACTCGTGATGTTTTAAAGGTTTTTAAGAGAAAAGGCTGAATCTGAATATCAAAAGACATCTACGGAGGATAATGAGAGTTGTAAATCAATATTTCATAGGAGAAGACTGAGATTTATAGCGCATTGTGTGTCAAGAAGCTCTGTTTTTTTTGTTTCCTGACACAAATCCTTGTTTTCCAGCAGGTAGCCACAACACAGCATCAGCAGCACCAGAATAGCTGCGTGAGCTAGCGGTGCAGTCGGTGAATTGGGTGAACAACGGCGAGCCCAGGGCATAGGCCTACATATTCAGAGAGGAGAGGACTCAACCTGCTTTTGGAGGATGAAGGATGCTATAAATAAGCCAGGAGAGCAAAAAATCACAGAGAGAGAGAGAGAGAAAGAGAAAGAGGCGGAGCTGCCATCAGCAGCCCGGGCCGGGTTTCGCCCCTCGCTGATTTCAGCCAGAAAGCTCCCACATCTCCACTGCTGCCCCCTCTGCCCCTGCTGCCCCTTCTCTGAGCCCAAACCCCCAGTGAGAAGCTGTGCCCCTGTGCTCAGGCTGTCAGGCCAGCACACCAGCTCGCTACCGAGAGGCATTATGCTAATGGGAGGGCCTCCTTCCCTCTCTCCCTCTCTTCCTCTCTCCGCGGCCCTTCACTGCTCAGTGGATCGGCTTGCCTTAGGGCCCTGCTGCTTGTTTTGACAGAGCATCCCCTGATAGTTGGGATTAGTCCAGCTTGTTTGGCTAAACTAGGAGAGGGGGATCTTAGGCTACTTTGAGTTTTTGGAGCTCCGCTGGAGCCAGATGCCTCCTGCTTTTATCCCCACCAGGAGAGGGCCTGCACCCCCCAAGGCCTGCCTACAGCCATGGGCAGCCGTAACCATCCAGGCAATGTCAGGACCCATATTGCACACACACACACACACACACACACACACGCAGCAGAGAGAGAAGCACAATAACACTTTTACACACACACATACACACTCATCACATCATATCCAAAACACAAAATATTCACAGCACATACAAAGTCGTGCAAAAGCCTGGGAAGGGAAGACCGAAGCAACCCCCGACCACCACAGCCTCCCGCCGTGAAACCAACAAACATGACACCGTTTGAGACGCAACAAAACGAGTTAACGAATTACAGTGATTGTTTTATTCTTTCTTCCTGGTCGCAGTGTTCCTGGCAGGAGAGAGGATAAAACACCAGGGTCCCGGCACTTCCGAGGGAAACCTTACATGAGGAAGTGCTGTTTTACGGCTACATTCCTGCTCCACATTAATGGAGGCGTCGAGCTGCTATCCCTTTGAGAGAGGCTTGAACCTCTCTATTAAAGTGGCTGACCTGTGCTTGGTGGTTCAAACAGCCGGTATGCACATTAACGTCAAATTCCCGGCATTAGCGTCTGAGGAAGGAGGAAAAGAGAATAAATAAGAGGAGGTGGAGTGATCTACCTTTCAGCAGCCGTCCCCAACAGGAGGCCCGTGCTATATTTTATTCACTAATGTCAGGTGGGTTCAGGCACGCTCAGGGTCGTCCTCAGACTGGCCTGCGCCGCTGTTTTCATCAAGGTCAGCTGGATGAAAATAGAGCTATCCCCCTGTTAGATCATCTACAAAACACCACTGCTGAGGCAAAATGCACGGGGAGGAAGATCTGAGACGATGAAGGGAGGAGAATGGCAAAAAAATGTATGGTGATAGCAAAATCATAAATGTCAAGAGAGGAAAAGGAAGAGGAGAGCAAATTGGAAGTAGATTGAAGTGTGTGTGTGTGTGTGTGTGGGGGGGGGGTGGAGAGATGATGGAAAACAAGGAGAGAAGACATGGGAAAAAAGTGGGAGAAGACAAAACGGAAGAAATAAGAGACGTTAGAAGAGAAGCGTTAAGGATCCGACGATCGATAACAGGAAAAAAGCGAAGGAGCGGAGGAAAGAGGAGGACGAAGAAAGAGAAAAGAGGAATCAGAGAGGAGAGGAGGGTCTCTGGAGGGCCGGGTCACGGAGGCCCAGGGGTGATGTCAGCCTATTAAACTGATTTCACAGGTTCCCTTAACGAAGCCTCTGGCATGTTAAAGGGCAGGAAGCATCCTATTTCAGCCTTTTCTTCCCCTCCCCTTTAAAGCGGAGCGAGTGCAGGACTTATCGACAGCTCCTGACAAACAGGCGTGAAGCGGGGCAGCTGCCGGGGCAGTCCTCTCAGGATCCAAAGCACAAGGTGGTATTCAGCAGCGGACCTGCCGATCTTCAAACCCCCAGACGAGCTCCGTCTTGACGCTCCACGCTGCCCCGACAGAAACCTGATCCTGACTGTCGAGCAGCAGGGACGGACTGATGAAGGGCTGCACCGCTGTGGGTATTTTGGGAAGGAAGCTGCCAGTGGAGGAAAGTTCGGGCTTCACCGTCGTCTCGACCAAAAATTGGAAGCTAGGTTTTAAACGTAGCTGAGATTGGATGCAAAACTTAGCATGTATGTTCTTACTCGCATTTCCAGAAGACACAGACAACATGCCTGTCTGTCTGTCTGTCTGTTTGCTCTGCAGCAAAGTTACAAGATATTTAAAGAAAAAGCTCACTACAGTTTATACATTTGACATCGTTTACAGCAACCATGCAGGAACATGGACCGTGGAACAGCTCAATCTAAAAGACAGCAGACCGGGCTCCTGTTTGGGCCTTTGATCCGTAAATTCACGTTAAACACAAAGGGAAAATCTCCTTTACCCACATGTTGTTTCCTATCTGAGCTTTGCCTCCACGTTGTTAGCACGTCACACGCTTCACTCATCTGATTGGTTGGTTTGGCCCGTATGTTGGTGACAGACAGATGGTTTATCCAATCAGAAACCAGCATTTTCACCCCTTCCCAAAAGATCTCCAATAAGAGTTCAGTTGGATCTGCTGAGACCATGAGAATCAACCCATCTGAAGGAGTCAGGTTATCTTTTTACAGCAACCATGCAGAAACACGGACTGTGGAGCTGATCCACCTAAAAGACAGCAGACCAACATTTCAGACATACCAGAAATCCATCAGATCATCCGAGAGAGCGATGCGTGATCATCCTAACAATTCATCAGTGATTGTGACCCCCATCAAACAACCAAATCTGGCAGAAGTCAAACCCATACAGCCTCTGTCAACCCCAATTGTAGCTCACAGTGTAGACCAATACCAACAATATAAGTTAAAAGTCCAGTTAGCCAGGCCCCCATTGGGCCAAAACATAGAGGAAAGAGATCTCTGTAACTCAGTGGGTACAATTTTTTGAGCATCACAGCCTCCATTAGTCCAGTCAAGGACAGGGACTTGGGTCACTGCTGAATGGATTTCACTCCTGTAGATGACCGAGAACTAGAAATGAGTCTAAACGACACAATCAACATTATTTCAGCTGCTTTTGTCTCCTCTTGTCTCCTGTTCTTCTCTGACTCGTCCCCAGAAACAGACCCACAGAATGAACCCATCTCTGCAACAATCATCCATCATCCATCCCCTATTTTGGCTTAAACACTGGACTATCAGGCGACCTCATTGAGATTTTCAGCATTAAACAGTTCACGTCTCGGCGCTCTGGGAGTTCAGTTTCATTCATTCAGATGATTTCACCACACAGTGACCTGAAACATTTAAAACATACACAATCGATGAGTTTATTCATACGCAGAATATCCTGAATGTACTTTAAGCTGCGGGACTTTTGTCTGTGAGGTTTGACTGAAAGGGAAAAGCTTCAGTTTAGTTTTGGGTCTTTAAAACCCTCCAACAGGTGCGTTCAAATTTGCATTAATTCCTACAAAACATATTTTCTATTTCAAATAATTCATGAAACAACATTATTTAAAGGAGACGGGATTGTTAGCAGACAGAAGGTATCGACTAAGAACAAAGCTGCAAAATAACCACTGCCTTAAGTTGTTTGAATAAAATGTAATTAATTTGTACAGTACGAGTTTGCGTGTGTGTGTGTGTGTGTGTGTGTCCTCTCACTCCCAAACATATACACAATCTGCTGAATCGTCCTGTCTGTTATACGCAGCTGCCACTGCTGCCTTGCTGTCAGTCCCTGCAGCATATGCTACCAGGTGTGCTCTCCCTCCGAACGCGATCCTTCATCAAGGTAACCCGACTCAGACAAATTAATTAGGGGAATATGTAGTCAACACAGGAAGTCGAAGGTGGCGTATCAAAGCAAAAAGACAGATTTCTTGGCTTTACTCGTCTCCCTGTGAAGTCTCTTCTTGCCCTTCCTCCTTCCAGACTCTGGGCGAACATACCCTGATTCATTGTCACTGTTTATATTTTGTAATATAGCAAATACAACGATTAGCTCTGCTGCTGGAGATGCAACAATACTGGATACATCAAGCAAAGAATTGTTGATTTTGGAAAAACAAACGTGATTTTAAAGAGTTCACCAACCGTTTAATGATCATGCACATGTGACTGAACAGGGTCATTTGAACCATCGATGATTGCAGCTTGAGGGCGCCCTCCCACTGTGCGTCCGTCCCATGCCCCGTGCTTTAGGGTCCTTGTCCCCCCCTCCAGGCCCGTTTGTACTCACACTACCTGGGCCTCGGAGAATGCTTCTTGCTGCCTATACGTCATCACGCCGTAACACGTCACACGCATTGATGACGTCATGGCGATGCGTGGCTTTGTTTCCAGATCTTTCCGTAGACCTCTGAGTTTTTGTGCGTCTTGTCGACTGTTTTTGAATCTTTTCATCGACCAAATCTGCAGTAAACACTCCACCTCCGCATCACACCAACGTGAACCTTTCGCCGCCATTGTTTGAAATGTCCGCGCATGGTCCCTCCTTCTTTTTTCTACGTCCCAACAGGCGCACAGGAAATAACCTCAGAATCGCCGTAGGCCTCGTGCTCATACACGTGCGCACGCTCGTGCTCGTACATGTGCAAATGTGCAATTTAAAATAATAACATTGCATCTTTAACTTATGCTTACCATGTTTCAGTCAATGTAGTTTCAGGATCAACTGAAAGTGATGTCAGATCGGCCACAGAGCTCATTCATTCATTCATCGTCAACCTCTTGTCCCTGTCGGGGTCGTGGGGGGGCTGGAGCCGATCCCAGCTGACATCGGGCGTGAGGCGGGGTCCACCCTGGACAGGACGCCAGTCTATCACAGGACACATAGAGACGAACAGAGACAGACAACCATTCACACCTACGGGTGATTTAGAGTCATCAATGAACCGAACACCTGCACGTCTTTGGACTGTGGGAGGAAACCGGAGAACCCGGAGAAAACCCACGCAGACACGGGGACAACATGCAAACTCCACACAGAAGGACCCCAGCCGGGATTCAAACCAGGAACCCTCTCTGTTTTCTGTTTGATTCTATAAGCTGCTGTTCCAATACAAGTTAAATTGAACGTTTGAGGAGTAACACAAACTCCGCGGTTTGATTTCCAGTCGTGTTATAAACAACAGGAACAGGTGGAAGAGATGTGGAAGCAAGCTTTCTATGATAAGTGCTTTCCCCATCTTAGGTTTCACTTTAAGCCAATTGTCAGCCTTGATTGAATTAAAGAAATCAATTACCACCCTCTTTATTATTTGCAAGGCGTATATATCATCATATGGATTTGAGGACTCATCGGCAATCTGCTCACACACACACACACACACACACACACACACACAGACAAACACACACTCTTCACCAGGACGACTGGCTCTCTGCACTCACTCATAGTCTTTTCACTGTTCGGCTCTTAGCTAAATGGATCTCAGCGCCATCCCGCAGACACCAGTGACCTTCAGTCATTTAGCAGGCAGTATGATAGGAACATGATATCAACACCTGAACAAAGCACAGCGTAAAGCACCACATCAAGCTGCTGTTTATTCATAGCGCAGTTGGTTGGGTCTGTCATCTAGAGGTCAGTCATTTGAATACACCCCCATTACGGGCTACCGCCGTCCCTTTGCCTTCCAGTTAAAACAGCCCCACATCAGCCACTTCAAAAGAGCCCGGCTTCAAACATCGCGTTTCCAATATGACAAACGTACTTCACAGCAACAGCTCTGACAAAATATGCAGCAGCTGCCTAACGTAAAAGGATGAAACGTGTAAAAATCAAGACTGCGCTGCGCTCGTGTCAAAGAGGAGAGACACAGAGAGGCAGAGAACAAGAGAGTGAGCGCAGAGGAAAGGAAGGAAGAGATACGAGGACGAGTCAGACGGAAGAGACAGTCCATGGAAGAGAAAAGCCCCAAACAGGCTTTGTTTTAATTACTGCTGCAGAAGAAGGCGGAGGAATGCAGAGATTTCTGCTCGTTAGACTAACGCTTTGGATCAAACGCTATATTTACATATCAGATTAAACCTCTTCCACAAACGGTGAGATCTGAGCTGTGAAGGCACGGCTAACGAGAGGAAGCCATCTTCCCACATTTGGTGGGGGGAATAACACCGGCAAAACAAGTCATCTCTACTTATTAGAAAGAGCAGGGTACAAAGGAGTGATGAAGGGAGAACTCGGAGCAGAAGACCTAGTTAGCGCGACATGTATCGTACGAGCGAGCCGACAAACACCGAGCGGGCGTCACATCACAAGGCGTGCAATTTTGGAAAATAGGAAGACAGAGGAGTGGACTGAAACCCCAACATTTGGTGAATCTTCACAGATGCTAGCCAATTAGAGGTCCTAGCAGGTCAAAGAGCATTATGGGAGGTGGTAGGAGTTTAGTAGCAGCACAAATACACTGTCAGAAACGACTCCCCCTTCTTTCATCCTGCCTTTCTTCCGCGGCCTTTATTCTCCCCCCTCTGTAGAGGAAGAAGAGCTAGCTTTGTGGCTCAAGGGATACAAACGACCGGCCATCATTAGTCCCTCTCAGATGCTGGTCTCTCCTCCACCTCCACCTCCACCCCCGCCCCCAAACACCACCACTACCACCGCCGTCAGTCCCCCACCCCCAAACAAAAACCCCATCCACCCACCACCCCCTGCACAGCTACATGAGCTACAAGAGGCAGCGGCTGCAGCAGAGTCTCTCTTTAGTGTGTGAATGAAAGACTTCGGAGGGTGAAAACTCCATTTTACACAGAGCTGCTGTTTCTGTCCAACATCAAACGTGAGAAAGAAAGGAAAGGACAAAAACAGCCAGTGACCAGCAGCAATGTGTGTGTGTGTGTGTGTGTGTGTGCTTGCTACATTGTGAGGACCCCATCTTAGGGAAGTGGGGACATTTTTGCTGGTCCTCACCTCCTAAAGGGGCCGTCGCATGATCAGCTTTTTTGCGCTGGGTTCACCTCCAGGTGGAGACCCAGTAAACAGCTAAATCAACGTTAGCGTTATAGCAACCGTTAGCTCGTAAACTGCCTCTTCACAAATCTGGTACAAAGCTTGAATCTCATTGGTCGAGCTTTTGAAAGGTCAAAGTTCAGCTGATTTGAACTTTGAGCGCAGCGGCAGAGAAGCAAATCTGAGCGGTGTGCGCCGCTACATTCGGGGCTAGCCTAAAGGCTATATAGATGCTATAGTGTGTGTGTGTGTACTTGCTACATTGTGAGGACCCCATCATAGGGAAGTGGGGACATTTTTGCCGGTCCTCACTTTGTTTCCATTGAAATCACCTCCTAAAGGGGCCGTCACGTGATCAGCTTTACGCGCTGGGTTCACCGCGAGGTCGAGCGCGGAGACGCAGTAAACTGCTAAATCAACGTTAGCGCTATAGCAACCGTTAGCTCGTAAACTGCCTCTTCACAAACCCGGTCTGATGCTGATGAACCTCCATCTTTACGTTTTCTTCTGAGGTCGTGATACTTCGGGAAACTCGGATACACAAACTACGTTGTTCCTCCATCTCTCTAATAGGCTTGATGCCGCTCTCTGGTTGCCTAGGAAACGTAAACATCACCCTCAAAGCTTCCATCTCATTGGTTGAGCTTTTAAAAGGTCAACTTATTTGAACTTAGAGCGCAGCGGCAGAGAAGCAAATCTGAGCGGTGCGCACTGCTACATTCGGGGCTAGCCTAGCCTAGTGTGTGTGTGTGTCAAACCATGCCTAAACGTCCAAGGCCTCCAAAAGGGGAAATGTGTGGCAAAAGCAAATTCCACGTCTATTGGAATAACAATGGAAGTGATTGGAGCTAACAATCTGAATCAGTAGGCGCAGGCGTTTGAAACATATGTCATGTTGTTGCGCATCACTGCTAAAAACTAATAACAGTATTCCCTGACTGCACTGTATGAGTGAACGTCAGACACAAAGCCCTAGCAGCGCAGCCCCCCCGCCGCCGCCTCCACCTCCTCCTCCTCCTCCTCCTCCTCCTCGCCACCCCTTATCCCACAATGTCAGATATATCAGCAATGCTAATGCCCAGGCAGCATCCTGCGCCGCTCTCCCCTGAACCACTGAAAAGACAACCATTTAGGCTCTAAAAGACACACATAAACAAAAAAGGAAGGAGAAGATGAAAAGAAAGGGGGGAAACTGAGACAACACAAGAGAGGGAAGGGAAGAACGAGTGAAGGGAGGACGGGGGGGGGGGGGGCAAATAGGAAGTCAATTACGTATTCTGAACCTGGCCGATGTAGTCCTCAGGGATCTGCCTCCGCACCTCAGGATCTGTAAATAATTGACAGATAATATTAATTGGCTTTGGATTAGTGAGCAAGCTCAGTATCACACATTAATATTTGATCAGAGGATGATAGGGACCCTGGCAGGGGATCCGAAGGGGCAGCTGAGGCTGTTTTGTTGATTAGGCCAGAGACGGGAGGAGACAGAGGCGAGCGGTAACAGAAGCGGCGGCAGCAGCAACAACAACAGCAGCTCCAGAAACACACACAGATGGAAACACACGCTGCTGTTAGCTAAAGGCTGCAAAACCTCCGACTGCCGGCAGCTTCGGTTTTTACGCCACAAAGATAAAAACAGACGAGGACTTCCGGAGTCGGCCACTTAATAAAAATGGCTTATATAAATTTAATTCAGATATTCAGTAGATGTCACGCCGCGGTGATGTCTGTCCTGTCTTTGGGTCTTTTACTCTTGTGAATTTCCTGTTTTATTTTGAAAAGTAACTCTCCTCTCGTTCCAGGTCACTTGCCCTTCCTCTTGTGTCACCGGTCTGACGTCCTCCCCTGATCCTTGATTGTTTCCACCTGTGGTCCCCCCCCCCTTCATGTGTATATAGTCCGTGTCTTCCCTCTTGTCCCGTGCCAGAGTATTTCGTACCGTGTGTCGAATGTATCCAGTGTTTTTCCACAGTCTTGTTCGTGCCTTTGAGTTTATTATATTATGTAATTTCTACATAAATCAAGTCAAACGAACTTATTTAGCTAACAATAACAAATGTGTCTTTGGCTTACAGTATGCATGACCTCCTCATTCCTATCCGGCTGTTCGGACGTGACGTAACGCCTTTTCAAAATACGAGTCCAAGCCGGCCCGAGCCTCGTTTTTCTTTGCCGAGTTCCCCGCAAACTCAATTGTCATTTTTTTCCTTATCGCTGAAAAAGGCGTCCAACTGACGAAAGCGTTGAACGTCACTGATGGGGGTGAATTTTTTCTACCAGGCTAGTTTTACAGCGAGAAGGTTCCAGGTTCAAATCCCGGCTGGGGCCCTTCTGTGTGGAGTTTGCATGTTGTCCCCGTGTCTGCGTGGGTTTTCTCCGGGTTCTCCGGTTTCCTCCCACAGTCCAAAGACGTGCAGGTGTTCGGTTCATTGATGACTCTAAATCACCCGTAGGTGTGAATGGTTGTCTGTCTCTGTTCGTCTCTATGTGTCCTGTGATAGACTGGCGTCCTGTCCAGCGTGTACCCCGCCTCACACCCGATGTCAGCTGGGATCGGCTCCAGCCACCCGCGACCCCGACAGGGACAAGAGGTTGAAGATGAATGAATGAATTTTATAAACATATACACATAAAATATAATACGATAAAGAACCACTGCACTAACACAAATTGGTCAAATTAAACTATTCAATACTTACACAAAAACATCAAAAATGACCACAAGGACGCACGATTCAGCCACGTTTCTGTCGATCGTGTAAAATCAAAGATCATATCTGGAGAGGAATTTTCCATAACACCATGTGAAAAATCAGGCATTCTTGAAATTTGGCCAGAGCTTATATGGGAGGCATAACAGCACCCCGAGGCTTTGAGACATCCTCTATTCACAGTGTGATGTGCAGAACCATGCAAAGCGTGTTTGAGTTTTAAAAAATGAATAAAAAATAAGAGACAAGGCCCCGAGAACCCGAAGGTACACGGTGTTTCCTGCAGCAGAGGCAGCAGCAGTGACGCTCGGAGTGGGAAAAAACAAACAAGACAGATTTACACAGCAAAACAAGCTGGCAGACATACACGCACAATTAAACTCATGGAGGCTAATTAAAGTGTTACTGGAAGCATGCAGCTAGAGTGTGACAACATAATGAAAGATTGAAGAGGGGAGGAGAGACATGGGGACCCCCCCAGCCCCCACCACCACCACCACGCTTCCTTTCTTTCTGGAAACAATGCCACCTCTCCCTTTCTCCAATCGCCTCCTCTCTCTCATCTACCATATGCTGCCATTTGTTTAGTCAAATCCCCTTTAAGCAGTGCAGATCTATGGCTCTGAGGCAGTGCTTTGCTACAACTTGGATCACTCTCCATAGACACATCGGCAGCTCGTATCCCTCATGGCCGTGTCACGCGGCCGGCTAGAAGAGTCTCCAGGGAGCGGCTTTTTATTGCTTTTCCACATCATTTGTCTGGCGTTTACAGCTAGCCTTCCCTGAACCAGGGGAATAATCACAATATTTCAATTTAAAGATAGCAGAGGAGAGAGAGAGAGAGAGAGGAGGGCTAGTCTGGCTTGGAGATGGTTTCTGCACCATGCTGTGAAGAGGGCACTGATAGGACTAGTTATAGATCATCTTCGGACACAAATGAGCGCTTAACGTTAGCAGAGAACCGCACTGGCCGTCCCCGCACGTCCTCAAAGTGGGCTTCATTTACCTGTCTGCAGGAGAGGGGTCTGACTTACTTCCTCATATAAGATTAAGTTATGTTAAAATGTTTTTCCATGTGAACGTTTGTATTGTTACAGCAATATCAGTGGTGCAATGGGCCCCTCAAGCCAACTCTGTTCATTTACTAATTTAAACAAGGGGTCATCCCCATGTTCCCCGGTCGCATAAGCCTTTGCTGATTTAATTCGCCATTTTGTTAGGCTCAGAGGTTACGGTTAGGGTCAGGGTTAGGGGGTAGTGTTACGGTCTACATACGCCTATTTGCCGGGAAAAATATATATCCTCCTAAGTACAGTAAGGTCAGCAGTTATCCTAAAGGTTGAATATGGAGAATGAGCAGAAAACCGCCATCTAGTGTCTCAAGATCGTCGTCAAAACAACAAAACATAAGTCCAGCAGTGGGGTTGCCAGGTTGTTCCAGGAGACCGGAGTTTGTTTGAGGCTGTTTGAACCCGTCCCCTCCAGAAAATCACACCATAAAAACAAGGATTAGAGGAGTTTGACTGACAGTTAGCGTTAGCCGTTAGCGTTGGCCATTCCAGCTAAGTAAAGATGAAAGTGATGTTAGCATCAAGGAGAAGCGTAGCCATGTGGGCGTGCGTTTGAATGGCGTTGCTCTCCTATCTCTCAGTCCATAGAGTTCAATGCTCGGCCTATAGTGACTCTGGTTCCATTTCACCCAGTGCCAGCCTACAGTCGCTGCACCCAACAACAGACAACCCTGGCAACCGGCAACGCCCAACGCTATTGGCTGCTACCATGGAAACAGAACGGGACAGAAAGTCATTGTTAATCCCCTCAAACATTTAAATATTAATTTAGACTGAATATATTGTTTAAATATATCTTTTATTTAAAATTCTACATATTCAACCTTTAATGTTGTGAAACAGCAACTGGTACCAACGGTGATGGTTACATTTATAAATAAGTCATAGAGTGTGGTCTTTACCTACTCCGTAAAGTGTCCTGAGATAACTTTTGTTATGATTTGACACTATAAATAAAATTGAATTGAATTGAATTGAATTTGGCTACACGGTGGAAGGGTGGTTAGCACTGTCGCCTCACAGCAAGACGGTTACAGGTTCGCATCCCGGCTGGGGCCCTTCTGTGTGGAGTTTGCATGTTGTCCCCGTGTCTGCGTGGGTTTTCTCCGGGTTCTCCGGTTTCCTCCCACAGTCCAAAGACGTGCAGGTGTTCGGTTCATTGATGACTCTAAATCACCCGTAGGTGTGAATGGTTGTCTGTCTCTGTTCGTCTCTATGTGTCCTGTGATAGACTGGCGTCCTGTCCAGGGTGGACCCCGCCTCACGCCCGATGTCAGCTGGGATCGGCTTCAGCACCCTCGCGACCCGACAGGGACAAGAGGCTGAAGATGAATGAATGAATGAATGATGAATTGAATTTAAGAAACAAAAGGTGATGGTTTGACTGAAGTACTGAAGTACCATGTGTTGGGACGAATCCACAATCCCAGCCCTCATCTACCTGTTCCCTTCTTTGCTCTTCTACAGTAACAAATACGTGGATTGCGTATTAGGTATATGTACCAACAGGGAAAGAGGACACCCTGTCCCTGTACAGTTAAGACTTTCAGCCTGTGGACCACGGCTGTTCACCAGAGTTGGAGTCTCATTGACGAGTAAAAACCTAAACCAATGGGTTTAAAGGAAAAAACGACAGATAACAAAGAGATGAAAAGCAGACGTGAATAAGGGCAATCCGTTTCAGAGGGGATTGCTTCAAACTTAAGCACGGACCCCATAATCCCATTGCTCCATTTCATGGAGTTGTAGCCAGAAGAGCTTATCCCCAGCATCTAACCTCTCACATACTCCACTTGATAAGATGGGAACCAGACTGAGCGAGAGCAAGGGGCTGATGGGAAATTTCCTGAAGAGGGCTGTTGAGTCCCGTGCAGTTCTCTAATTAAATCTACAACTGCGATATATCAAACTGGATATTATGAGGTGGATAGTCCACTGGCCTGCAGCACACACGCTGTGCGTAGGGCGTCACGTTGTGCTGGAGGCCTCATGTTACGCGCAAATGCGACGCAACCATGCACGCAACGGTTACGGTGCTACGGGCGCTAGCAGTTCGTGAGGACCACAAAAATTCAGTCATATTCACATTACTATAGATATTATTATAGTAACTGTTACGCTTTGGTTGCTTGCATCTCTGGAAGTGTGTCTGTCTTTGTCTCTCTGTCCGTCTTTTCTCTCTCTCTCTCTCTCTCTCTCTCTCTCTCCTCCTCTTCCTCTCTCCGGTGCAGACAGATGTCCGTCCTCCACAGAGCTGGGTCTGTCTGACGTTCCTGTCTGTTATAGTGAAGGTTTTCAACGCCACCGTACTCTACGGGGGAATTGTTGGGTCTGTGTAAATCATAAATAAGTCATAGAGTGTGGTCTTTACCTACTCTGTAAAGTGTCCTGAGATAACTTCTGTTATGATTTGGCACTGTGAATAAAATTGAATGGTGAATTGAATTATGATTGGTTCAGGATGTTGCTGAGGCAGTTCCTGGTTCAGGTCTTCGAATGCCATTCACTCCAGACTGGCTCTCATGCGTTCACGAGCTGAATCCTCCGCCCCCCTGGTCACACGGTTCCTCCACCGAACGGCCATTTCCTGTTACAAAAACCACTTCCTACTCCGTAACTTCTACTTCCTGCTGGGCTCATCCCCTCTCATCTCACTGCACCCACTTTTTACCTGGAGCTTGTCCTGCAACTTCCTAGTGTTTATCTGCGATACTGTACTTTTACTGTTGTTCATATTTTGTATTTTATATTGTATCTTATTTTTAGTACTTCTGATCGCTTTGTACCGCTGCTACGATGACCTCATTTCCCCTCGGGGATATATAAAGTTATCTATCTATCTATCTATCTATCTATCTATCTATCTATCTATCTACCTATCTATCTATCTATCTATCTATCTATCTATCTATCTATCCATCCACCTATCCATCCACCTATCTATCTATCTATCTATCTATCTATCTATCTATCTATCTATCTATCTATCTATCTATCTATCTATCTATCTATCTATCCATCCACCTATCCATCCACCTATCTATCCATCTATCTATCTATCTATCTATCTATCTATCTATCTATCTATCTATCTATCTATCTATCTATCTATCCATCCATCCATCCATCCATCCATCCATCCATCCATCCATCCATCCATCCATCCATCCATCCATCCATCCATCCATCCATCCATCCATCCATCCATCCATCCATCCATCCATCCATCCACCCACCCATCTATCTATCTATCCATCTACCCATCTATCCAGCTATCTATCTATCTATCTATCCATCTATCCATCTATCTATCCATCTATCTATCTATCTATCTATCTATCTATCTATCTATCTATCTATCTATCCATCCATCCATCCATCCATCCATCCATCCATCCATCCATCCATCCATCCATCTATCCACCCACCCATCTACCCATCTATCCAGCTATCTATCTATCTAATTATGCAACATGATAATACTGTGAAAGCATGCTAAATCATTTTTATTTAACTTCTATAGTGCACAGTGAGTAATAACCACACATAAACTCTTCTCCTCACAGTAGAAATACACAGAACAGTGTTTCTGGAGTGGTATTTACATGGGAGGTGTAGAAAATGGTCTAAAACATGGAAGAACTATCCACTTTTTTTGCAAATCAAATGCTTAACCAACTAAATACACTGTGCCCTGTGTAGATTTCCCACTACGGTGAAGGTTTAGGACCAGGGTAAAGTGACAGGTCCAGCTTCACAGCAGTCACACATTGTTAAGTCTCTGCGGAGAATTTGGAAATCATCGTGATAAGAAGAGCAACAAATCAGAGTTGAAATGACAGAGAAAGATCTCGCCTCTGGCTAAAGTACAGGAGGGCATACTCCATCAAACAAAGGTAAATGAAGACGCTGTCAACCAGGATAGCATAACTTTCTATGTCTTCATCCAGAGAGTGTGTGTGTGTGTGTGTGTGTGTGTGTGTGTGTGTGTGTGTGTGTGTGTGTGTGTGGGAGGGGGGTGTAAGTCCCTGGACCAGAGGGAGGGATGCTTCTGTGATCCAGTCGTAGCCTTTGATCCCTGGGATGACCCGAGCCACCGGCTGGACTGTGGAAATGAACACACCAGAGGCCTGCGGGACCCAATCCATCACTGTTCAGTCCTGCACCTAGCTCTGTTGTTGTGCAGGCACACACACACACACACACACACACACACACACACACACACACATTTTGCAGGTCACACATGGACGACTGGAAAGACCAATCTAAAAACATATGTAAATACATATTGCACACTTACGACAGTCATAAACATTGTGTTAGCCACACAGACACACTGCATCAGAAAGACAACATCGCTCTCATGCAGCAACGGGGGCAAAAAACCTGTGATGTGACAAATTAAAAGTTATGCAGCATTAGAAATGAACAGAGCAAATGATGTCTCTCTTTCCAAAAGATGAGCGTTTGAGTGGTGCAGCTGAGAGCACATGCTAAATCTCATTAGACAGAGCAATACCCAGAGCAAATTAAACTATTAGCCTCCGACATGTTTAAAGGAACACTTTAAGATCACTTCCTATTAAGACTTGCCAGTAAACAGGCCTTTGAAATGGAGCCCTCAACTCGGAGCAGAACAGTGCTGCAGACATCTGCCATACCCAGCCGAGCCCCGAGTAAACTACAGGGGGATGCTTTCTGTGTTGCACATCGCTTTACATAACGCTCCGCATGCCTGCGCAAGGGGGGAAACAAACCCTGGAGATTCATGGCCTCGTAGAGTTGAAGGCATAAAAACAAGACTTAGTAGTTTGATACTGACGTCTACTGTGGGTTTCATGTAGCAAATTAATAAATATATATATATCATCTGCATATATTCATAGCCTGGGTGGCCTCGTTCAAATTGTAACCCCTAACCTTGGCGGTGTTAAGTGCTTTGTTGCACCCATTTGCCAAATAGTGAAACCAGTATTGACCAAAGCAAACGTGTGCGTATGAAACTGAAGTTCACCTTTATTCTCACAAAGACATAAATAATAAGCTAACACTGTTTTCCTCCAAAGTGACGATCCTGTAGCCGTCTATTAGGGCGCACTCACACTGTCCTTCCGCACCGGGCCAAAACAGGTTTTTCGGGTAGAGCCTAGTGCGTTTGACCAGTGTGAGTGCAACCGCTCCGCGTCTAGCTGCGGCTAGTTGGCCGTCCACGGACCGTTTGGGAGAGGTGGGCTTTTGTAAAGCACGTTTGCACATGGACGAGCACGAGCGTGCGCACGTGTACGAGCACGAGGCCTACGCCGGCTCTCACGTACGTCTAAAGACGGACCATGCACGGACATTTAACAACAACAACAATGGCGGCGAAAGGTTCATGTTAGCTTTCATTCTCTAAACTTAACCATGAACTTTTGCTGTTAAAACTTAACCATCACCTTTCGTTGTCTAAACTTAACCACCATGTTGGGACATAGAAAAAATAAGGAGGGACCATGCGCGGACATTTAAAACAATGGCGGTGAAAGGTTCACGTTGGTGTGATGCGGAGGTGGAGTGTTTACTGCAGATTTGGTCGATGAAAAGATTCAAAAACAGTCGACAAGACGCACAAAAACTCCGAGGTCTACGGAAAGATCTGGAAACAAAGCCACGCATCGCCATGACGTCATCAATGCGTGTGACGTGTTACGGCGTGATGACGTATAGGCAGCAAGAAGCATTCTCCGAGGCCCAGGTAGTGTGAGTACAAACGGGCCTGGAGGGGGGGACAAGGACCCTAAAGCACGGGGCACGGTGCTTTATTCTCATAAAGGCATAAATAATAAGCTAACACTGTCTTCCTCCTGTAGCCGCCTCTTTCAGGTTTTAAATTAAATGAATATATATATATATATATATATATAGCTCTATTTGTGGCATTTAACACAAAACTACCAATGCAGTGTGAGCTCTGCCTTCAACACAAAGAGTGGGTTTCTGTAAATGACTACCATCTGCTGAAGTGTGCATAATTCACAGCGGAAATAGAGACACACCTCCTGAAGTTTACTGAGAGGAGCCCACTGGGAGTGAAACCTTTAACCAGCGTGTAAAAGCACCGCCTTTTGGATGCAGGGATTTCTTTATTTTTTATAATCGCTAACATTTTAATATCAGCTGTACTCGTTCTCAGCCCCTCGTGTGGTTGTGGAGATTGTTCTTAAACGCTGCAGTCAGTTCATGTGTGACTCAAGTGAAGTCGGGTACTTTATGTTTTTATTTAACAGAATGAAAAATATCACTGATGTTAAACTGCATGGAGGGATTTCTGTGTGTGTGTTTTAAAGTAAGTCTGTTATTTTAAGTGCTATTTTGTGTTATTTGTAACATCTGGAATGAAAGTAACGTCCGTTATCAAGGACAGCAGCATGAATTTGACCTCATATAATATTTGAATTGTAAAATAAACAATAATAATAATGATTAAATCATCCAGATGATCAAACTGACCCAAAGGAACACCGATGCCACAAGTACATGTACGATAAGAACAATAAAAAAATATATAATCGTGACAATTTTAGGTTTTTTATGAGTCGTCCCCATAAAATGAGGAAAAGTCATAAATATAAAGCAAAAAAACACAAAAAGACGTCGTTATTTAGAGATGTTAAAGATTAAATGGGGTCAAATTGACCAAATTGACCCTTAGGAGAACAGCAGGGTTAAAGTTTCTTTGTTATAAAACTGGGTAATTAGCTAACAACAAGACAAGAGCGCCACCTATTTAAAGAATTATGAATGAAAGTCAAATGAGGGGATACCTATTAAACTCAAATCTTAATTTATGGTAGTTTTAAAAAATTAAAGATGTTGTTGTTGCAGCGAGTGGATTTGGTTGCTTGTTGAAATTCATACGTTTGGGAAGTCATAGTTGCAACCACGTTACTTTAATAACAAGAGAAAGTGATTGTATTGATAAGCCAAGCCCAACCACAGCCACTCCCTGTTTGATCCAGTCAGGAAGCTCCGTCAGCGTCAGTTCTGTGAGTGTCCACTAGGGGCAGGTTTCATAACAGAGCAGTTTCTCATTGAGCCCCATGTTAAACAGGCCGTTTACACAGCATCATTAAACCTGTTTAAGGACAAAAGAACATTCTAGTCTGTGTGTTTAGCTCAGATCTCCATGACAACACTGAGGGGGAGGGGCTAGTTTTTATTTTATTAGAGGTTGAAGTTTATGAATAATTGGGGGCGTGGCCTCTTGAGTGACAGCTAGCCTCTGGCCCTCACTTCTCCTCGGAGGTAAACGTCAGCCAGATGGACGTACGCCCCTCCCCCCAACGTCACATACATGACCTTTTTTAGTCAGAGGAAATGAGGCGGAGTCAAAGTCTGACAAGATGGAGACTCCCGTAGGTGAGGACGATTGGATCAAGTTGAGAGAACGGACTTCGGCGGACAGGCTACGTCCAGTCTGAGGTGTTTACATGTGTGCCTGGTTTATGTGTTACTTTAGTTCATATGTCAGCAATAATTCACGTTATTGATAGTGATGTGTAGAACAATGTTCATTTAATTTGCTATTTGATGGTTTATTTGGAACCTAGCTATACACATTCATATGTAATTAGTTTTTACACTGCACCTTCATCACTGTGTCATATCATCATCATCATCATTGACCCTCAGCTAGCCTCTGGCCCTCACTTCTCCTCGGAGGTAAACGTCAGCCAGATGGACGTACGCCCCTCCCCCCAACGTCACATACATGACCTTTTTTGGTAAGAGGAAATGAGGCGGAGTCAAAGTCTGACAAGATGGAGACTCCCGTAGGTGAGGACGATTGGATCAAGTTGAGAGAACGGACTTCGACGGTGACACTACGTCCATTTCACAGACTATGGTGTTTACATGTGTGCCTGTTTTTGTAATAAGTGTTATTTTAGTTCATATGTCAACAATTATTCAAGTTGTGTGTTCATTTAATTTGCTATTTGATGGTTTATTATGAACCTAGCTATACACAGAGTATATGTAATTACTATTTCCACTGCACCTTCATCGCTGTGTCATATCATCATCATCATCATTGACCCTCAGCTCAGAGTCAAACCCGCAGCTCCTTCTGTTCTGACTCTGCTGTCGGCTTCTCAGCAGCTCTGACAGCTCACATCACAGATTTCATGGTGTAAGAATGACTGAACACTGTCAGATGAAGGCTCACTGGTCTAAAAATGGCTTCCAACTGGGCTGCACACTGTTTTAGTTAACTGTATGAGACTGTATCCGCAAGAAGGACGGCGAGCGCAGCTACTAACAAGAGAGTTCTCACATCCATCTACTCGCTTTACACTGACAGTGTATCGGTGTGTACACAAGGGAAGATAATACAAACCTTTCAACAATTTATACAACATGCCCAAAGCAATTTCAGTCAAAAGCAACTGGACTTGGTTATTTGTGCTGTTCCAGTCCCAGCCTAGTCCTGGTCCTGGTCCTGGTCCAGTCCCAGCCTGGTCCTGGTCCTGGTCCTGGTCCCAGCCTGGTCAGATGCGTACATGGACTGTTGAAGCCTCTTGGATGAGAGGTGAAACGTCTTCCTAGACAAATAACCAAGTCCAGTTGTTTTGGACTGAAATTGCTTTGCGGAGAACGACGACCTGGACACATGAGAACATCCACAGACTTAACATATCTGTTACGTAGGAGTGTGTGTTTGTTGTTGTGCGTGTGTGTCTCCTCCCTTTCCCTGCGCCTAATTTTCTCCACACCAGTTAGTTGGTCCAGTCCCAGCCTGGTCCTGGTCCTGGTCCAGTCCCAGCCTGGTCCAGTCCCAGCCTGGTCCTGGTCCTGGTCCTGGTCAGATGTGTACATGAACTGATGAAGCCTCTTGGATGAGAGGTGAAACAAATAACCAAGTCCAGTTGTACTTATTTTATTTCAATCTGCTGCTAAACTGCACGCTGCGTATTGTTGTATATTGTATAAACCTACGTTTAACCACAGTGTCTGTTTCACTCTGTCACATTTAGTTATTGTTTGATGTGATTTATGTTTTTATGCTTATTGTTACTCTGATCCTTTCATCTTTGTGTTGAAACTGTTGCACAAAAATTTCCCTCGGGATAAATAAAGCTTCTTGAATCTTGAATCTTGAATTCACAGGCTTAACATATTTGTTACGTAGGAGTGTGTGTTTGTTGTTGTGTGCGTGTGTGTGTCTCCTCCCTTTCCCTGCTCCTAATTTTCCCCAGGCTGCTGCTGGTTGGAGCTGATTGAGCACACCTGGGCTGATGAGCACACCTGGACTTAATCAGCTCCAGGATAAAAGACGGGCAGGAGCTCCTGGGTGTCTCATCCCATCCTGTGTTGTGTGTTTAACGCCTTTGTCCTCAGAAGGAGCGTGATTGCAGCACACTAGTTCTTTTTGGTTTGTCAGTGTTCTTTAGTTTGTTGTCTTTGTGTAGATCGACCTCTGCCTGTTTGTGTGACAAGCACATTTTGCGTTTGGTGACCGGCATTGGTTCCTTTTGTTTGTTTAATTTCTCATTAATACAATTTTGCGGACAATTTCTTTCAACAAGTGCCTCCAATCCATCCATCCATCCATCCATCCTTCTTCCCATAAACATCAACGTTAATCATCAAGTACATACTTTCAATGCCATAAATAAACTTCATATCAACATTATAAGAACCTACAAATTAACTTAAATGAAGCTATGGCTGCAGAACAGGGACTTGAAAACTAAAAGGGAAGAAAATATAATAAATCTTGTATTGTTGTTAGAGACGGTAAACATCAGTTGGCCTTACGGCAGGGGTGTCAAACTCAGGCCCGTGGGCCAATTCTGGCCCGCGGTGTATTTCAAATTTGCCCGCAAGATCATATCAGGGTTCTGTGAGAGCTGGACCGTGAGTTTAAAGCACATCCACTTCTACTTTTCTGTTAACAAACATGAGCATCCATGCTACCAGTCTCTGCAGACACACTGAATCCACCCCTCCCCAAAAACGACCCAAAGAAAGATGGAGGACAGGATCTTTCAGCAGATGATCTGTGTCTGAAGGTAAAGAGCTGTTTGTCACCGTGGCTGTGACCAAAGAATCAAACAGAAGAAACACCACGACAAGAACAAGGAGCTGCAATGGAAAGGTTCAACGTGACACATCTGGAGAGAAGGACACATGCACATTTGCAGTCTTTTTTTTAGTAAATATTGAGTTTGGCCCGAAACTTTGTCCCAGTTTTATAATTGTGCCCACTGTGAGCTGGAGTTTGACACCTCTGCCTTACAGAAATATTGCCTATAGTTCTTTATTGATCATTTCTTTCTATTTTATTCAGTTTAGTTTAAGTTCACGTTAATAACTTTGCTAGGTAGCAACACATTACACAAGCATGCTTTTATTTTGAAGGGCACCAATGGAAAGATCTACTTGTCTGACCTTTTTATTCTTCAATCCAAACATGAAAGAAAAACTCAAAAGGAAATGCAGAAATCTGAAGAAGGGGCGTGTTTGTTGGTCTCTGACACCAAGAATGTTTTTCTTTCTTACGTTTTTTTATCCGACGTTACCCAGACCCATGTGAATGCGTCAGTAGGGTCTCAGAAGCTTCTCCGAAATCAATGGATTGAAGTATCTTGCATTACAACCTGGCAAATTTCAAACAGATTAGGAATTCATTACCCACCAGTGCAGCTTTGATGTTCTTACACTGTATGATCCTCTCACATGTAGACTACTGCTTCACGAGCTGGTCACTGGCGTGTACGACAGCACTCGAACCAATAGACAGTCTCTATAAAAGAGCCCTAAAGACTCTGGATAAGGGCGCACTCACACTGTCGTTCTATACCGGGCCAAAACCGTTTTTTCAGCTAAAGCCTAGTACCTTTAAGCAGTGTGAGCGCACCCGTTCTGCGCATAACTGCGGACAGCAGGCCGCCCACGGCCCGCTTGAAAGAGGTGGGCTTTAGCGGAGCCATTTGCACATGTACGAGAACGAGCATGCGCACGTGCACAAGCACGAGCCCTACGGCGGTAGCGGTATGTGCGCCTGTTAGGACATAGAAAATAGAAGGACGGACCATGCGCGGACATTTAACAACAACAACAATGGCGGTGAAAGGTTCACGTTGGTGTGATGCGGAGGTGGAGTGTTTACTGCAGATTTGGTCGATGAAAAGATTCAAAAACAGTCGACAAGACGCACAAAAACTCTGAGGTCTATGGAAAGATCTGGAAACAAAGCCACGCATCGCCATGACGTCATCAATGCGTGTGACGTGTTACGGCGTGATGACGTATAGACAGCAAGAAGCATTCTCCGAGGCCCAGGTAGTGTGAGTACAAACTGGGCTGGGGCGCGGGGGGAGAGGGAGGGGGGGACAAGGACCCTAAAGCACGGGTCGCGGTGCGGAAGGACAGTGTGAGTGCGCCCTACGAAACCCTTTTCCTACCACATCTGCAAGACTCTTAAAAAACACAATTCTTTAAGTTTTCATCATTTTAAAACACTTAGATTTGCGGGTTGTGTGTAGAAAAGTCTCCATGGTCTCGCTCCACCACCACTGTCTCTGGAAGGTCTGAGCACCAGGGCTCGTGTCAGAGGAGACTGTGAGATCCCCCACAGGCGCACTGCGTTTGGGAAGAGTGTGCTGTCTGTTGTTGGGGGGTAAACCTGGAAGAGTCTTCCCTCCACAATAAGAGCACGCCCACATATTCCTCTTTTAAAGGTCGACTCAAAAAGTGGCTTAAATCAAATCAAAAGTGCGACCACTGACTCGTCTGTGTCATATTGCACATGACGTCTTATTCCATTGTGTTATCCTGTGTGTGTCTGGTGTCCTCCTGAGTGTGTCATGTGTTGTGTCTCTTCTATTTGTATTTTATTTATTTATTTAGTAGTATTTGTATTTTTTTAAGCAGAGACTACGGATGCAAATGAGCATCTTTGCTATAATCCCGCACTTTTACAGTGATATGTTGTTATCGTTCATTAATGTGCACCGTCCCTAACACATAAAGGATTGATTGATTGATAGTTTCCTTCCTTGCCTCATTGGATTTCTCCTTTTTCTTTCCCTCTTTCTTCCAAAGTTTTGAATCTCTGACTCTCCAACATCTGTGGGGAGCCGAGTTAATTCTTCAGTATAACGCTTGTGTACTCTGAGGTCTAGTGTGGCCGGGATTCAAGCGACAGTGGTTAGGCTCCAGGGAGTTGCTCGTCTACGATGGTTGGAGCCGGTTCCATGTGTGGAGAGCGGTTTTAATAGGGTGCTGGGGAGAAATAACACTGTTGAGAGGAGCGAGCATAGGCTCTCTGCAGGAGGAGTGAGAGACAGTTGTGCCAGCCCCTGGTCAGAATCGCACACATTCACATTCCAGTCTGACTGGATATTGCCCCAAAGTCCCCCTGAGGAGATTAACCACAGCTGCTTTAACTCCTTCGACTCTATTCATCTACCTGCCTTTCACCAGCCGACCCACGTCCTACACACTGGTCCGGGCTCCCTCTGCCTCCATCGTCTGATCTTTTGAGCTCAAATTGAAATGTTCAACCCCCGCAACTCTGTCACACTACAACCCCAAACGAAACTGAAGGATACGTTGAGCCAGTTTTGAAGACGGATACAAATAATTATGGATAAACATTGGTCCTCATTTATCAAACGAACGTACGGCAGAAAAACCTGCGCACGACAATTTCCACGCAAACTTCAGCATTTATCAATTTGGACGTGAGCGGGAGCTACAATCGAATCTCACGTCAGGTCTGAGATCGTTTACGTAACTACGTAACTACCACTCGATAAATGTACAGGTGATTTCTGATGCCAAGCTGCTTTTAAACGTGGCGGCCGGGGGGGGCACGCGATTCTTTTATAGCTCGGCTCCAGCCCCCGCGACCCCGACAGGGACAAGCGGTTGAAGATGAATGAATGAATGTGTTGGCGCGCGGCTGCAGCAAGACGCACTGCAGAGCCAAAGTCATCTCCTCGGTTCGTGGCTACCCTCGATAAATTGCATTAAATCAAACAAAGTATCAGATAATTAACATCTTGGTTTGGTTCTTCTAGGTGACAAAGGTTATCCTCTAACGGGATACCAAATAACCCCGCTACAGAGCAGGAGCGCAGGTTCAGCAGTGCGCGCACACGCACACAGGTCTCAGTGGAGCGCTGCTTTGGGTTGACTGCCTCCTTTATTCTTTTCCATACAGTGTTTTTATGATGGGCCCCTTTTATTCCACTCTTAAGACAAAAAGCACATCTTTATCTGGCTCCATCTCAGATGTCAGGATGCCGATCTCTGTGTCGGGAAAGTTTCTTTTCTTCCCAGTGTTTCTTCTCACCGTGTTTGACCTCAGTGGGCGAGGCCTCCGAACCAGGAATATTTAAGGGCGTAACATATTAATGACGATCGAATTCAGCCGCCGCATTTATCAAGGCCCGCTCATTCGTACGCTGAGATTGGTCGGATACGAATGTTTCATAAATCACACGTGGGTCCTGTCCTACGAACAATTCTGCACTCAGATCTGCGCCAGTTTTCTGACGACAGCTTGGCCACTGTGGGCACAGGGGCACGGGACGGAGGAACAGTGGGAGTGCGCCCTTACAGTGCAACACTTCCAATGGTTAACCCAGACAAGGGAGGAGCTCCTGGGTGTTTTTACCTCAAAATTGTTTTCTTGTCAGTCGGTAGGACTACGTTTCTTAACCAATATATATTCATGCACTCACTCATCGGGCAGTGTCTGATAAGGGAGCAAAAGCGGCCCATAATCAGGAGAATTAACTATATTAGACTATTTCATGCGTCTAAAATGCTCCTACAGGCAAAAACTCACACGCACACACACTTAAACATCCGCGTTCTCTCGGTCCTGCAGGCTTGAACCCTGGCTGTCTCAGAATTAACCACTTCCTCTGTGGTGGCAATAAAAAAACAACACACACACAGCCATGAGAGCAGCCAGCACTGGATGGGTTGACTCTACGTACGCTAAAAGTTCTGCGTCCTTGAGCTCCAACTTTTAAGCATCAAACACACAGAAAAGTCAAACTAATTGATGGTGCATCTGATTAAAAACGAGCAGCTAATGAGAATGGAGCCGGGAAGAATGTGAGAGAATCGGTGTTTAAGCTCAACTTTTAACCTTACTGTCGGAGGGCGAACCGCTTTGATGTTCCCCGCTCTTTTCATCAGAATGAAAAAGGCATTTTCAAAGTACAAAGGCGAAGCTCACATTTGTAATTTGTCTCCTCTTCGGGAACAAATGGTCATCAGAAAAATGTTTTTTCCCTCCTACGAACTATGCAGAGGGGAACTATACAGCAGATAAAGCTGGGAGAAATGAGAGGTGAGGGGGCTGAGGGCTGTGCTGTCAATCCGCGGAGTAGATTGGGAGGTTTGGATCCGCAGCCGTTCTGCCTGGAGTCTTACACCCGGAGCAACTACACTGTGATCACACCCTCCACAGACTTAGAGGCTCTCGCCTAGTTAGAGGCAGAGGGAGCGGGAATTGGTGAAGGGTGGTAGGAGAGTGTGTGTGTGTAGGAGTCTGTGTGTGTGTGTGTGAGTGTGTGTGTGTCACAGGGGGTGCGAAGGAGAGTGCAGGCGATACTTGGATGGAAATAAAGGTCGAAATCCTTGACTGCGAAAACTGTCATAGCGGGGGACATGTGCAGAGCCTGTTTGCCTAATAACCTGGGTCTTGTAAAAATATGAATGTGGAGTCCTCTGGAGCATATAATTTAACACCCCTATGCCAAGGGAGATGAGTGAGAATTGAAGCGAGTACACCTTGACAAAGGCTATTCTCTTGGTTTCACACCAGCAGAGCAGCACCACGCAGGGCGCCGCTGCTTAAGCTAGGGGTGGCGCAGCGACCGGCCTGTATAAATCAAGGCCACGTCCATGTAAAGCCACTCCAACTAAACACCTCTTACACTGGCTCTTACACTCGTCCTTAACATTTCAAGTGTAGCACATGACGCTGTCATATTTAATATGGTATTGCAAAGTGAGCACAGTTTGGGTATGTAGCCAGAGCTGTGTTCTTTGACCATGAGTTGAACTTTGCGATAGGACAAAGAAAAACGGACAAAGCACTTGTTTGTTAGCAAAGACTTTGCAAAAAACCTTTTTAGCAACGAACAGGCTGTAAAGACCTGCTTAGGATGCAAACCCACTCCAAAACCTTCTCTTATTTAGAGATTATGTCGTCGTTATTCAGACAACAAGACAAGATTTGTGATAGCGGAAGCCGCCTGGTTTCCGTTTGTAGTCTTAGGGCGCACTCCCGCTGTCCGTCCGTTTGTGCCCAAACAGGTTTTACAGGTAAAGTCTAGTTCCTTTGACCAGTGTGAGTGCAACCGTACCGCGTCTAGGAGCGGCACGCTTGCCGTCCACGGCCCGTTTTGGAGAGGTGGGCTTTAGTAAAGCAGGTTTGCACATGTACGAGCACGAGCGTGCGCACGTGAACGAGCACGAGGCCTACGGCGGTTCTGAGGTCATTTCCTGTGCGCCTGTTGGGACATAGAAAAAAGAAGGAGGGACCATGCGCGGACATTTCAAACAATGGCGGTGAAAAGTTCACGTTGGTGTGATGTGGAGGTGGAGTGTTTACTGCAGATTTGGTTGATGAAAAGATTCAAAAACAGTCGACAAGACGCACAAAAACTCTGAGGTCTACGGAAAGATCTGGAAACAAAGCCACGCATCGCCATGACGTCATCAATGCGTGTGACGTGTTACGGCGTGATGACGTATAGGCAGCAGGAAGCATTCTCCGAGGCCCAGGTAGTGTGAGAACAAACGGGCCTGGAGGGGGGGACAAGGACCCTAAAGCACGGAGACGGGCAAGGGAAGGATAACAACAGTCCGGCGCTGCATGCCTGTCAGCTCTGGGTCTTTATAGTCCATCAGGTGATCAGCGTAACGAGCTGCAGCTGGGAAGGAACACGCCTTCCCGTACCTGGACAAGCAAACACAAAGGGGAAAGAGGACGGACTGACAGAACCGACTCTTGACAGAAAGTATTGCTTCCCCGACTGCTGGAGTTCTTTTTTGTTGTTGCGACTGCGATCTTGAGACACTAGATGGAGCTGTTCTGCTCATTCCACGTATTCAACCTTTAAGATTTCCCTAATGGAACAATCCTAGTCATAAAACACGCTCTTACGTTTTTCTTGAAGCCCCCCTCTAGTGGCCGAACGTGGAACTACAGCACCTTTTAAAATGCGTTCCCTGTTTCTAGATGAGTCTCACTTCGGGGGTGTTCCTCCAAACTGGTTTTGGGTTAACCTGCAATCAGTGAGACTGCAATAGTATATGGACATTGTTGAAAAGCAAATACAAGGCAGCGCTTTGGAGCAGCATGACCCGTTCTCATTCATGGGGTCCGCCGGGCACAAAGCTCTTGACTGGCTCAGTCTCCAGTCATTCAGTTCAGTCGTGGGCTTTTGGAGGACTTCTGCCGCTGAGATGGAACGAGAAACAAGAGTGCGTCGCTTTCTTTTGTCTCCTTTTGCCTCGTTCCTTGTATCAGCGCCGGCTCTGCCCCGCATCTGTGAGGCGGATTAGGCCGACGAGACGGAGGTTGCATTATGTCCTGAGGGGGGCTTTACTGTAAGGTCCGCCACCAGTCCTCCCTGCCTCTGTCCCTCCCTACTTAATGTACCGCTTCACTCAAAAGCAGCTAAATCTTTGTTAACATGGAAACTATGAACTCACAGGGAGTTAATCAGAGTCAGTGCAAGGCTGGCGATTTGCATGTGAATCGGCCGTGGCTGTATACCAAGCCTCTTTATGTCATTCACTCCGCAGTGCCTCGGGCTCCTGTCCTCTGAGACATGGCATTGCCATCGTTACGCAGTGCAGGGAAATATCTGTGCGTCCTTATATGCTGTGATTAAATCGGATAACAGCATAACACAGCAAAGTGATTTTAATGCACCAAGGAAATCCAGATTTTCTGTTTTTAAAGCTTTAAAAATGTGCGTTTGACGCCGTCAGGAGCTTCTGATCCTCGTTTAAGATCATTTCAAAATGTCCTTTATGTTAATTTTTGTATTTTTTCATGCATTTTTGCACCGTTTCGCTCTTTTTCCCGGCTCGACCGCGTCCGACAGCCGCTGCTTTGTCGCAAAACATTGCACTTAGTGTGTCTCACAACCAAAAAATTCAGATTTTACAAACGCCATCTCGCTCATTTCTTCTCCGTGTACAAGTTTGAGACGAAGCTTGTGTTGATGTCCGTGTTTAAAACCAAACTTTCCTCCTTCCTTCATCATTTTCCGTACGGTTTGATTTGGAGAAGGTTACCGAGAGGGGGGAAGGAGAGAGGGGATGTTAAAGAAGAGAGTAAATCTGATGTGGAAATGTAGACTTAGCAGGATTCATCCGTTTGAGAAAAGACCTTTTCACTTGTTTTGTTGGTTTATCCCCTAAACCCCGTCTCACCCCCCTGCCTAAAAGCTTTTGACATCTTCATCTTGTTCACAGTGGGCCGGCTTTGTTTGCTCTGCTTGAAAAAGCGGATGGGGCTCAGCCCTCCCCTCTCCGTGGCACAAGTGTAGGACTTTGCCATGGCAAAGGGGGGATTTCTCTTTCCTCCTGCCCCCTCCCTTTCCACATAACTACAATATGGTCATTGTCTGCCAGTGAATAATGTGGCCACTCGGGCAGCATGGACTGCTCCTCGGGCTTTGACTGTGAACCAGCTCTTTTCTTCGGCGTGAAAGGACTCTAATCCATGTAAATATAAGACTCCGAGTACAGCTTGGCCACGGCGGGGAGAGCGAGAGGGGAGGAATGGAGGGGAGGGTCAGCAATTTAACCTCTGACCCAACAAATAAGAGGCATGTAAGTTTTAGAATTGCTCTCCAAAGAGGGGCTCCTGTGGCAGAATGAGCTCCTTTTGTAATCCTTGCAGTCTGGGGCTGATTGACAGGGGCCGGGGCCGGGGCCGGGGTGGGAGCACGGCGCTCCACAAAACCAGGGGAAAAACCGAACCACGACCGCCGCAACCAGAGAAGACGACGCACGGACAATGCTAATTATTGATTATCTCCACCCGGGGAGATAAAAAGCTCGTAATCTTCTCGATTTGAATGATTTAAATACAAAATGTTTGTGCAAGAATTTAAGAGTTTGGCTCTCGGAGCGCAGCAGGAAGGAAATCTCTTATTTCCTCCGTCGTTTTCAGTGGTTTTCACTTTATTCAGCCCACGGAGAGTCTCTGAAAAAGGCCCGTTACGTGCAGAGAGCAGAAGGCTGCAGATGTATTTCACCTGGCCACAGACTGCAAAGGTTATATTGCTCATAATTCTGCCTTATTTCAAAGATTGTACTGAAGTGTAGGGTGTGAAACTAACATAAAGCATTAATATTAATACAGAAAAGAGCAGTGTGAGTAGTAAACACAGCTGCATTTCGAGAGGATACATGAAGAGCTCTTTTCCAAAACGAGATAAAAGCCAAATTTAAAAAAAATGGGTTTGAGCCACTTTGCTGTTTACAGAACCTTTTCACTGCTTCATCAGTGTTTCTGCCAAATCGCTTTATTTCCTTGTTTAAAATGGTCTCAAGATGCAGTTCCTTTCCAAAATGACACTAAACGACCAAAACCAAACAAATAGTGACTAAAAATGACTCAAAATGACCAAAAATAAATGCAAATCAACTACAAATCGACGTAAAACCGTCACAAAGGTGTGCAAAATGACCACAAATTGACCTAAAGCTATTACAAAGAGAAACAAAATGACACTAAACGACCAAAACCAAACAAATAGTGACTGAAAATGACTACAAATAAATGCAAATCAACTAAAAATCGACGTAAAAACACGGATAAAAGTGCAAAATAACTCAAAGTGGATGCAAAACCATCAGAAGAGTGCAAAATAACTACAAAGACATGTAAAATGACCATAAATAGTTGTAAAATGACCACAAATTGACCCAAAGTCATTACAAACGACCAAAACCAAACAAATAGCGACTAAAAATGACTGAAAATGACCACAAATAAATGCAAATCAACTAAAAATCGACATAAAAACGCCACAAAAGGTGGAAAATTACCAAAAGTGGTTGCAAAACAATCACAAAGGTGCAAAATGACTACAAATAAATGCAAATCAACTAAAAATCGACGTAAAACCGTCACAAAGGTGCAAAATGACCACAAACTGACCTAAAGCTATTACAAAGAGAAACAAAATGACACTAAACAACCAAATCCAAACAAAAACAGACTAAAAATGACTGAAAATGACCACAAATAAATGCAAATCAACTAAAAATCGACGTTAAAAACACAGATAAAAGTGCAAAATAACTCAAAGTGGATGCAAAACCTTCACAAAAGTGTGCAAAATGACTACAAAGACATGTAGAATGACCGTAAATAGTTGTAAAATGACCACAAATTGACCCAAAGTCATTAAAAACGACCAAAACCAAACAAATACCAACTGAAAATTACCACAAATAAATGCAAATCAACTAAAAATCGATGTAAAACCGTCACAAAGGTGCAAAATGACCACAAATTGACCTAAAGCTTTTACAAAGAGAAACAAAATGACACTAAACGACCAAAACCAAACAAATAGTGACTAAAAATGACTCAAAATGACCACAAATAAATGCAAATCAACTAAAAATCGACGTAAAAACGCCACAAAAACAATGTAATTGTCATTTGACCTCTTTCTTATCGATGAAAAAGACGTCGCCGCGGTGATCGTAATGTTCACATGTTCGGCCGTTGTCTGTTTTGTTCCGACGCAGCGTTCTGACCCGGAAGTCTTATTTTGAAAGGGTGTTACGTCAGACTGAACAGCAGGATTGCACTTAAAAAGCAGTTGAATGTTTTGAAACTGAATGTTTTTAATGACAATATAAGAATTTGTGCAGGTTTTATTCCATAATCTTACCCTCGATAGTCTCAGCCCTAATTATTATTGTTTTTAAGTCGGACATCAGTTTTTCTTACTGTCCTTTTCCCATATCCGGTCCGTCTTTTGTCAGATTTTCAGATTCCACCTTTGTTTTTCCCGCAGTTCCTGAAAAACACCAAAATCTGTAAATGTAAATAATTGAAACGTCTCTCCGCGGCCTAACTAACACCTGATCTCAACTCTCTCCTGCCGTGTTCGCCTCAAATCCTCTGCAACCATCTCGTGTGTGTCATTCCTCCAGCGCTGTCTACCCCAAAACACCCCAAAAACACCCAAAACATTCCAAAAACACCAAAAACACCCAAAACACCCCAAAAACACCCAGAACACACCATAAACACATCAAAAACACCCTAGAAAACACACCAAAAACACCCTACAATACACCAAAAACACCCAAAACACACCAAAAACACACCAAAAACACCCTAGAACACACCAAAAAACACCCAAAAACACACCCAAAAACACACCCAAAAACACACCAAAAACACCCTAAAATACACCAAAACCACCCTAAAATACACCAAAACACCCCAAAAAACCAAAAACACCCAAAAACACACCAAAAAACACCCAAAAACACACCAAAAACACCCTAGAACACACACAAAAACACCCAAAAACACACCAAAAACACCCTAAAATACACCAAAACCACCCTAAAATACACCAAAAAACACCAAAAACACACCAAAAACACCCTAAAAAACACCAAAAACCCACCAAAAAACACCAAAAACACACCAAAAACACCCTAAAATACACCAAAAGCACACCATAAATAACCATAGTAGATGTTTAAATGTACGTAAATGTAATTGTGAATTGAATTTATCAGTGTGTGTGTGCAGCGTAATGAACAGGCAACAAATAAATACAAATACACGACGACGCCACGGTGATCCTGATTGTTCACGTGTTCGGCCGTTGTGTCTATTTTGATTCAACGCAGCGTTTGGACCCGGAAGTCTTATTTTGAAAGGGTGTTACGTCAGACTGAACAGCAGGATTGCGCTCAATAAGCAGTTTAATGTTTGGAAATTGAAAGTTTTTTAATGACAATATAAGAATCGGTGCAGGTTTTATTCCATAATCTTACCCAAAATAGTCTCAGCCTTAATTATTAGTGTTTTAAGTCGGACATCAGATTTTCTTACTGTCCTTTTTCCATATCCGGTCCGTCTTTTGTCAGATTTTCAGATTCCACCTTTGTTTTTCCTGCAGTTCCTGAAAAACACCAAAATCTGTAAATGTAAATATTTAAAACGTCTCTCCGCGGCCTAACTAACACCTGATCTCAGCTCTTTCCTGCCGTGTGCGCCTCAAATCCTCTTCAACCATCTCGTGTGTGTCCTTCCTCCAGCTCCGTCTCATGCCACACCTGGACCGCCGTGCCTCTTCTGTCGTTTCCCAACGCCATGTCGGCGTGAGCACATGCTGCCCCGGTTTACGCGCTGACTCCTGGAGAATAAAGACGCGTTAGAGCATCTGCGTTCTTCGCCGCCGCCTCCTACGCTGGCTGCTCAGTCCTCCTGCCACTGCTGTGACTCTACCTGTAATTTTGGACGGGTCGTTACGCCGTTATTCCTGTTGGGTCCTCCTCCGCATCGCTGTCTGAGTATTTCTGGAGCCTCTCAGTCATTGGTGTTTTTCCACAGCACTTTGCGGAGATGAGCCGTCAGTCAGACAGTACGACGCGGTGACAGCTTTTGCCTTAACTTTGCAGAGTGTGTGTTTTGAGCTGACTTCATTCCTTCAGTTATATTTGAAATTCCTTATTCCTTCATTATCGAATGAATGAAGTCTCTTGGACGTCCCCTTCTCCATCAGGACTCTCCATCAGATGACAAACCAGAGCATCCGACACAAATACGACCCCGAACCGCTCAGCAAGAGTCCGTTCAGATCGGACAAAGAGGAACTCGGTACGCAATTTGTAAATGTTGTTTAAATCATCTTTCTCACCTTCATTAAGCACTTTGTGAGGTAAACGGCTAATATTTGGACTGGAGGTCCCCGTCTATACCAGGCTACACATCCAAAAACACCCAAAAACACACCACAAACATCAAAAACACACCACAAACACACCAAAAACACCCAAAAACACACCAAAAACACCCAAAACACACCAAAAACACACCAAAAACACACCAAAAACACCCAAAAACACCCCAAAACACACCAAAAACACCCCAAAACACACCACAAACACACCAAAAACACACCACAAACACACCAAAAACACCCAAACACACCAAAAACACACCAAAAACACACAGAAACATCCAAAAACAAACAAAAACTTCCAAAAACACACAAAAACAAACCAAAAACACACCAAAAACACCCCAAAACACCCCAAAACTCCAAGGTCTACGGAAAGATCTGGAAACAAAGCCACGCATCGCCATGACGTCATCAATGCGTGTGACGTGTTACGGCGTGATGACGTATAGGCAGCAAGAAGCATTCTCCGAGGCCCAGGTAGTGTGAGTACAAACGGGCCTGGAGGGGGGGACAAGGACCCTAAAGCACGGGGCACGGGACGGAGGCACAGTGGGAGCGCGCCCTTAGGGTATTTTTGTTGGGGGAGTCATTTCAAAAGTTGGGGGGGGGGGGGCATGTCCCCCACATCCACCAGCCCCCCCCCCCCCCCCCTCTGGGATCTGCACCCCTGCACTGACTAAAAGAGTCAGATACGTGTGTCTGCAGGTTCGTCGTGTGACCCTTTTTGGGGCCCTGAGCCTCAGATTGTGAACCTCCGACATGAGAGAGTTTAAAACGCTGTTTGTTTAGTTGAGACTGAACGTGACGCTTTCATTATGTGTACGCGGCGTACTCCCCGAAGGAAACACGCTGCGTGGATGAGACTGACGTGTGAGAGGCTCAGGTGTGTGTGTGTGTGTGTGTGTGTGTGTGTGTGTGTGTGTGTGTGTGTGTGTGTGTGTGTAGACGGTGCACGTACAGTGATTAGGTGATCTGCTTCCTCCCTTTCATGTGTTTTTAGTCTCCTCTGCTTTGTTCCCTTTCTTAATTACAGCGGCGCTCTCCTCAGAGAGCGCGTAACCCACTCCCCACGTCCACGGCAGCATCCCATTAAAGCCACGCACCCGACACCCCCCCCCCCCACACACACACACACACACACACCCATCTCCCCCCCACCTCCACCTTTATGCAGAATACAATTAAAAGAACGGGGGAGATCAAAAAGACGCCAGGAGCCTGACGAGGCTGATGTTTTTCTGAGAGATGCAGATTCGTCTTATTGATGGTCGCCCCCGTTTTGGAAATCATTACAGGACGGGAGTAATCAGTGGAGCTGCATCAGCATTTTACACACACACACACACACACACACACACACACACACACACACACACACACACACACGGTGTTAGTTCATTAGTTCCACACGGTGCTTTCTAAACTTCTTGTTGTTGCAGTTTAACAGATGATGATGTTCGGTCAGGGCGACACGGTGGGTTAGTGGTTAGCACTGTCACCTCACAGTTAGACGGTTCCAGGTTTGAATCCCAGCTGGGGCCCTTCTGTGTGGAGTTTGCGTGTTGTCCCCGTGTCTGCGTGGGTTTTCTCCGGGTTCTCCGGTTTCCTCCCACAGTCCAAAGACGTGCAGGTGTTCGGTTCATTGATGACTCTAAATCACCCGTAGGTGTGAATGGTTGTCTGTCTCTGTTCGTCTCTATGTGCCCTGTGATAGACTGGCGTCCTGTCCAGGGTGGACCCTGCCTCACGCCCGATGCCAGCCCCCCCCCCCCCCCCCCCCCCCCCGTGACCCCGACAGGGACAAGAGGCTGAAGATGAATGAATGAATGAATGATATCAGGGTCATATTTTTGAATTCTGCTTCTTTTAAAAGTCTCATCTTTGTCACGTTAAAGCTGACGATGACGTATTTCCCTTTCTGTGTTTTCACCTCCAGTCCCAGCCTGGTCCTGGTCCTGGTCCTGGTCCAGTCCCAGCCTGGTCCTGGTCCTGGTCCTGGTCCAGTCCCAGCCTGGTCCTGGTCCTGGTCCTGGTCCAGTCCCAGCCTGGTCCTGGTCCTGGCCCTGGTCCAGTCCCTGCCTGGTCCTGGTCCTGGTCCTGGTCCAGTGTCCCAGCCTGGTCCTGGTCCTGGTCCTGGCCCTGGTCCAGTCCCTGCCTGGTCCTGGTCCTGGTCCTGGTCCTGGTCCTGGTCCTGGTCCCAGCCTGGTCCTGGTCCTGGTCCTGGTCCAGTCCCTCGACGGGAGCAAAGTTTTGTCACAAGTTCTGAATCTTGTGGTTAAACTTTGTGGGCGACATGAATAAACTGCACGCTGCGTATTGTTGTTTATGGTTGAATCTGTTGCACAATCATTTCCCTCGGGGTAAACGAAGCTTCTTGAATCTTGAATCTTGAGTTAGTGATGGACCGATGCATCGGCCGGCTGATATTAACGGACGATATTTGCCTTTTTCACGTGTACGGTATCGGCCGGTGCGTGCTGCTGCGTTCACTGACTGTATTTCCCCGTCATTACTCACAGACAGGCGTCCACAGGCAGCTGCGTGTGGCTGCAGACGCCTTTTTAAAGCTCAATAAATGTTCTTTTTTTTAAAAATAAAGACTTGTAACATGTGTTATTTTCATCATTGAGTCGTTTTTATCATCTGAAAGAATGAATCTGAACTCCCAGAGCGCCGAGACGTGAACTGTTTAATGCTGGAAATAGTCCGGTCACTTTAAGAATGACCAAAATAGAAGAAGAAGATTCTATTATTAATTTTTCATGTTACACACACACACACACACACACACACACACACACACACACACACACACACACACACACACACACACACACACACACACACAGGCCCGAAATATACACACACATGCACAGACAGGACTTATACACATGCGACCAATGGAGAGATGTCAGAGCGAGGGGGCTGCCAGTGACCGGCGCCCCGAGCAGTTGGGGGTTCGGTGCCTTGCTCAACGGTGCCAGTGACCGGCAACCAGCAACCCTCCGGTTCCCAGCCAAGTCACCTATGGACTGAGCTACTGCCGCCCCTAGGGTGAGGGTCATTCGTCAGGTCGTAAAGTATTTAACTCACGCAGCATTATCATCATTATTATCAGCTTTAGCCGATGACCGAGCTGGGTCGCCGGTTCGAGTCCCTGTGTGGACCATGTATGGAGCGTGGACTGGTGGCTGGAGAGGTGCCAGTTCATCTCCTGGACACTGCCGAGGTGCTGTTGAGCAAGGCACCGAACCCCCAACTGCTCGGAGCGCCGATCATTGGCAGCCCCCTCGCTCTGACATCTCTCCATTAATTGCACGGATATAGGTCCTGTGTGTGTGTGTGTGTGTGT
>NC_139829.1:31375982-31640982 GCF_963691815.1 Echiichthys vipera | reverse complement strand
GTAATCGACAGCGTTGAAACATCCAACATTAATTTTTAATATTCAGAATAAAAAACTATTAAAACCATTTCAGTGACTTGTGTCAAACATAAAGACTAATATTCCTCACGTGTCACCAGGCTTGTTTTTGATTAACATATATATTTTATTATTATTTATAAACTTAAATCCATATTTCCTTGTGTTTAAACCTGGAGATGTGACATTTTCATTGGTTCACACACTAAAATAAATTAAAATACACAAATATTAAACAGCAGCGCCCGGTTTAAAGGTTTTATTCTCATTAGAATAAAAGCACGAGCCGCGTGAGAGTGTGTTTTTATTTCACATGTGTAACAAACACATGTTCCACATCAACGAGCCTTCACTCATAATAACAAACTTCTCTCATAATTCATCAAGAAATGAACTAAAATATAAAGAAGCTGTGACGGGGACGCGCTTATTTTTAATCCCGTCTTCGTTTGCAAAATTATTTATGGAGGGCACGCGCGTGTGTGTACGCGTGCACGTGTGTGTGTGTGTATATTTTTTTTAAGGCCTCTTGAAAATAACATTTGCTCACGGGGCTGCACCGTGAACCCGCGCGCGTTATTTCACCTTTAAATGACAGTTTCAGGAGAAATGAACAGTGAATAATATCTCACACACACACACACACACACACACACACACACCGCGTGCTCCTGTTATTAACGCTGTGTTTAATGCATTTAAATTGTGTTTATGTTTAATCTGCTTAACGTAAATATTATATATTAATATTGTGTTATTGCAGCTTGTAGCAGAGTGATTTATTTTAATACATTTGGCTGATTTTTTATCCTGAAACCTGCAAATTTACAAACTATTCCTGATGTTTTTTATTCCTCACATAGAGAATAATTTACATGATCCCCTTCTCACTGGATTGCATTTGAATATCAGTGTATTATTAATGTTTATATGATGGAAAAATACTTATTTAAAGTCTTATTATGTTCCTAAATTCCTCCCATGTGTGGGTGCACTCAGTGGTCCGCCCTGCACACCGTCCTGGGGGGTTCACACTCACACACACTCCTTTATTCTGGTGTTAGAGTGAGTCCAGGGCGCCTTAAACCCCCGTTTTCACCTGTGTTTCTTCCACGATGGTGTCCTGACGCTGTTGTCCTCGTGCCTCTCCGCAGTCCCTGCCGTGTATGACCGGCGAGCGCGTGGCCCTGTGCGCGGGCTGCGGCAGGAAGATCGCGGACCGGTACTACCTGCTGGCGGTGGACAAACAGTGGCACATGCGCTGCCTCAAGTGCTGCGAGTGCAAACTCAACCTGGAGTCCGAGCTCACCTGCTTCAGCAAGGACGGCAGCATCTACTGCAAGGAGGACTACTACAGGTAGGAGGGCGCGCGGGGCCTGCGGCTGCACACCGCAGCGTCTCCGGGTTCACACTGAGAGCGAAGCGGGTTCAAAAATACGGGAACTGAGGCTTGTGCAGCAACTGCGACATCACTATGACCTGATTTTTGCACAAATTTGGGCCTGAAAGTCTGGAGTTTAGTGTCGATTTGGATCAAAATGATTAAATATTAAAGTATTAAACCATAATCCAGCATCAATGTGCCAAATATGCATTTTAAGGGACAGTAAAACAAACTTTAAAGGCATTTTTTTAGCATTTATTTGTCGTATTTGCTGCATTTTTCAGGCAGAAAATCCTGTTTGTGACGGTTAAGTGACGCCACACACCAGCGAATATTCTAAATATTTTAAAAACACGTTACTACGAAATTGTGTCAATGCATCGTTCTGAAAATTTAATATTAGACGTGCAAAAAATCACATTTCATATATATTTATTTTTACTGCCTCACAGCTTTTGTTTTTGTCCTGATGACGTGTTTGTAAAAACGGACTGTGACGTTTCTGCAGCTCAGCTGACGCGTGCACCGTGTTAGGGCCGTAATTCACTGTAGTTGGGTGCAGATCCCGGGGGCACACACACACACACACACACACACACACACACACACACACACACACACACAATTCCTGAAAAACATTAATTGCCCCCCCCCCCCCCCCCCCATAACAAAAAAATAAATAAAAACACCTTTAATTAAATGTATTTTCAGCCTCTTCACATTTTAAATTCAAATCTAAAAAAGCAAAGTTTTAAATGGTGGAAGAATCATTTTGTTGGCTCAGTTTGTGTTTGATTTATTTAGTTTATTGTGTTTTTTTAGAGCTGTTAAAAACTGAATAACTGGTGATTTTAAAACATCATCAGTTACTTTACAGCTTCATATTCTGATATCCATCCACATGAGTGAATCCTGCATAAAGTAGTCCCTTACACTGGAGAGAAGGACGATGGTGGGAAGAACCGGGGGTCAGTAAACGTTACATGAAACCCTTAAAGAGCCTTAAAATTCAGATTTACTAATAAAACAGTTAAGTAAACAGTGATGTGCTGTTTAAACAATTCTGATTTACTAATATATATATATTATAAATATATAACAGTTCAGTTAAATTAGATCCTGATATCAGATCAGCTGTTCCCTGCTTCAGATTAGAATCCATTGAGCCCCCACTGTAGGACCCGGTTTACGAGGAGGAGAAGAGGATGTGGTGCCAACAATCTCCACTGAAACCAAGAGAATAAAATAGCTTATTTTAGGTCTTGCACCCCCCCCCCCCCCCACACACACACACACACACACCACCAGTCACTGACAGGGAGCTTCGGGGAAACATATCCTTCGTTTAGAAACGCCAGGTTTTGTTTAGAACCTTAAAAAAAACGCCAAAATATTGAATTTCATGTTAGTATTTCCAAAGTGATGCAGGTGTCGGACTTAAAGGTTTCATGTGAAGCGCCTCACCAGTGCGCAGGGAAACTCAGTGCACTGCTAAAAGTTATGTTTGAGTGCATAAGAGTTGTGTTCGAGTGCGTAAACGTTGTGTTCGAGTGCGTAAAAGTTGTGTTCGAGTGCGTAAAAGTTGTGTTCGAGTGCGTAAAAGTTGTGTTCGAGTGCGTAAAAGTTGCGTTTGAGTGCGTAAAAGTTGTGTTTGAGTGCGTAAAAGTTGTGTTCGAGTGCATAAAAGTTGTGATGCATGCATTAGCCCCACACTTGAACACGGGCATCAGGCCCGCGCGGCTCCGTGTCCAGCCGCTGATGAGATTTCTGTGTTGTCCGCAGAAGATTTTCGGTGCAGAGATGCGCTCGGTGCCACCTCGGGATCTCAGCCTCGGAGATGGTGATGCGGGCCCGGGACCTGGTCTACCACCTCAACTGCTTCACGTGCACCACTTGCAGTAAGATGCTCACCACCGGGGACCACTTTGGCATGAAGGACAGTCTGGTGTACTGTCGGCTGCACTTTGAGACTCTCATCCAGGGAGAATATCAGACACATTTTAACCACGCGGACGTTGTCCCGCACAAAGGCCTAGGCCCGGCCAACACGCTCGGACTATCCTACTTCAACGGCGTGGGGACAGTGCAGAAAGGCCGGCCCAGGAAGAGGAAAAGCCCCGGGCCGGGGGCCGAGCTGGCTGCTTACAACGCAGGTAAGAAAGGACATTTATAAAGACGTTTCAAAACAAAGGTGTGGACAGAGTCAACGTGGAGCTTTTACACAATTTAAACCACAAATCATGCATTTTCCGTTGGGTTTTACCTTTAAAATATAATTATTTTGGCTCTAAAACGCAGAAAAATCGAAATTAAAACCCTGAAACTAAAATAAAAGTCTCTCCCTATTGTAAAGTAAACGCTCCACTGTTGCAATGAACAGCCGCGCAGCGTGAGCACGAGCTGATTGAGACCGACAGGCTTCATTATTGAAAGAACATTCCTGTATGGGGCTCGAACAGTGTCCCTGCGCCCTCCCCGGTACTGTAATGACCGCATCACGCACTTTTCGCGGTTTCACATGCCGTCATATTTCTGTGGGGAGTTTTTTAGTGACTCCGTCAGAACCGCACCACAGTGACGGCAGGCCCGCGTTCACACACGCCACCGGGATGTTTAACACATTAAAGACACGCGGCGTGCCAAACATTACATTTACATTGCTCACATTCATGGGTGCAGATCCAGGGAGGGGGGGGGCATGAATTACCCCCCCCCCCCCCCCAATAAAAACACCTTAAATTAAATGTATTTTCACATTCTTCACATTTTAAATTCAAATCTAAAAAACAATGTTTTAAATGGTGCAACAGCTCATTTTGTCAGGTCAGTTTGTGTTTAATTTATTTAGTTAATTGTGTTTTTTACCAGAATAACTGTTATTTTAAAACACCATCAGTGACTTTAGAGCAGGGACGTCAAAGTCAAACACATCAGAGGGCCAAAAAAACAAATTTGCTACAAGCCGAGGGCCGGACGGGTTCAATGTTTATTAAAACACATTAAAATGATGCATATAACTTATTGAACCAAGACCTAACACAGTGCACAGTATTTTATTTAATGATTAAATGAATAATCCAATATTTTTGTAGGACTTTAGTTATTCCAAGGAAACCGTTGCATTGTGGGTAATGTAGTTTAACACCAGCAGGCGGCTGTGGCGTGCGGGGCGGTTCTAATACTAATCGAATATCATCCCGAGGGGCCGAGAGAATTCATTCACAGGCCGGATTTGGCCCGCGGGCCTTGACTTTGACACCCATGCTTTACAGCTTCATATTCTGATATCCATCCACATGAACGCATCCTGCATAAAGTAGTCCCTTACACTGGAGAGAAGGACGATGGCGGGAAGAACCGGGGGTCAGTAAACGTTACATGAGACCCTTAAAGAGCCTGAAAATTCAGATTTACTATTAAAACAGTTCAGATGTTGGTGTTTAAACACTGGAAGCGCAGTAAATGACTCCATGTGCAGCACTTTCTGACTGATATGATGAAAATCTACCATGTTTTGATTTATGGTGACATGGTATGAGCTGCATACGGGTGGGGGGGGGATCACTCTGGTGCCCCCCACCCCACATCCTGACATCCTATCTGCACCCCTGCTCACCTCGTCCCTGAACGCCCCTGTAAACTTTCTGTTGCGTCCACAAAGTGGTCACGACTTCTGCTGGCTCTGTGTCACCTGCGTCCTCCACGTCATCGCACAGGCTGCGTCGTCTCCATCGAACGGACGCGTTTCCTTCCCAAACGGCGGCGTGTCCGCGTCGAGGGCCAAACAAAGTGCGCGAATAAGCCTGAATAACAAAGTGATGCACAAAGAGGAACGCATGCAGGCCGGGAATGAGGCCGGGCAGGAGAGAGAGCAGCTGTCTGTGGTCAGGGAAGGGAAGTGGAACAGTGTTAACGGGGAGGGAACAGTGTGATCACATCAGGCCAGAGCTGCATTTATGGACAGTTTGATGCTCCAGTGTTTCCTGTATAGAGATATAGATGGATAGATGTGTGTGTGTGGCTGTGTGTGTGTGTGTGTGTGTGTGTGTGTGTGTGTGTGTGTGTGTGTGTGTGTGTGTGTGTGTGTGTGTGTGTGTGTGTGTGTGTTACTTTTCACATCAGCTGCAGCCAAACAATTACATGTAAAAGCAAAACCAAGCACAACACGCGTGCGGTCAAGGCGTTCCCACGTAACGATGTTTAAACCGAACCACTTCTCCCCGTCGCTGGTTCGTCGACGTGCTCTGAAAAGTTGTTTTTTTGATGTCTGGCTTTTTGCGTTCGGCCTTTTCCACTTGTCCGACTCCATAGACATCCACAGACCCTAACACACACACACACACACACACACACACACACACACCGCCTCCTCCTCCCTCTGCACACACACACACACACTACTGGGGCCCTTTTTGTGCTTTGGGACCGGGTCAAAGCTGGCGGAGAGAGAGAGAGAGAGAGAGAGAGAGAGAGAGAGAGAGAGAGAGAGAGAGAGAGAGAGAGAGAGAGAGAGAGAGAGGAGAGAGAGAGAGAGAGAGAGAGAGAGAGAGAGAGAGAGAGAGAGAGAGAGGAGAGAGAGAGAGAGAGAGAGAGAGAGAGAGAGAGAAGAGAGAGAAGAGAGAGAGAGAGAGAGAGAGAGAGAGAGAGAGAGAGAGAGAGAGAGAGAGAGAGAGAGATCAATGTGATGTGATGAGTTACTTACTGGAACAGGGAGCAGAGCAGGGAACACAAGGACCTTCCTACGGCGGGACGATCCGGCTGCAACGCTTTAACTTTAGTTCAGTTCAGTTCGTTTTCAGACAAACACACAAAATAAATGTATCAGGTGTGAAAAAAGGGAACAGGCAGAAGCTAAAGCTCATAACGCCACGTCACGTCATAACTCAGGCAGCTGCTGCTTCACTCGGGTCAGAAAGGAAATGTCTGATAATTAGTTTATTGCTGCTGTCAGCGAAACACAATCAACACGCGTTTGAACGATGTTTTAAAGTAAATTCATGTTTTAAAATGTCGTTTACATCTAAATCGTTCCAAACGTTCACTCCAACAACAACAGGAGAAGAAGAACTTTATTTATCCCGCAACGGGGAAATTTAATTATTATTATTATACATGTTACACACACACACACACACACACACACACACGCACACACAGGCCCGAAATACACACATATGCACACACACACACACACACACAGGCCCGAAACACACACACACACACACACACGCACACACAGGCCTGAAATACACACACACACACACACAGACACACACACACATGCACACACACAGGACCTATACATGCAATTAAGGAGAGATGTTAGAGCGAGGGAGCTGCCAGTGACCGGCGCCCCGAGCTCAACAGCACCTCGGCAGTGCCCAGCAAATGAACTGGCACCTCTCCAGCCACCAGTCCACGCTCCATTCATGGTCCACACAGGGACTCGAACCGGCAACCTTCCGGTTCCCAGCCAAGTCACCTATGGACTGAGCTCCTGCCGCCCGCAGAAACACATGTTTGCATTTGTCTCGCCCTCTTACGTCTCGCCCTCTCACCCTCTCACCACTCGCCCTTTCACGTCTCACCCTCTCACCACTCGCCCTCTCACGTCTTGCCCTCTCGCCCTTTCACGTCTCACCCTCTCACCACTCGCCCTCTCACCCTCTCACCACTCGCCCTTTCACGTCTCACCCTCTCACCACTCGCCCTCTCACGTCTTGCCCTCTCGCCCTCTCACGTCTCGCCCTCTCACGTCTCGCCCTCTCAAGTCTCACCCTCTCGCCCTCTCACGTCTCGCCCTCTCACGTCTCGCCCTCTCACGTCTCGCCCACTCATGTCTCGCCCTCTCACGTCTCGCCCACTCATGTCTCGCCCTCTCACGTCTCGCCCACTCACGCCTCACCCTCTCACGCCTCGCCCACTCATGTCTCGCCCTCTCACGTCTCGCCCTCTCGCAGATCGGTACTTTCCCTTTCCTGAAACAGGTCCTGGATCAGAAATCGTGCACGTGAAGAGGAAGTTTGTTATAAGCGGTTAAGTTTAAATAAACTGCAACAAGAGAAGTGAAGCATTCCCACTAGTTTCTAATATGAAGAGGAAACTTCCTGTTATTTTAACCCTCCTGTTCTCCTAAGGGTCAGTTTGACCCCATTTAATGTTTAACATCTCTAAATAACGACGTCTTTTTGTGTTTTTTTGCTTTATATTTGTGACTTTTCCTCATTTTATGGGGACGACTCATAAAAAACCTAAAATTGTCATGATTATATATATTTTTTATTGTTCTTATCGTACATGTACTTGTGGTATCGGTGTTCCTTTGGGTCAGTTTGATCATCTGGATGATTTAATCATTATTATTATTGTTTATTTTACAATTCAAATATCATATGAGGTCAAATTCATGCTGCTGTCCTTGATAACGGACGTTACTTTCATTCCAGATGTTACAAATAACACAAAATAGCACTTAAAATAACAGACTTACTTTAAAACACACACACAGAAATCCCTCCATGCAGTTTAACATCAGTGATATTTTTCATTCTGTTAAATAAATACTCGAGCTTCATATTCTGATATCCATCCACCTGAACGATTCGTGCATAAAGTAGTCCCTTACACTGGAGAGAAGGACGATGGTGGGAAGAACCGGGGGTCAGTAAACGTTACATGAGACCCTTAAAGAGCCTTAAAATTCAGATTTACTAATAAAACAGTTCAGATGTTGGTGTTTAAACACTGGAAGCGCAGTAAATGACTCCATGTGCAGCACTTTCTGACTGATATGATGGAAATCTACCACGTTGGGATTTATGGTGGCAGGGTATGAGCTGCATACGGGGGGGGGGGTCACTTTGGTGCCTTTGGTGCCCCCCCACATCCTGACATCCTATCTGCACCCCTGCTCACCTCGTCCCTGACCGCTCCTGTAAACTCTCTGTTGCAGGTTTGAGCCACAAATTCATTCTGATCATTTTTGAGATGTTTAAACTGCTGCGGTCAAATTGAGCCTTAGAATAAATGGTGTTAGTCAAATTTGAGGGCAACAGGAGGGTTAACAGATGCTGACGACGTTGTTCACTCATCCGTGATCGCATTACAAGTGAAGCTGCTCCAGAAACAAGTGAAATCACTCATTAAGTCTTTGCTTTTTACAAAACACACCTCCTGAAATTAGAAATACGCAACATTTCATCAGGAGGGTAAAAGAAAAGACGCCTTATTTCAGAGTAAGAGTGAGAGCGAGAGATTCTTCCTCAGGAGCAGAAACGAAGGCAGCTTCCGTATCATTTTGTGTTTTTAGTAAATATAATAAAGAAGACACACACACACACACACACACACACACACACACACACACACACACGTAAATATAATAAAGAAGCATTTGGAAACAAGATCAGGAGGGCAGTGAAGAGGCAGTGCGCCCTCTCCTGTCCCCACGCGCAAACAGCACCCCTGCTTCACCTGAGCCACCACAGGAGAACATGCGGAGACACGCAGCTCCCACAGGCTCCCACGCCGCGGATACGACGTCATGTACGAGCACGAGCGACACACAGGCGCTCTTTTTTTATGAAAAGGCTGCAGCATATGCTCGGGCCGGGCAGCAGCATTTGTTCTGCCTGGTGTGTGTGGGCTCATTAAGTGAAGTGTTATTCTGGTGCTTTTCACTCACTTCGTATTCATGCGTTCTGATATTGAACACGAACTGTTACGCGTGCAGCAACACTTTGGATTACGCCAAGAATATTTGCAGGCTGGGAAACATACATGTGTGTTGTTGTTGTGGTTGTTGTGGTGTGTGTGTGTGTGTGTGCTGAAGCCAGCCTCCTCCCAGGATAGAAAGACATGTAGACGGACAGACAGGCGGAGGAGGTGCAGACAGGAGGACGATCTGCAGCTGCAGGGAACAGCGTAAAAACCTGGATCACATTGATTTTATAGATTTAAATTAATTATGGGAGATTCATAAACGCTCTGTCTGACACTTCCTGTGTTTCCAAAGCAGCACGGGACATGATCGATGTTGTCACGATGATTGGAAATTAATTTAGACGATGTGGAGACACCAACACCTGTATCAAACACCCTAAATCACAACCACAGGGGCGGCAGTGGTCCTTTTACAGGTGCTTCTCACTCAATGAGGAATAATTACAGCGTCCGTTTCCCTTCGTTTATGACAACAGGCGACTTCCTTACTCGCTTCTCTCCCACGCTGACGGAAAACTCTGGAAATATGTTGTTTAGTGTTGCAGATAAATTCCTTTTATTTGTCACAGTCGAGTAAAACGGGAGGTTCTGTGTCTCGACGTGTGAACATTACAAAAACACTTTTAAGGTCCGTTTGCTTGTCCGGCGCCTCACAGCTGCAGGGTAAATTACATATTTCTACAAATACAAACATATTTAAAATTATTAGTTTGGTTTTTATCACGTTGAGATGGACTTGTGCATAAAAAAACAAGTGCTATTGTGTTTAAAATTTGCATTTTTGATCCCTCTGGTGTTAGAATTCAATAGATTTTTGTGTTGTGAAAGAAATGCAGAAGCATTTTTAAGCATTTTATTGAAAATTCAAGCACTTTTAAAGCACTTAAAGGTCCGTTTGCTTTCCCGGCGCCTCACAGCTGCAGGGTCAATTACATATTTCTACAAATGCAAACGAACTGAAATTGATTAGTGTAGTTTTTTATCACTTTAAGATGAAATTATGCTATAAAACAAGTGCAATTGTGTCTAGAAATTGCATTTCTGATCCTTCTGGTGTTATAATTCAATAGATTTTTGTGTTGTGAAAGAAATGCAGAAGCATTTTCAAGCATTTATAAGCACTTTAGCCAAAATTGAAGCACTTTTAAAGCACTTTTAAGGTCTGTTTGCTTTTTTCCGTTGCCTCACAGCTGCAGGGTAAATTACATAATTCTACAAATACAAACATATTTAAATGATTAGTTTGGTTTTTATCACGTTGAGATTGAATAATGCTATAAAACAAGTGCTATTGTGTGTAGAAATTACATTTCTGATCCCTCTGCTGTCACAATTCAACAGATTTTTGTGTTGTGAAAGAAATTCAGCTCCAATTTTAAGCACTTTAGTCAAAATTCAAGCACTTTTAAAGCACTTTAAGGTCCGTCTGCTTGTCCGGCGCCTCACAGCTGCAGGTTAAATTACATATTTCTACAAATACAAACATATTTAAAATGATTAGTTTGGTTTTTTTATCACGTTGAGATGAAATTATGCTAAAAACAACAACTGCAATTGTGTTTAGTAACAGCAGAAGGACGAGAAATTCAATTTCTATTCAACAGATTTTCATTGTGAAAGAAATTCAGCTCCATTTTTAAGCACTTTATCCAAAATTCAAGCATTTTTAAAGCCCGTTGCGATTGAATTATGCTAAAAAACAAGTGCAATTGTGTTAAAAACTGCATTTCTGATCCTTCTGCTGTCACAATTCAACAGATTTTTGTTGTGAAAGAAATTCAGCTCCAATTTTAAGCACTTTAGTCAAAATTCAAGCACTTTTCAACCCTTAAAAACGAAACAATGAAATTCAAAAACACAAGTGCAACAAAAGTCCCTTCAGACTCTTTTTTTATTTCTTTCTTTTGTTCCTTCCTTTTTTCTTTCATATTGGATTTTCGACCTCCTCTCCTGCTCGTGCACGTATTTGTCGAGCAGCTTCAGGGTCACGTGGGGTCACTTGATGGTTTTGGAGTGTGTGTGTGTGTGTGTGGGGGGGGATATTAACAATAAGTACACTCACTAGGTGTAAAATGCAGAATATAATGTCTACACACTTTATTCAGAGCTGTACCGTATCTCTGCTCTTTGATTTCTGGGGTCATGAGAAGTTTGGGGCCTAAAAACGGGTTCAGAAAAACCGTACGGCGTTCAGCGAACAGATCAGAAGTGCAGGACTAAACACATGTAAGTGACGCTGACTCGTGATCGGATCAGCATTCCTTTATCTAACCAGCTCTTCTCCTCTTTCCTCTTTCCTCTTTCCTGTCGACCCCGCAGCGCTGAGCTGCAACGAGAACGACGGCGAGTCCATGGACCGGGACTCCCAATACAGCTCCAGTCAGAAGACCAAGCGCATGCGGACGTCCTTCAAGCACCACCAGCTGAGGACCATGAAGTCCTACTTCGCCATCAACCACAACCCAGACGCCAAGGACCTCAAGCAGCTCGCCCAGAAGACCGGCCTCACTAAACGGGTCTTACAGGTAAACAGAGCGGCGTTTTCACTTCACATGAGCCCCGTGGCCTCTTTTACTCACAACACAGGGAGACAAACGCCGGTTGAATTTGTTTCCAATCAGCTGCGAAATGAACGCAGGGAGGTTTTTACTGGAAGAAGCCGAATCAGATGCTTCAGTGCTGTTTTTCATACTGGTGAAATTCTTGGAAAGCTGCAAACACACGGAGCAAAATCAGAAATGCATGTTGTTTCCTCACATTCCCATTTAAATAAGACACGGTGGTTCAGTGGTTAGCACTGTCGCCTCACAGCGAGAAGGTTCCAGGTTCGCATCCCGGCTGGGGCCCTTCTGTGTGGAGTTTGCATGTTGTCCCCGTGTCTGTGTGGGTTTTCTCCGGGTTCTCCGGTTTCCTCCCACAGTCCAAAGACGTGCAGGTGTTCGGTTCATTGATGACTCTAAATCACCCGTAGGTGTGAATGGTTGTCTGTCTCTGTTCGTCTCTATGTGTCCTGTGATAGACTGGCGTCCTGTCCAGGGTGGACCGGGGGGCTGGGATCGGCTTCAACAGGGACAAGTGGTTGAAGATGAATGAATGAATGAACAATAAATAAGAAGTCTTTTCAAGGAGAAACCAACTCAAAATGACCTGTAAATGAAAAGAAAGCCATGAAACAAACCCAATTGTAATGTATTTCACTGGATGATGTGATGTTACGGTGAGGACGGGGGGGGTGCACGCAAAGAACGCGGAAGCACAACAGTGAGTGTTTGATTTCCACACAAGACGACAGCAAATTATCTGGGGGACGGAGAAGAAGAGAAACAAGACAAAAAGGTTTCTGAATCCATTTTTTCCCCCGCTGCTTTAATTAACGCTCGCAGAAAACAAAGCAGTCGTTTTGCTTTGAAGCGTCAGAGTTTTGGTGCCTGGTTATTTCAGCTAAAGCGCTTCTCCCTCAGCCCGTGTCCCAGGGCTCCGTCACGGCTCCAACACTGACGCGCTCCAACGCTCGGCTCAGCGCACACTCACCGCGGACTCACAGACGCCATGTGATTGAGAAAGAGAGCGAAGATTAAGGGCGCACTCACACTGTCCTTCCGCACCGCGACTCGGGCTTTAGGGTACTTGCTCCCCCTCCCTCTCCCCCCGCGCCCCAGCCCCGTTTGTACTCACACTACCTGGGCCTCGCTCAAATGCTTCTTGCTGCCTATACGTCATGGGTGTCAAAGTCAAGGCCCGGGGGCCAGATCTGGCCCGGGAATGAATGATCTTGGCCCCCGGGATGATATTTGATTAGTATTAGAACCGGCCCACACGCCACAGCCGCCTGCTGGTGTTTTTCACGCACCAAAACTACATTACCCACAATGCAACGGTAGCCCGCGAACTCACTGCAGCACCGCAAGTTCATTATTCATCAGCATTCAGAGCAGATGTCAACTTTCACTTGAAATCACTGACAGAGCCGTACAAAAATATGTGATTATTCATTTCATTATTAAATAAAATACGGTGCACTGTGTTAGGTCTTGGTTCAACAGGTTATATGCATCATTTTAATATGTTTTAATAAACATTGAACCAGTCCGGCCCTCGGCTTGTAGCAGATTTGTTTTTTTGGCCCTCTGATGTGTTTGACTTTGACATCCCTGCTATACGTCATCACGCCGTAACGCGTCACACGCATTGATGACGTCATGGCGATGCGTGGCTTTGTTTCCAGATCTTTCCGTAGACCTCTGAGTTTTTGTGCGTCTTGTCGACTGTTTTTGAATCTTTTCATCGACCAAATCTGCAGTAAACACTCCACCTCCGCATCACACCAACGTGAACCTTTCACCGCCATTGTTTTAAATGTCCGCGCATGGTCCCTCCTTCTATTTACATGTCCGAACAGGCGCACATACCGCTACCGCCGTAGGGCTCGTGCTCGTACACTTGCGCACGCTCGTGCTCGTACATGTGCAAACGGCTCTACAAAAGCCCACCTCTTTCGAGCTGTGGACGGCCCGCTGTCTGCAGTTATGCGCGGAACGGGTGCACTCACACTGCTTAAACGAACTAGGCTTTAGCTGAAAAAACGGTTTTGGCCCAGTACAGAAGGACAGTGTGAGTGCGCCCTAAGTGTAAAAACCTCTTGTCCCTGTCGGGGTCGCGGGGGGGCTGGAGCCCATCCCAGCTGACATCGGGCGTGAGGCGGGGTCCACCCTGGACAGGACGCCAGTCTATCACAGGACACATAGAGACGAACAGAGACAGACAACCATTCACACCTACGGGTGATTTAGAGTCATCAATGAACCGAACACCTGCACGTCTTTGGATTGGAGTACTACAGAGTAGGTCTAGACCACGTTCTTAGATTAACAGAGACCCAACGACTCTTCTATGAGCAAACAGCGAGTCGTTAGAGACAGGGGCGACAAAAATCTTCCTGTGGCAGGAACGTCGACACACCGGGCTCTATGGGGAGCGCCACCTGCCTTCACCGGTTGAGGGGTACATACTCCCAACTAGGGGTCAACGTGGGACAAATGGCAACAGAAGCAACTCAACTTAGTTTCCTCAATATGTGCTGAGTAAGGGGAAAAGACCCAAATATTCCCAATGATTCACCTATTTATTATTTTTCTCAGGCAATTAGGGAACAAAATAACCTTCAGATGTCACCATGACCTGATTATTTACGTCAAGACACACAACAAATGTATTACAAGTAGTTTTAATAGTTTGTTCACATGGGTTAACTGGGCATAATCTAATTATGTTTGTGCTAATGTTCATAAACACAACAACAGATGTAAACTTTGGGTATAAACAGCAGAAAACGTCGGTTTGAATCTCGACATAAAACAGTAAAAGACTTCATGTTCAGGTGTGAATGAACCCGTGAACGTTAATAAATGAGGGCAGAAGAACAATTTAAAACAACTTGTAATACATTTGTTGTTTGTCTTGATGTAAATAATCAGCTCAGTAAGTTTCATGGTGATATCTGAAGGTTATTTTTTTTTTCCTATTTACGAGAGAAAAATAATAAAAAGCTGAATCATGGAGAATTTTTGGGTCTTTTTAAAGAAACTTTCCCCTGTTCTTCTGGGCTTTTTTTCATTACTCAGCACAAACTAAGGAAACAAAATCAGTTGCTTCTGTTGCGACTTGTTCAACGTTGACCCGTACTTTGGCTTAAAATTACTGGACTATTGGGAATACGGGAGCGTAAACCTACTACCTACCTACTATAATAATATGATCGTATGTTGCATTTATGAAAATTAGAACAAACATAATTAGATTATGCCCTGTCTGCCCATGTGAACAAACAATTTAAAACTACTTGTAATACATTTTTTGTTTGTCTTGATGTAAATAATCAGCTCAGTAACTTTCATGGTGATTTCTGAAGGTTATTTTTTTTTCCTATAGCAGTGATAAAAATAATAAATAGTTAAATCATAGGGAATATTTGGGTCGTTTTAGGAACTTTACCCTGTTCTTCAGGGCTTTTTTTCATCAGCACTTATTAATAATAATTCATAATACTAAGGAAACAAAACCAGTTGCTTCTGTTGCGACTTGTCGAACGTTGACCTGTACTTTGGCTTAAAATGACTGGACCTAACTACAGACATCCAGACAGACAGACAGACAGACAGACAGACAGACAAATGCTCACTGTAGACGGGCCCGGTATTATCTTTTTACAGTAACGTTGAGAACAGGAAGCCGAGGCTCCCAATTATCATATTCAAACATTTAAGAAAAGGCTTCGACTCGCCATGAAAAGCAAAGGCTTTATAACTTCTGTACACTTTGGAGGATCGCCCCAGTGTTGTGTTTTTAAGCGTTCTTTCATCCTTGACTCCAGTCTGAGCATTTGCAAACAGACTCTGAACAGACACGAGGAGATGCTCACTGGTGTTTGCTCTTAGCTAGCAAACGGGAGGAGGGGGGTGTGGGGTTGGTGGAGAGAGAGTGGGCCTGCGACATCCAGATGTTTCAAGGATCGTATCAGGAACAAATGTCTCAAGTCCTTCAAACTAAAGGACAACATTGCCCTTAAGACTGTCCTGTCGGTAATTTACAGGGGGGCATCAAACCTTTACAAAACCTAAACATATGACTGATCTCATCTTTTACTGTTTGGGTTAAGTTTTGGTTTGGCTTTGATTTGAGTTATGGAAATATTAAAGTTAACCTGACTCCTCCAGATGGACTGATTCTCCTGGTCTCAGCAGATCCATCTAAACTCTTATTGGAGATCTTTTAAGGGAAGGGGTGAAAATCCTGGTTTCTGATTGGATAATCCATCTGTCTGTCACCAACATACTGGCCAAAGGGCCCTAACACTGTGCCTCCGTACCGTGCCCAAGCACTTTTCACAGATAAAGTCCTTTGACCAGTGTGAGTGCAACCGTACCGCGTCTAGGAGCAGCACGCTTGCCGTCCACGGCCCGTTTGGGAGAGGTGGGCTTTAGTAAAGCACGTTTGCACATGTATGAGCATGAGCGTGCGCACGTGTACGAGCACGCCCAGAGACTTGAAACATGCTTGAGATAATGAATCAGAGAGTGAGCATCATGTCTGTGTTTATTAGTGTTGTTGTGCGGTGATGCAGCCACTTGTAAGCGCGGACTGCGTTGAAAACCATGTTGTTAAAACCCATAAGACTGAAATCAGACGTGATGTTCTCTGTGCATACTGTGACAAAATACATTTCCATACGGAGCGTTTAATCTGTACAGTCATGGGTGGAGATCAGGGCAGTGGAAGGAAGACCGTTAATCTAATAGCAGATTTGTCTAAATTAAAGATGCAAAGAGGTGCGGTCGGGTTGAACGAAGTGGAGGGGAGGTGCTATTTGGGAGTCGGGGAGGTGTTTGAAAGGTCAGTTCAACAAAATGGAAACGTGTTTTCAGTGTTCATCTTCGATTCTCTGTACATCTTTCCAGTTCGCTGGTACTCTGGGCTCCTGCATCCATCTTGAGTACGTCCACGTATGTTAGTGTGGGACGTCATCTTGACCGGCGCCCGCGTGTCGTGTCGGTTCCCACAGCACCAGCTTGCTGGCTGACAGTTCTGGGTGTCTTTGGCAAGTCTCATTCTCCTCACAGCGATTTGTTCACTCACCCTTGGTGTTCCCTCATACAGGATCATGTTGGTTACATGTGCATTCTTGCTGATGTTAAGCACTGCACGCAGCATCCTGGTGTAGCACCCGTCCAGGGACTTCTCTAGGGTCGGTTTAAGGGTCCAGCGTTCACTGCCATAGAGGAGCACGGACTCTACTGTCGTGTTGAAGAAGCTGAGTTTGATTTGGCGGGGGAGATTGGAGTTCTGGTCATCCCGTTCAGGGCCCTCCATGCGAGCACCTTCCTCACTTTTAGATCTTGCGTTGACCCATGAGCCCAGGTACTCGAAGTCATGACCTTCCAGCCTCCTGCTGTAGACAGTGGATCACTTTCTCTCTAGTAACAAGAACTGATTTTTTATCATTCCAGGTCTGGTTCCAAAACGCCCGGGCCAAGTTCAGGAGGAACCTGCTGCGACAGGAGAGCACGGGGGTGGACAAAGCGTCTGACGGCTCCATGCTGCAGGGCGGGACGCCGTCAGGCCCGGCCTCGGAGATCTCCAACGCCTCCATGAGTCCCTCCAGCACCCCCACCACTCTGACAGACTTGACCAACCCCACAATGCCCACCGTCACCTCCGTGCTTACCTCGGTGCCGGGCGGCATGGACGTCCACGAGTGCCGGAGCCCGTCGCAGACCACCCTGACCAGCCTCTTCTGATGGATGGAGCCCCTTCGCCAAGCCTCACCTGTTCCCCCCGCCCCCTCCCACCTCCCCCCTTCACTGGATCTAAAACTGAGCACTGTCGACTCCTTAGACGGATTAGAAAAGAGACGGTAACGGAAACAATAAAAGAAAGACTTCACTTCGCTCTGAGCCCGTTAGAGACTACTTGCATCGCGAGGCGGCGTCGCCTCACAGACGGAACAGTTGTTGTTATTTTGATGTTGTTGTCTTGTCGAGAACTGAGGAGACTTGATTTGCATTTTTCAATGTTTACAGAAAGAGACTGCGGGAAAAAAAGAAACTACTTAATTTTTAATTCATTCATTTTTTTCCAGCACAGTATTTATGTTGTTGTACAAGAGTCACTGTTAGAAGGATTGTAAGAAATTCTCTTTTGAAAAATCTGAGATTAAACACAGGTTACAATATCCTCCGACTGCCACGTGCCTTAACTTCCATTTTAGCTCGACCGCCGCTGTTGAAGGGAGCGTAGTGGGCGTAGTGGTAATGACCCCTGCTTGTGCGTGCGCGCGTGTGTGTGTGTGTTGTGGTTAATTCCCTTTTGTGTTTGTGCACAGCGATGAACATTCTGCAAATGTGCTGTTTCGTGGTGACGTCTGACGAGAGTTATGGCGAACTAATTATTCTCCTCGTCGGGTTTTTACCTCCTAGCATCCTCCTCCTTCAATCCGCCTCATACACCTCCGCATTTTGATCAGTGATTGTGGGAAAGCCACGATTATTTCATTCATTCATTCATCGTCAACCACTTATCCCGGGGTCGGGGTTGCGGGGGGTGCTGGAGCCGATCCCAGCTGACACGTTTGTTTCCCAGGATATATTTCCCCGCAATTCTTGTCAGTTGTTTGCAGCAATCCTGACTGAATTGACCCTTTACGGTGCTGTGTTGCCTCGAAATACTGAAGGGAAATTGCCTCCGCACAGTTCTCACCGGTCATTCCCCCGACTCATAAAATATCAAATCCTTTTTGTTCTTGTACCCTCACATTTTCTGGGACCAGGTGCCATTTTTGCCTGTCTTCGATATTTGACAGGCAACAAAAGGAAACAAGGGGGTCCCTGAAATCTAAAGATTGACAGTGACTGAAGACTTGATATTTGCACTTTTATCTTGACCTCTTGTTGTCACTCCCTACGGACAACAAGAGGTCCAGATGAAAGTGGACCTTTTATCTGGACCTCCTGTCTCTATCCTCATTTTGCTTTTTAAAATAATCAGCTATGAACTACAACAGCTCAATGGATTGTTCTGCAGTACGTAGGGCAGCAAGGGCCGGCGGGGCCATCAATGACAATGATCTAGGGATGCCCGCAAATAGTCAACCAAGCACTGGTCGACCAAAAAAATCATAAGCAGACCAAAATTTAATTGGTCGATTGGTCGCAGGAAAACATTTGGAGCCGTTTCTTGTCAAAATCAAGTGAAAATCTATGACTGAAGGCTGGAGGGCTTTTAATTTGAAGGACCAGATACAGGAATTTGTGACACTCTTATACCGTCAGTGCTTTACGGCAGATCACAGTGATACAGTTACTAAATAATAGCCTATCGTGTCTGGAAAGACGTCTAAAATATGGGATCACTCTAAAAAAGAACAAGGGTGACCCCAAGAAGGTCATCAAATTCATGCAAATTTTGCAAGAAAAACTCGACCTCACTAGTTCACGACTAACATGACCTACCACCTTAAACATGTGTGTAGCGTTAGCCTAGCCTAGCCATCTGCCCACGGGGGCCCGTTCCGACAGTCTCCTTGCTGAATTTTTATTTCAGAATTAGAATCTGAAATAATTTGCCGGTGTCATTAACAGGCAGTAGACTTACAGCGTTGAATTTAGTCTTAATAATTTGCTATTTAGCTTGATTTGAGTTGACTGCTACAGTGCAGACTCAGGCTTCAGCTATGTTAAAATCCCAGGTTCCCTTTGAGGGATCTCTCTGATCTTTTGCATGGCGCCTTATAGTGTTTTGCGTTGAGTGGCGTGTCCATTCGGCAACATGCTTCACTTCACATCCCTTTAATGACCGCGCCACCGGAGTGAGTAGAAGTTGTTTCTCAGAAATACTCAGTACACAGTGTCCTTAGCACAACACACAGACAGACATCACATATTACACAACAGTATTCCCGAGGAGCTTCATGTTTCCCAGTGCACGACACAGGAGAGAGAGAGAGAGAGAGTCAGCCACCCTGTCCTCATCCCAGTATAATAATAACTTCAGGTGCAATTTGAGTTATCAATTTAATTTTATGGTGTTGGATCATTTAAAGCTAATTGATGCTGCAAGAGATGCAAAGTCAGGCATAAGTAGGGCCTATCCGGCCGTTCAGTCTGACGTAACACCCTTTCAAAATAAGATTTACGGGTCCAAACGCTCCATTAAAACAAAACAGACAAACATGTGAACAGGTACGATCACCTCCTTGGTCAGTTAGACGTCTTTTTCATCCAGAAGAAAGAGGTCAAATGATAATTCGTTGTTTTTAAAAACTCAGAACAACGGGGAACACGGCACTGCTGCGTTGGTGAAATGCCTGGAAAGGTGTTACGTCACGTCTTAACAGCCGGATAAGTTACTAAGGTCTCAATGGGATGTAACGTGTGGTTGAACAGACGCCACAACAACACGGTGAAGTAGAGTCGACACTTTTATCCAGTGGTGAAGAAGAACGCAGCACAGGAAATGATCTGTGCACGCACAACTTTTCACGGGCTTGTTAAAATGAGTGCTGCAGCGACCAGATTGGATTCTGACCTGCGGTCGTTGCATGCTCACACACACAAACACACACACACACACACACACACACACACACACACTCACCGTACTGAAGCTGGGGGCAGCCTGTCTGTCAACAAACACTTTTACATCGCCTCAAATTTTTAAGGTGGAGGGTTTATTTTATGTTACTCACACATAAGTTGACGTTGTGAATCATACAAGCCGCCTTAAATCAAACTGCAACTACCCACAACCTATTCAAGAGTGGTACGTCACCTCTGGAGTCTCCTAAATCCCTCTGGAGCCTTTGGAGTGAACGGCCATTTGTGTGTGTGTGTGTGTGTGTGTTACCCTGTTGGAAACACGCCTATTACTTGAAATGATCAGATCCTCGGCTCCAATGCTTCTTGCTTATACGTCATCACCCCTCGGATATTTAGTTCTGTTCGACTGCTTCTAAATATTTTAATCTGACCAAATCTGCAGTAAACACTCCACCTCCACATCCGACCACCATGAACCCTTCAGCAGCATCGTTGTAAATGTCTGTTGCATATAAATACTCATCAAGACCACCTCCAGTGCTCGTGCATCTGTGCTCTCAACCGGGCCGCGGCCGGGAAGCGCGTCATGCATCTGTTGTTCTCACACTGATCAAACCAACGAGGCTTGGGCACGGTACGAATGGTAAGTGTGTGTCGGCCCTTAAACTCTTTATCTGCACCTGGAAACATATTTCTATTTCTATCAAGAGTTCACTGACAGAGACCCAAGACAGCCAATCACAGTTTGATGAAACATCGCATCATCCATAGAAACGGGGTCAAGCCTTCTCTTTCTCTGAGCTCGACACTTCTCCTAGTTCCTTTGTAAAAGTTGTGAAGAGGTTTGAAGAGGACGCTCTCAGCGAGGAACGTTCAGTGTCCTCCTGGTGTGAAACCAAATGTTTGGAGACTATGGACGCTGACCACTGCAGGCAAGCCATGCGTTAACATAAAATAATCAAATATGAAGCGATCGACTCGTTATTACGCTGATTCCATGAAGTGGAGACGATTCTGACATGGTACGTAGAAGAAGGTGTTCAATTTAAAACGCTATTTAGGTCGTCAACAAATACACACAGAATACCTGACGTTAACACTTGAGTAACATCCTTAACCCTCCTGTTCTCCTCAGGGTCAATTTGACCCCATTTAATCTTTAAAAACTCTAAATAACGAAGTCTTTTTGTGTTTTTTTGCTTTATATTTATGACTTTTCCTAATTTTATGGGGACGACTCATAAAAAAACTAAAATTATCATGATTATATATATATTTTTTATTGTTCTTATCGTACATGTACTTGTGGCATCAGTGTTCCTTTGGGTCAGTTTGATCATCTGGATGATTTAATCATTATTATTATTGTTTATTTTACAATTCAAATATTATATGAGGTCAAATTCATGCTGCTGTCCTTGATAACGGACGTTACTTTCATTCCAGATGTTACAAATAACACAAAATAGCACTTAAAATAACAGACTTACTTTAAAACACACACACAGAAATCCCTCCATGCAGTTTAACATCAGTGATATTTTTCATTTAGTTAAATAAAAACACAAAGTACCCGACTTCACTTGAGTCACACATTGATTATGATCATTTTACAGATGTTTAACGGTCAAATTGAGCCCAAGAATAAATGGTGTTAGTCAAATTTGAGGGCAACAGGAGGGTTAATTAGGATTTTCTGGATGTTTAAGTTGCTGCGGTCAAATTGACCCAGAGGATAAACGCTGTTAGTCACATTTGAGGGGAACAGGAGGGTTAAAATAAGTGTCTGTGCCGACGCCGAGAGTGATAGTACTGCAGCTGACAGCCTTCCAGAAAGCGTAAAAAATAAAAAAATCTGTTTTCACGAGCAGCTTTTCCTCAGTCTGCTAAAAAAATATGCTCAACTCTCACGGCTCCAGAGACGCGGACTGATCATAAAGGTAGAGGAAGAGTTTCCACTTAAAAAGTATCACTTTACATTACGTTCCCATGCAGAAGTTTAACAAGGGAGGTGGTGAGTGGGTGGTAAAGGGAGAGGTCTGGAGAATTGCAGTCTGTACACTTTGTAAGCAAAACATGAATTATGAAAAACAGACCTTAAGTTCCCCTGCAGTGCATAATTAGAAATGGGTGTACATAAAAAAACCCTCGCAGCGTACAGACTTGGTAATTATCCCTGCAACGGAGCGAGGAGTTTGAGGACGTGAGCGCGGACGAAACACACTCCGTACGACACACACACACGCGCTCGTCTCTGGTCCAGAACGTTGAGCGCATCTCTACAGGTCCGCCCGCATGTTCGGTTAACACGAAGTATGAAGTGTGAGTGTGTGTTTGGAGCCCTCACTCCAGGAAATCAATCAGGTCAAAGACACATATGGATGTCTTGGCCGAGCCGACTGAAACTGCATCTCTGTGTGATATAAGGACAAAACATAGTTCAGGCTATAAATTCTCAGTGTTGTGGGAAAAAAGCGTACTTGGCCGCGTGCTCCATGTTAATGTGTGATGTGAATTTGATCCAGTAATTACAGGCGAAGGAAGAGCCTTGGCAAGCGTCACAGAGAAAGAACACAACAGGCTCATAACCGGACATTTACTGTGTGTTAATGGATGCTTATGCTTTTATTTTCCTAGAAATTGTTATTCTAAAGAGCGTAAGCTATAAAATATGAAGGATTTTCCAGAGCGCATGAGGCGGGTTCGACAGTTTCACAGAATCTAGTTGTTTTTAAAATCAACTCGACGTTAAACTTGGAACCACTTGAGTGCTTTTACTCCGTCGAACCCGTCCGTCTGCTGCTTTAATGTGAGATTATATTATGGTTGATTTGACCTTTCGCTTTGTTTTATTTCAAGTGTAAAGATAAAGCAGAATATATGTATTTCATAGGATCATACCAGGGTGCTTGCATGTTTGATTTCATACTTTACTACCACACTTTTACGCGTTTTCATGCACATCAGTAACCTGAAAATGGCCTTACCAGGCCATTGGAGTTCCCAACGTACACACGAAAAGGGGGTTGAATGGTGAAATGAGGGAGTAACTCTTCCTCCGGTACAGTAGGTGGCGCTCCACCAACATCCAGCTGCTCTGAACACTTTATTTCCACCTTCACCTTTGTCACAATCACCAGCGTGGGGAAAATGGCCGACTTTTGGACAGAACCGGGGGTCCTGAAGGAGTTATTTAGGTCTGTTAACCGGGGTACGGTGTTTAAATGGTGTTTGAGAAAGCGGAGTATGCCCTTAACCAGAATATGATCGGGGTTTTAAACTGCGTTTAAACGCACTGACCGTTGCACTGGGTGACATGTTCCTTCGTTACCATGAAAACACATGGCCACACAATGGCCTTACCTCGGTTCAGGGAATAACCAGATGACTGAGGGTCCCTGGTGTCCATGTTGAATGGTGAACTGAGGGAGTAACTCTTCCTCCGGTGCAGTAGGTGGCGCTCCACCAACATCCAGCTGCTCTGAACACGTCTTTATTTCCACCTTCACCTTTGTCACAATCACAAACGTGGGGAAAATGGCCGACTTTTGGACAGAACCAGGACAGAAACGGCTCTTCTTGGTAGGGATGCTAGTTGCCATGGTGAAGTCCTCCTTCGATTTAAAGGTAACGCTCTATTGTTGTTGTTTTTTTCACGTTTTCAGTGCCTGGTTTATTTTATTTCCAGGTCAAAAGGCACCGCCGCAGAGTGGGGAGGGGGAGTTATATCCTACGGAGCATGCGCAGCAGCAAAACCCGGGTAATCAGGGTACTTAAGGTTATTTAGGTCTGTTAACTGGGGTAGAACTCCGGGAGAACTCCGATTTTACCCAGGGTACGGTGTTTACATGGTGTTTGAGAAACTGGAGTATGCCCTTAACCAGAATATAATCAGGGTTTTAAGGCCTGTAAGGACTGTTGCACTTGGTTTAAATGTTCCTTAATTACCATGAAAACACACATAACACTGCATTTTATTTGGACTCAATCCAACACACACAATCATGCCACTCACATGAGCTGGCCCTTTCAATTGGCAGCCCGTGCGCCACATGCGGCCTAGAAGCAAAATTTAAGATCAATTATATCATATATAATAAAGAGAGAACAAAGAGTTAGTGAGCGGCTTGCTCCATAGCTGCTCATCTCATCCGTGGAAGCCTCCATGTTGTTCACACTGAACAGTCTCTTCTGTTTCACTTCAGTCCACCAAAGAAACCAACGCTGATTGGTTCGGTTGATGGTCAAACTTCTCTAAATTTTCTCCGCCACACGTTACCAGATCTGTACCAGCCCAACTGGTTAACATTGGCACAGGAAGGAACCACACAGCACTTCCTGTCGGTCATCCACTATGCACTATTTCCTCCTATTTGAGTGATATTTGATAAAGCTACAGTGACACTCTGAAATGTGTTTACACTAAAAGCAGCACGCTGGTCTGTGTATTAAGTCTCACACTAATTCGTAACTTGAAGTCAAATAAAGGTCAACAGTGGACTCTCTCTCAAAATGTTACACATTATAGTATGATTTTGAATAAATCAATCATGTAATATACGGTATAAGGAGCTTTGATGCCTTACGGTTTAAAGAACAACAACAACAAACAAACAAACAGAAACATCCAGGAGCGTTGAGGACCAATGAGCCATTGGAGCTAATAATCACTAATCAAATAATACCACTTATTATTAATCATAACAAAATTACAACAGGTTTATCGGTCTACTCTCCAGGCCGGTTTATTCACCCTGGAACTTGAGCCACATTCACATTTGCATTTCAGGCATTTGGCTGGCACGCTTCTGCAGAGTGACGCACAACCACTTACAGCTACTTAAAGAATAGCAGAAGAGGCTTAAATTCCTGGATCACCAACATTACAAGCAACCAACAGAAAGTAGAGCAAGGGTCAATGTCACACATACACACCCACACACTCACGCAGCTCCCCAGCCCCAGTCCCGATTCACGGCCTATTCTCCCAGCCCAGCTTTCCCAGAGGAGCGGGTGCCAGGCGGGCTCGGTGCCGAGGGCTTTAGGTCTCATGTTAGGTGTCTGAGCCAGAATCTACAGAGGATGCCAAATACGTTGGCCAGATGTACCCACACACTCGTATAAAGTGGTGTGATGAAGGCTTTAATAGAGAGAGGCCAGTCTTAACAACGCATGACAGGCAATATAGAAACACTGGGCCCTGTAAAGTTTAATATGCAGGAACAGAGCCAAATTTAAGCGTCAGGGCTGCCTTCTGAACACTCTTTGAACTGGGGGGAGGCGGAGTGGATCCAAATGTTGCAGACATGCCTGAAACATGTGATTAATCACAACCAGCCGTCCAATTAACATGTCATCCATTTACGGTTTATTGATATACAGCTCAAGTAGCTGCCTGTTTAGCTAACGCTGCCGTCTGACTTTGCCCGTGTTTCTGTTTTTATTCTGATCATAGTTATTGTTTTCATATGTTTAAAGGGAGGAAGCATTACGCAATTTTGTTTTACCAAGTATAATGACGAAAAGACAGTTCTGTCAGTGAGTTATACCGCAACATTTGGTTGAGATCGATGTGTTCGGCTCAAAACCAATAAGCTCCAGTTATGCAAGAGGTGCAGATCGGTCATAAGTACGTAAGTTAGTTCATTACTCATGAAGATAGATACTAAGGTTTTGTAGAAGTAAAAGTATCAACTCAAGCTTTTTACTCAAGTAAAAATGTAAAAGTGCTGGTTTCAACTACTTGAATTATAAAAACACTAAAGTGAGCTCTGATCTGCTCCAGCGTTGTGTTTGCGTGTAAAGGTAAAAACACTAAAGTGAGCTCTGATCTGCTCCAGCGTTGTGTTTGCGTGTAAAGGTAAAAACACTAAAGTTTGCTCTGATCTGCTCCAGCGTTGTGTTTGCGTGTAAAGGTAAAAACACTAAAGTGAGCTCTGATCTGCTCCAGCGTTGTGTTTGCGTGTAAAGGTAAAAACACTAAAGTGAGCTCTGATCTGCTCCAGCGTTGTGTTTGCGTGTAAAGGTAAAAACACTAAAGTGAGCTCTGATCTGCTCACGCTGGCTCACGTGGCGTACGTGTTTCCGTAACATCCGTGTGCAGAGTTCAGGTGAACAACAACAAACACGTGGGACTGTTTCCATCAGTGGGACGTTCGAGTGTCCTGGGTGGAGCCGAGGCGGTGGGAGGTTGCAGACCGTGCTGCAGATTCCTGTCCCACTGTACGGCGTCCTGCTTCTCCGCTGTTAGGGAGAGACGGAGAAGGACGTTTCCCAGCATGCACCAGCTCTGGGTGCTGTTGTGTAGCAGTGCTTCACAGCTCCACCTACACACCTGACGTGCACACTACATCCAATTTACACACTTTTGCGTCAGCATGTGCACGCAGTTTTCCCCCCAAAGACGCTCGTCTACACGCGGAGTAAAAAGTGAGAACGTAACGCCACTTTTGAGTTTCGTTTGTGGATCGTCTCCGTCGGAACAGGGCCTAAGATATGATTGCTGAAAATATGTTATTTAAATTAATTAAATGTTAAATTAATATAGACCTCCACCAAACAGTTAAGATGTCACTTCATGGCAAACTATGGCGTGGAGGTCAGCACTGTCGCCTCACAACATGAGGGTTCCTGGTTTGAATCCCGGCTGGGGCCCTTCTGTGTGGAGTTTGCATGTTGTCCCCGTGTCTGCGTGGGTTTTCTCCGTATTCTCAGGTTTCCTCCCACAGTCCAAAGACGTGCAGGTGTTCGGTTCATTGATGACTCTAAATCACCCGTAGGTGTGAATGGTTGTCTGTCTCTGTTCGTCTCTATGTGTCCTGTGATAGACTGGCGTCCTGTCCAGGGTGGACCCCGCCTTACGCCCGATGTCAGCTGGGATGGTCTTCTTTTATAAATACTTTGCACTTGCTCATCTGTGTGGTTGTGCAACACCACAAATGTTTTTTGGGGCATCATACCACCATGTCTGGTGGTATGTTAAAAAGCGTTGCTGATTTGCATTCAAACACTTTTGAACGTACCCTGTTTTTGTTGGGTGTGATATCTGTGGTAGAGAGGAGGAGGATGGTTCTGCAAACTTTGGACGCTGCTTGTCGAGTTCCTTCAAACAGCGGGCTTCTGTCAGATGGCTTTTAAGAGGCATTGGTTTCTCGTTCAGCGGGCCACAGTCCCACTTGTAGACCAGCGAGGCATTTGCCTTGCACAGGTCAATGATGTATCCCAACAGGGGAATGTATCATCGCCTTCCCTTGGCTGGGGTCTTGTACATGTGTATCAGCATGTCAGAAAGATCAATGCCCTACATATGCTGATCGTAGGCTGGAATGAGTGATGGGCATGTGACAGCAATCTCTGCACGGGCCTCTTTGCTCCACCATTTGACGGATGCTTGATCCCACAGGCATTGAATCAGAAGGTTAACAGATTTGTTGTCAGACCCTCTTCGCTGCCCTTCAGCAGACCTGTTATCAGAAGCTCCACATCCCAGCTCTTTGTGTGTCATCGGGAGAGCTCCACCAGTGGCTCGAACAGTGCCAATGGACTTGACACTGAGGTTTGCGTGCAGGTTCTGGACCAAGTTCAAAGTGAAATAGTTACGTTTGTTATGGTTTTGCATAATGTTGCCACCAGATGGACTGATTCTCATTTGCTCAGCAGATCAATCTGGGAACTCTTGTTGGAGATCTTTTGGGAAGCGAAAATCCTGGTTTCTGATTGGATAAACCATCTGTCTATCACCAACATATGGGCCAAACCAACCAACCAGATGACTAAAGCGTGTGATGTGCTAACAGTGTGGAGGCAAAGCTCAGAAAGGAAACAACATGTGGGTAAATGATAGTTTCCGTTTGTGTTACGTGAATTTACTCTTCCAAAACGTGTGCTAAAGCGCCCTCTAGGAGCCAAAACGTGTGCTAAAGAGCCCTCTAGGAGCCAAAACGTGTGCTAAAGTGTCCTCTAGGAGCCAAAACATGTGCCAAAGTGTTCTCTAGGAGCCAAACGTGTGCTAAAGCGCCCTCTAGGAGCCAAACGTGTGCCCTCTAGGAGCCTAAACATGTGCTAAAGAGCCCTCTAGGAGCCAAAATGTGTGTTAAAGTGCCCTCTAGGAGCAGGAACGTGTGCTAAAGTGTCCTCTAGGAGCCAAAACATGTGCTAAAGTGTTCTCTAGGAACCAAAACATGTGCTAAAGTGTCCTCTAGGAGCCAAAATGCGTGTGACGTACTAACAGCGTGGAGGCAAAGCTCAGAAAGGAAACAACATGTGGGTAAAGGAGATTTTCCCTTTGTGTTTAACGTGAATTTACGGATCAAAGGCCCAATTTCTGGAGCCCGGTCCATATTCAACAGAAGGATCCAGAGAACAAAGAGTTAGTGAGCGGCTTGCTCCATAGCTGCTCATCTCATCCGTGGAAGCCTCCATGTTGTTTAGACTTAACAGTCTCTTCTGTTTCACTTCAATCCACCAAAGAAACCAACGCTGATTGGTTTCTGTCCCAACTGTTTTTAAACGGCATCAAATTTTAAGTGAGGGAATCATTTTAAAAAACAATAAAATGGTTATGTTGCAACATTTGAACTGTTGTGCTAGTTTCATATTATATATTATATTTGCCACAATGAAAAGAAACTTACCTGACTCTTCTGCAAATTACAACAAAAGTACAACATACCGCTCTACCGCACCGTTGTGACGAAAAGAGAGCTGAGGAAGGCAAAGCTCTGGATCTACCGCTCAGTCCTGGTTCCTACCCTCACCTGTGGTCATGAAAGCTGGGTCAGGACCCAAAGAACCAGGTCCAGGTCCAAGCGTCTGAAATGTGTTTCCTCAGGAGGGGGGCTGGAGTCTCCCTTAGAGAGAGGGGGAGAAGTTCAGCATCCGTGAGGAACTCGGAGTAGAGCCGCTGCTCCTTTGCGTTGAAAGGAGCCAGTTGAGGTGGTTCAGGATCATCTGGTAAGGGTGAACCCTGGGCGCCTCCCTAGGGAGGTGTTCCAGGCACGTCCAGCTGGGAGGAGGCCTCGGGGAAGACCCAGGACCAGGTGGAGAGATTAGATCTCCACACTGGCCTGGGAACGCCTCAGGATCCCCCAGTTAGAGCTGGTTAATGTGGCCCGGGAAAGGGAAGTTTGGGGTCCCCTGCTAAAGCTGCTGCCCCCTGCTGGAGCTGCTGCCCCCACGACCCGACCCCGGATAAGAGGCTGAAGATGAGATGAGATTTCCCACAATGCTCCGACTTTTGAACGTCAGCAGCCGTCTTCACCATTTTCCCATCAGTCATTATTTGCTGAATTGAATCTTTGCTGTTTTGTGCGTTAAGCTCTTTAATTGTATCGACATTTATTTCCAAGGAGCTTGAAGAGGTCACGGGGTCACCTGCTTACCAACTGTTTTTTTTGTTTTTTCACCTGTGTTCATCATCACTAACTCTCTCCTGTCATTGAGTCTGATGCTCTGCTCGTTATAGAGGCGGCTGAAGCTCGTCACAGTTTGATTATTGTTAGACTCAGGTGTGTTCGGGTAGGGAGGAACCTAAAACATGCAGGACAGTGGCTCTGCAGGACTGGAACAGCCCACCCCTGTTTTAGATGGTGCCACCTCCGTCTGCCCTGCAATCACCTCATTCCCTTCACCTGTGCTGCCCTGCCCACTTCCACACCTGGCCCTCATCATCCTCATCAGCCTCCCGTTCATTTACAGCCCATTCTCATTCCCCCTCTGTCAGATCGTCGCGCTCTTGTCCTGAGACTTTACTTTGACTTCTGCTGCAGGTTTTTTGGCCTCGCTCCCTCGGTTTAGTTTTGCTTCCTTTGTTTGCTGCCATGTTTATTTATTTCTTGTTGCTATTTTTAAATTAATTTAGATTTATTTGGGCTCTGAATTCATGCTTTTGGTTCAGTGTTTAATGTTTCCCATTCAATAAATAAATAACATTAAATATGAGCAGCAGTGAATGTTCATAAGGTTTGGTATTTAATAAAAAAATTTGAAATTACTTTTTACCACTACAGGGCGCCTGTTCCTCCGTCCCGTGCCCCGTGCTTTAGGGTCCTTGTCCCCCCCTCCAGGCCCGTTTGTACTCGCACTACCTGGGCCTCGGAGAATGCTTCTTGCTGCCTATACGTCATCACGCCGTAACACGTCACACGCATTGATGACGTCATGGCGATGCGTGGCTTTGTTTCCAGATCTTTCCGTAGACCTCTGAGTTTTTGTGCGTCTTGTCGACTGTTTTTGAATCTTTTCATCGACCAAATCTGCAGTAAACACTCCACCTCCGCATCACACCAACGTGAACCTTTGACCGCCATTGTTTTAAATGTCCGCGCATGGTCCCTCCTTCTTTTCTCTACGTCCCAACAGGCGCACAGGAAATGACCTCAGAACCGCCGTAGGCCTCGTGCTCGTACACGTGCGCACGCTCGTGCTCGTACATGTGCAAACGTGCTTTACTAAAGCCCACCTCTCCCAAACGGGCTGAGTGTGTGTGTGAGTGTGTGTGTGTGTGTGTGTGTGTGTGTGTGTGTAGCATTAATGCACATGCTCGAGCCTCTAAGCAGTTAGCAGCCTTTTACTCAAAAGAGCAGTTGTAATATTCACAAATGTGTTTCATGGATCATTAGAGTAGAGGGGTATACTTACTTTTTCTTTGAATTTAAAAAAAAAAATGAAATAAAGTTTCATCACCCCTCCCCATCAGAATCATTAAGTTTAATCATAAGTTGACAAGAACTTATTTTGGTTAAGGTTAGAGTAGATTTTACTTTACTTTGCAGAAAAAAACTGGGTGGAACATGTAGAATCTTTATTAAAAGCTAAATTAAAAAAAAAAAAGAACTTCAGTGTTCTTGTTCCCGCTGTAGTTTTCCCCGTTTTGTTGTTTATATTAAATATTTGTTTGTACTTTTACACCGTGTCCTTGTCTTCCTGTTATTTCCCCCGCACCGTTCATGACACAATAGATGCCGGTGTTCTGCTCATTCTACATATTCATTCATCTTCAACCTCTTGTCCCTGTCAGTCGTGGGGGGGCTGGAGCCAATCACAGCTGACATCGGGCATGAGGCGGGGTCCACCCTGGACAGGACGCCAGTCTATCACAGGACACATAGAGACGAACAGAGACAGACAACCATTCACACCTACGGGTGATTTAGAGTCATCAATGAACCGAACACCTGCACGTCTTTGGACTGTGGGAGGAAACCGGAGAACCCGGAGAAAACCCACGCAGACACTGGGAGAACACGCAAACTCCACACAGAAGGGCCCCAGCTGGGATCGGAACCAGGAACCCTCTCGCTGTGAGGCGACGGTGCTAACCACTGAACCACCGTGTCGCCCTCATTCTACATATTCAACCTTTTAATTCCAAAATATTGGTTGAAAATATCAATAATGTTCGAACTAAAGGTGTGAAGAAACCGTTGTGTATTCAGGCTGATAGATCAAACGAGCCGGCTGGATGAGAGTTTAGGTTACACTGCTACTGTTACTCTGAGTGTCTGATGAGAGACGTACAAGACCACAGCTTTCGGCGAAACCAGATTAAACTGGGTGGTAGGGGAGGGGTGAGCGGGCGGGGGGTGGAGAACTTGAATGTAATATATAATGAAAATGAGCTGGGTTCCTAGTCCTGCTCCCTTGGTCATTATGTGGCCATTTAGGCCGGCTTTAGCCCCTCGCCTTTCACCCTGAGGGCCTCTCCATCTCAGGGCTAGCAGCTAATTAGCATGAGGAGGCTCAGCTAACGCGGAGACAGCTCTCCCTCTGATCACATTCACTCAATGGCTGAGGACGCATGGAGAGATGAAATTAGAGTGATTAATTAGGCTTTGACACTCCGCCAAAGGTTCTCAATTTAGCGCTGTCACATCAATAAAAGAGGCATCTCCTCAGCTGAGAGCCGAGGTGACCTAAAGGAAGATGACGTGGGGGTATTACCAGCAATTAAGACCAATTAGTGGGAGCAACCCTCCAATGGGAAGACATACATAAACACGACAAAGCACAGAAAGTTGCACCCAAATAGCCGGCTAACGCCACCATTTAGCTGAATATAAGACATGTTACACTGATCAAAGGCTCACTAAGAAGATTTAAAATATAAATATGGGTCTCACATTGTCATCCCCGGGCAAATGAGCAGAAATCTTTGCTTTATGTACATGATTTGTCTTGTGTTTTTCCCAAATAAATGACTTTGTAACATTCAAAAGATAAGGAGCGACATGTTTCATGGGTTTAAACGTAAACGGAGAAAGAGAGACGCGGTTACGCTCTGGAGACGGGCAGGTTCAACGGCCCCCAGAGGAGCACAGGCTCGGTTCAATACGTGACCCAGGTGAGACTGAGAATGAGTCTTATTTGATGTTTTATTGCCCAGTTTACGATGATTTAAGGAAAGTATTTTGTAACTAAAATGTCTTCCATTAATGCTCATTTCTGTATATGAAAAACTGGAGTTGTGCTTCAAAAAAGGGAAAGAAGAAGAAGGAATATGTTGTTCAAAGATGGAGCACACAAAGGACACAAAGCACACACTGTTGTATTTGTACTATAGTTGGTTTATGTGGTTTTCAGTCATAATCCAGATGTTGTGCTGTTGCTGTCAGATACAGGCTAATAACTATAGTGATATTTAACCATTGCACTGCACTACGTCTCTCTAACCCTCTATTTGTTTGTGTCCCACACACTGTTCCTTTCTCTCTCTCTTCCTAGGGCGCCCTCCCACTGTGCGTCCGTCCCGTGCCCCGTGCTTTAGGGTCCTTGTCCCCCCCTCCAGGCCCGTTTGTACTCACACTACCTGGGCCTCGGAGAGTGCTTCTTGCTGCCTATACGTCATCACGCCGTAACACGTCACACGCATTGATGACGTCATGGCGATGCGTGGCTTTGTTTCCAGATCTTTCCGTAGACCTCAGAGTTTTTGTGCGTCTTGTCGACTGTTTTTGAATCTTTTCATCGACCAAATCTGCAGTAAACACTCCACCTCCGCATCACACCAACGTGAACCTTTCACCGCCATTGTTTGAAATGTCCGTGCATGGTCCCTCCTTCTTTTTTCTATGTCCCAACAGGCGCACAGGAAATGACCTCAGAACCGCCGTAGGCCTCGTGCTCATACACGTGCGCACGCTCGTGCTCGTACACGTGCAAACATGCTTTACTAAAGCCCACCTCTCCCAAACGGGCCGTGGACGGCAAGCGTGCCGCAGCTAGGCATGGTACGGTTGCACTCACACTGGTCAAAGGAACTAGACTGTGAAAAGTCTAGTTCCTTTGACCTTGTGTCACCGTTCTGACGTCCTCCCCTGATCCTTTTAATTGTTTCCACCTGTGCCCCCCCCCCCCCCCCTATGTATAAAGTCTGTGTCTTCCCCTCTCTTCATGTGTATATAGTCCGTGTCTTCCCCTGTCCCGTTGCCAGAATATTTCGTCCGTTATGCCGAATATTTTCAGCTCGTTTCCACAGCCTTGTTCATGTCTTGAGTTCCAAGAACACTCGCTCAGGCTTTTGTTTACCCTGTTTTCCTCCTGTTCGGAGCGAACATTATTGGCCCTGTGCCTCACGTTTTGGATTTAGTGAATAAACACCTTTTGACCTGCGTACCTCAGCATCTGAGTCCTCATTCCTGCCCTGGCCTGACAGGTTTAAGCTATGACTGAAACTATCTATAGCCAGTGAATTCAGTCAAACCCATTTTTCCACTCCCATTTTGCAGCTTGATCATATTCGTTTAATACCCTTGCAGCTTAAAACAAAACCTAAACGTTCCACACATCACGTCCTCACCTTGACAGACAAGGAGGGGAGCTCATTTAATCCAATCCAGCCATTACCAGGCTTACGGGACAGGACCGCCTTGAACAACCGCGGAAGAAACACTGCTTCATTATCCTCCTTCCCAGCTGACAAATCCTCCCTGAATGGAGCAGAATGTAAAAGTTTCCCTGGGACACGCCGGGCTCCTGCTCTATTTAGATATACAGTGAAGGGCTGTCAGGGCGTCGCACGGCAGGTTCGGGGATCTGCACTTAGCATGGTGGTGCGTGGAGCCGGATGGGGAGCTGCAGGGCTCTCCCCGCGGGTGCCGGTGTGAGTGCAGCACAGGCAGCTGTCAGCAGAGAGGTGGCATTTCCTGGTCTGACGCTGACAGAGGCTGTCGGCAGGCAGTAGGAGCACAGCCAGACTGACACTCTGTTTATTCGCAGGTGACATCCCAGCCGGGGATGGGTGTCACTGGCATTTTGATTCACCCTGCAATGTGAAAACTTCCCTGAATCCCCGTGTGATGAAGTCTTTGTAGAAAACACATAACCAGAATAATTGAGCAGCTCCCGCATGTGGGCCCCATCATCCCCGTTTCCAGGCTGTGCGAGGGAGCTAGCATGGAACACACACACACACACACACACGCGCACAGTAACGCATAGTTCCACCCACGCATTCAGTGTAAAATCTGTCCCAGATTTGCTGCCCCCAAAAAAACACAAAATGGAAACTAAAATGTTCCCCGTAAAAGCTGAAGATATCATAAATGTACGATTTCCTGGAAATAAAATACCTACACCTGCTCACACGGCCTGTCTACCACCTGTCAGTGTCAGACACAATCATCATGGTAATAATAATGTGCATGTGCGCAGTCACACTGTCCTTCCGCACCGGGTCAAGCCTAGTGCATTTGACCAGTGTGAGTTTACCCGCTCTGCTCCATAACTGCGGCCAGCTGTCTGAGAGAGATGGGCTTTTGTAGAGCGCGTTTGCACATGTACGAGCACGAGCGTGCGCACGTGTACGAGCACGAGGCCTACGGTGGTTCTGAGGTCATTTCCTGTGCGCCTGTTGGGACGTAGAAAAAAGAAGGAGGGACCATGCGCGGACATTTAGAACAATGGCGGCGAAAGGTTCACGTTGGTGTGATGCGGAGGTGGAGTGTTTACTGCAGATTTGGTCGATGAAAAGATTCAAAAACAGTCGACAAGACGCACAAAAACTCCGAGGTCTACGGAAAGATCTGGAAACAAAGCCACGCATCGCCATGACGTCATCAATGCGTGTGACGTGTTACGGCGTGATGACGTATAGGCAGCAAGAAGCATTCTCCGAGGCCCAGGTAGTGTGAGTACAAACGGGCCTGGAGGGGGGGACAAGGACCCTAAAGCCTGGGGCGCGGGACGGACGCACAGTGGGAGGGCGCCCTGAGTTTAGTTTATAGTTCAGGGTAAAACCGTTGACCTTACCACTGAGGTGCATATACCTTATTAATGAGTGCAGGCTCGAGAGATAATAAACACATTTCTTGGCATGTAATCATTTCAGGTGATTACTGTAGCATTGTTGTTTTTACCCAATTAAAGGTTGAATACGTGGAATCTTTATTAAAAACTGTTAAAACAAAACAAAGAATACACCTACGGGGGATTTTGAGGGATACAGAGTTAAAGTGTTGCTTTTCCATGAAACAGGTTTGACAATGACTTTCTGTCCCGTTCTGTTTCCATGGTAGCAACCAATAGCGTAGGGCGTTGCTGGTTGCCAGGGTTGTCTGTTGTTGGGTGCAGCTACTGTAGGCTGGCACTGGGTGAAAGGGAGTTTACCAAACGTGCAGCTGCTTCGGAGCCTCAGTGAATCAATCAGTCAATCAATTATACTTGATTGATTCCTGAGGGGGAATTAATTTACAAAAGAGGGCAGGAAAGGGAAACATCACATGAGGGTGAGGGGGGACTCTGCGTTCCTGGGAAGTGTGGGGTGGAAAGAAAGAGCACATAAAACAGAAAACTCCAAAACAGTTTGCGCAACGGGTGAGGGGAAAAGTCCAGCGCACTTGCGGACCGCTCCTGTCGCCCAGGAGGGTGAAAGCTGCGAAGGTGTGGGATCGGGGATTGTTTTGTATATATTTATGTAGGTGACCATGGATGCGTGTGTGATATCAGCCTGTAGGGTCACCTGGCACGGTGATGTAGCAGCCAATAGTGTTGGGCGTTCCTGGTTGCCAGGGTTGTCTGTTGTTGGGTGCAGCTACTGTAAACCTTCAGCTGCTTCGGAGCCTCAGTGAATCAATCAATCAGGGAAAAAGGTCAGCGAGGTTTCCCGCGCAGACAAGCGCACTTGCGGACCGCTCCTGACGCCCAGGAGGGTGAAAGCTGCGTAGGCGTGGGTGAGGGGGTGGTGTTGTATATATTTATGTAGGTGACCATGGATGCGTGTGTGATATCAGCCTGTAGGGTCACCTGGCACGGTGTAAAATCACCATCAAAGTGCTCACAGCTTTATCCAAGGTGGCATCCAAATAGCGGTTAGAACCACAGTCTGAGCGCTAACAGCTCCACTCCATCCATCAGTCGTGCCGGCAGCTCCACGGGGCTTTTGTCGTGGAAATTCCGACTTCACGGGTGGAGTGAGAACAAGATGCAGCACAGAGATGCAGGTTGGAGTCGAACCCAGGCTACTGAGGTGAGGAGTTTAGCCTCTATACGCGGGCGCCTGCTTTCACCACCGAGCCCCCGTCAGTTACTGTAGCACTGGTCGTCTCAGGAATGCTGTGAATGTTTTCATGAAATGCTAAATTTTCTTTTGATGATAAACACTTAACTTTTATTGCTGCGTAATAAAAGTAGGCTCCAGCTGCGCTCACATGGCATTGCTGCGCCGCATGCATAAGTCTCATGCATGAGAACAGAAAAGTCAAACTCCTCCAGTAGCACAATCACTGCATCACACTTTCAACTCCTTAAATAACTGAAGCATATCTGAAAAATCCTTATCAACATCCCAACCCGTCAAACTCAGGGAGGCTGTGTCACTCTGACACCTGACACCGTAGAGGTGTGAGTAGTCTGTAAAGACACACGGGATGAAAAGGTCAAAGGTCAAAGGTCAGCTGACCGAGCTGAGCTCCATTCGTCGTGTGTTTCATTACACAAGCACGCAAGTTAACTCCAGTGAAAGATGAGAGGGTTATCTTCGCCATGGCAGAAAGACTATTTTTACACCAACACACACACGCACGCAAGCACGCACACACACGAACACACACACACACGTGGACGGCAACCATACCGCTCCTAGGCGCGGTACAGTTGCACTCACACTGGTCAAAGGAACTGGACTTTAGCCCTGAAAGTGCTTGGTCACGGTACTGATGCACAGTGGGAGTGCGCCCTAAGACCTGCAGTGTGAATGGAGCCTTTGATACCGTGCAGAACCCTCAGGCTCCCGGGCCTCTGGACTCTAACCAATGAATTGATTATAAATAATAGTTGGCAGCTAATCGATTATTAGCGATGCGTCTCTCAGCTAAGCTGCTCTGTTGGTATAATGAGCCCCAGCACTTCAATAAGAGCCTGTCTTTGATCTGATTGACTTCTACATATTTCAAAGTTGATTGTCGGGATAAATTGATAATTAATACTTAATTATTCATTATCCTCCCAGTGACAATAAGGAACTGCAGCTTTAGGGCGCCCTCCCACTGTCCCTCCGTCCCGTGCCCCGTGCTTTAGGGTCCTTGTCCCCCCCTCCAGGCCCGTTTGTACTCACACTACCTGGGCCTCGGAGAATGCTTCTTGCTGCCTATACGTCATCACGCCGTAACACGTCACACGCATTGATGACGTCATGGCGATGCGTGGCTTTGTTTCCAGATCTTTCCGTAGACCTCTGAGTTTTTGTGCGTCTTGTCGACTGTTTTTGAATCTTTTCATCGACCAAATCTGCAGTAAACACTCCACCTCCGCATCACACCAACGTGAACCTTTCACCGCCATTGTTTGAAATGTCCGCGCATGGTCCCTCCTTCTTTTTTCTACGTCCCAACAGGCGCACAGGAAATGACCTCAGAACCGCCGTAGGCCTCGTGCTCGTACACGTGCGAACATTCGTGCTCGTATACGTGCAAACGTGCTTTACTAAAGCCCACCTCTCTCAGACGAGCTGTGGACGGCCAGCTGGCCGCAGTTATGCACTCACACTGGTCAAACGCACTAGGCTTGACCCGATAAACCTGTATTGGCCCCGTGCGGAAGGACAGTGTGAGTGCGCCCTTAGTGTCCAGATTTTCACTATTGGACGTGGGAATATACGACCGTTTAATTTTAAGAGCGTAAACAAAGCGGCAATAAGTAACTGCTTGAATATTCTGACAGTCATTTTCTAAACTTTCAAATCCTTCAAGGTGGCTTTTGTAAACTGCTGAAATTACATTACATACATACACAAGAAGAAGATGGTGCTCGCGACAACAGACTGATAAAACATCTGAAGCATCCGGTTGCAGACATTAAAGGACCTGAGCCTCCTCAGGAAGTAAAGCCAGCTCAGGCCCTTCTTGTAGACCGCCTGTGTGTTTGCGGTCCACTCCAGTTTGTTGTCCAGCACCACACCCAGGTACTTGTAAGAGTATAATAATAATTAGAATAATAATAATAACTTCGACTTATATAGCGCCTTTCATGGCACCCAAGGTCGCTTAAGAATTGGGGGTTTGGGGGGGGGGGGGCGGTTAGGGGTCACAGAACTTGGAAAGAAATGTTTTGAGGTGCGTTTTGAACACATGCGGGGACGGGGCGGAGCGAACCTGGAGTGGTCGGCTGTTCCAGAGTGTGGGAGCGGTGACAGAGAAAGCCCTGAACTTGTGCATTCCTAATTGTGATAAATGTAAATTTGTCATTGTATTGTAAGAAGTTGATGTGTTGTGCACACAGAACACAAATAAATGCAAACAACTGTGTTTCCTTGCTCCATAATAGAGACACACAGCATGCACAAAATGCATACACGCAGGAGGAGCACGGCTATAAATAAAGTCCCCTCACAGAGCCAAGGAGCACCGGCGTATGATTGGAGCGAACGCGCACATGAAAAAGGTTACGAGCAGCCGGTGGCCCATTTGTCTTGTTTGGATACAAACTACTTGATTCCCCAAATGAGTGGTGAGGAATCCCGTGACATCAGCACTTAATCACCGCCTGCTCACCATTATAAATCAGTTGAACTACTGACACCTGAACTTTATTCTGTGCACACTGTAAAGGCCACAGGCGCAGGCTCACGCTATTAGCAGCAGGCTGATCCATTGTGTGTGCATTCAGGTCAGAAAGCAGGGCGTCGGGTACCCGGAGCGTGCATCTCCTGAGCTTCGTGAGCGCGGAAACGATAATACGACGAGAAAGAGAACAACACAAAGGGGTGAATGATTTCAGCACAGACAATGTTTCATCTCCTTCAATAAAAAAAAGGGCTGACGATCAGAGTCACTTTTTAAAATTAGTATTGTATGAGTTACCGAAATACAGACAACCAACAAAACACCATTGTGCGTAAGGACGAGTTCATTTTGCATCATTCAGCAAATTAAATGTGTAACATTGCTTAGCAGGTAGCCACATGTCTCTCCAGGGAGGCTGTGGGGGGGTAGCCACAGTTTGTTTGGGCATATATCAAGCCCCGCCCACAGCGACTTCCTGGTTAATCCAATCAGGAAGCTCCGTCAGCGTCAGTTCTCTGAGTGTCCACTAGGGGCAGGTTTCATAACAGAGCAGTTTCTCATTGAGCCCCATGTTAAACAGGCCGTTTACACAGCATCATTAAACCTGTTTAAGGACAAAAGAACATTCTAGTCTGTGTGTTTAGATCATATCTCCATGACAACACTGAGGGGGAGGGGCTAGTTTTTATTTTATTGGAGGTTAAAGTTAATGAATAATTAGGGGCGTGGCCTCTTGAGTGACAGCTAGCCTCTGGCCCTCACTTCTCCTCGGAGGTAAACGTCAGCCAGATGGACGTACGCCCCTCCCCCCAACGTCACATACATGCCCTTTTTTAGTAAGAGGAAAGGAGGCATTTGGTATTTATTTTTTGAGCTAACACGAGCGTTGTAAGGGCAGCGTTAAACATGACCAGCTTGACAATGTCTGTGTTTACTGTCACTCTTATCATGAGTGGACGTCCTTCTGATATCCACTTTTTATGGAAGTTGATCTATTTCATCGGATTTTCAAATTAAAAGCCATACCGGGTTCCTAGATGTTTACACTGAAATGTATACATTGAATTTTGCAGCTGAATTTGGCCTGGAGAATTATTTTAAAGTCTATATTTTAACATTTAATGTTTTAACGTTGAATTGGTGACCATTGAAAAATAAAGGTGAACATTAGTTGTTGAACATTTGAAGAGTTAAATTCATATACGACATTCAATGCATACATAGTTGTTTATTTCACAGTCCGATGACACAGATTTACCTCCCTAACTCGTGGATGGACCAAAGGACGGCCACACTTTCTCAATAAAAGGGTTTATTGCAGAACCACGGGGTTCATTTCATCCGTTGTGCTCTGACAAGTCTCAGCGGTCATTTGTTTAGGAGAGGCGTCCTTGCAACTGTTCAATAGATGATTGACGGTTCTCTCCTTCACTCAGGCGTCAACATGAACCCCCTCAGCTGGGATGGATATGCACTTGTGTGTGTGTTAAAGCCTACCTCCAGCTACAGTGCTCAAAACACCGATTGTTTAAGCATCTTAAAGAAGCAAAGAGACAAAGACAGAAGAAAAAGACACTGAAATTCATGTAAAAGAAGATTAATCACCAAATGGAATTAATGTTATAATGTCAGGTATTACCGTTTGTGCTATGTGGACATTTGTGTGTGTGTTCGTATGTGTGTGTGTGTCTCATTTATGTGAAGAGCATCACACCACGTCTCTTGATGCATCAATGACATGGTCAGTGAGTGTGTGAGCTCGGCAGCAGCTTGTTGGGCTGAGTTGTAAAGCCTTGTCCCCGGCTCCTCCTGCCTTTATGTGGCCCAGACAATAGGCAGACCTCCCAGCAATGCAGCTGGGCCTGGCCCTCCATTCAACAGCACTTGTCCGTACACTGTAAAACTTTATTCTAGTCAAATTTACTCCTCAGCTTCTGTGTGTGTGTGTGTGTGTGTGTGTGTTTCGTTCATTGGCTGAACTCAAATCTAATAATAAACTAGTGATGTTACAAAAGTGAGAGTGGGGGTCTCTTTGCTGTTTGAAGCTCTGCTACGACCCCCAGAGCCTGGACACAGAGCTAAGCTAAAGCTAGCCGTCTCCACTCGCCAAATGCGACTAAAACTTCCCCCTGGCGACTTAAGTTTGGAGGCTCCGCACCACGGGGCGGGTAAATGTTCGTCCCGATGGTCGTGCTTGTGAAATAAATTATGCGGATACAGCAAAACTGTCAAGACCTGGTTCTGACAGTACCCTCCTCTCTTCCTTTTTGTGTGAGTTTGTCTCCCTCTGTCTGTCTGTCCCTGCTTGTGTGTGTGTGTTCATGTTTGTCTAGGTCCGGTAGGCGTTCCCCCCCAAGCTGCAGCCTGTTACGCTGATCACCTGTGCCACTACTTATACCCTGAGCTGACAGGCATGCAGCGCCGGACCGTTGTAGACCCTTTACTGGTAAAACTATTCCCCCCGGATTGGCGTCCCCTCTCTCGTTGTGGTTTTCACGCTCCCCGTCGTTAAGTATACTAATCGTGTTTATTCTTTGTTTCTCCGTCGTCTCCTCGTTCCTGTTTTTCCCGTGATCGTCTTGTTAGTTATAGTATCTGTTTATTTGTAGTGTCTTGCGTTCGTTTGTTAATATTATTAAACGTGTTGTTTGTACTTTTACTTCGTGTCCGTGTCTGCACTGGGTCCACCTTTTTTTTGTTATCTCTGAACCATTCATGACAACACGTTGTAGTAGCTACAAAATGATCAATTATGACAGCAGCAAACGTTAGCAAACGTTAGCGCTAAACCGGTGATTTGTTGTGTGTCGCACTGAAGAAGCTCCCCCGACGTCACCGCTGTAGAAAACAGTTCCCCTCAGAAGCAACGTAACGAACGTGTCTCCGCTCTGTAAGAGTTTGGAGCGGTGCCTGTGATTGGAGCGCAGTGATGAGGCGGTGGACCGAGAGCTCAGTTAGAAACAGGCCTGACCTGCGTTCCTGTTTTCCTGTCCTGCTCCCTGACCATCCGTCGTTTCCTCGTTCCTGTCTCGTCTTCAGTGTCCTTTTTCCCCTGTAGTTATTCCCGTTTTGTTGTCTATATTAAATATTTGTTTGTACTTTTACCCTGTGTCCGTGTCTGCATTTGGGATCAGTCTCTTTGTGTTATTTCCCCGCGCTGTTCACGCCACCATACGGAGATTGGAAACCGCTAACATTTAATGGTTTTGCTATCATTATTTCAACTTTATCCTGAAGGTGGTGCCAGAGGACGGACACATATTGTTTTCTTTCTTTTTTAAGAATGGATGTGCTGAGAAAGTCCCCACTTTATGATTGCAAAATATTATTTATCCTCTGTTTAATCCCTAAAACAAGCTGCGGTAATCTAAATTGGTGTTTAAGGGTCTGACACAGAACACGCCGTTTCTATTATTGTGACTTTGAGAGAGGAAAGGAAGAATAACTATCATAATAATTTCAAATATAAACATGGTAATAGTAATAACAATAATGAACGTTACAGTAATACCAATGAAAAAACAGAGGAACACCTAAAATTGCCAGTAGGTGTGAATGGTTGTCTGTCTCTGTTCGTCTCTATGTGTCCTGTGATAGACTGCCGTCCTGTCCAGGGTGGACCCCGCCTCACGCCCGATGTCAGCTGGGATCAGGCTCCAGCCCCCCTGCGACCCCGACAGGGACAAGAGGTTGAAGATGGATGAATGGAAAACACCACATTCACAGATTAACATTTTATGGAGACAAAAAAACGGGAGATGTTATGAAGCAATAGATGCATGAATCATTTAAATGCTGAGAAGTTGAAATTAATTGCCTGGATACTCTAATAAATAGTTGTATTCACCCAGAGACCAGTGAAGGAAGAAGAGAGACGCTACAGACGGCAGCTGAGAGTAAAGGATCAGTCATCATTACCTATGAAGAACCATGTTAAAAGAGATGCAGGACAGGGCGTTTAAATCATCATCGAATCAGTTAGTCATTATTTAAAGCAAACGTAATTCTTCATCATGAGCACTGTCCCTTACTGTGAAATACAGTGGCTGAAGCATTGGGGGGTGGATTAAGATACGTTGCTAAAAATGGAGCAAATTAAAAGAAGCCACAACAAGAGCATCTCAGGGCGCCCTCCCACTGTTCCTCCGTCCCGTGCCCCGTGCTTTAGGGTCCTTGTCCCCCCCTCCAGGCCTGTTTGTACTCACACTACCTGGGCCTCGGAGAATGCTTCTTGCTGCCTATACGTCATCACGCCGTAACACGTCACACGCATTGATGACGTCATGGCGATGCGTGGCTTTGTTTCCAGATCTTTCCATAGACCTCGATAGGGACAAGAGGTTGAAGATGGTTGAAGATGAATGAATGAATGAATGAATTATAGCAATAATGATAATAATAGAAGTAGTAATTCTAGTAATGAACATAGTTGAATATAATTTAGCCTCAAAGATGCAGTTTCTCTACTGTATTCGTTCTAACAGGACAACTCTTCTACGCACACGTTCATTGTCATCTAACTCTTCACAATGAGCAAATGTATTTGGGTTCTGCAGGACTATTTTTTACAGTGTAGTCACCCCGGCTCCTGTACTTGGGAAAAGTTCTCGGTGATTCAACTGTCACTCATGGGCGGCCAAAAGCCCGGTGAAAGACTCTGTGCCAGCTGAGTGGTGAGCATTTCTGAGGCCCGGGCGGGTGGGGAAGAAAGGCCTTTGTTCTGGGCTTCCCACTCCACCGGCCTGCTTTTGGGCTCTCTGGAAATGGGGCCACAGTAAACAAACAATACGTCCCAATGAATGGATAATGATGCACATGTTTACTGAGTGAGAGTTCTGCAGCGCATTCTCTGTTCACTCAGCAAAAGAAAGAGGCGCACAGATAAAGAGCTGTTTCAATTGATATGTTGTTTGTTTTACATCAAAGGGAAAAAATAGCAATTATCGGCAATTATCGGCAATCCCCGTTTAGTGAGAGTTGAGGTTACGGTTGATCCTTAACACCTTTGACTCCTCTTAGACACTCAGAGACATGAATTAGAAGGGTTTTGAATGAAATATGAGTATTGACTAGTGTTGCTTTCGTCAAAGAACCTTTATCACGTGACGAAAACTAGACGAGACGAAACGAAAACGCTGGGCATGTGACGACGACTAAGACTAAATATATGATGCAATTTCGTTGACGAAAACGAGACGAAACAACGTTATTTTGTCACGTTATTATTATTTTGAGGTTTTCTCCCAGTCTCGCGTCTGGGCGACGTCACTTCCTCAATCCCCACACGCGCATTATTTAGATTCTGAAGATGCCGCTGCTGTGGGTCAGCGTTAACGTCAGCGTTGGGGTTAGTGACGACTAACAACAACGACAACTTAGGTAAGTCGAGTCATAACGTAACGATACTTTCTGTTTTTAGAAAGCTCATGCGACATGAGGCTACGGTTAATGTGTCGGGTTTAAACGCTAGCTTTAGGGTTAGCCACTGGAGCTGAGAACATGTGTGTGTGTGTGTGTGTGTGACTAACGTGTGTGTGTGAATTTGTTTGTGAGAGTTTAAAGTGTGTTTTTAGTTCCTACCTGACTGACTCACTCCATAAGTGCACTAAACTTCCCCTTGTTGGCCAAATACTTTCACTAGTTTTGTTTTTCACAGAGCAAATCACACCGAACTGAATTTAGCATCAACATGACTTTAAATAACTTATTCTAGACCCGTACATGCTGTAAACTAAAGATATCTGCACGTAAACTAAAGATATCTGCACGTAAACTAAAGATATCTGCACGTAAACTAAAGATATCTGCGCGTAAACTAAAGATATCTGCGCGTAAACTAAAGATATCTGCGCGTAAACTAAAGATATCTGCGCGTAAACTAAAGATAACTGCACGTAAACTAAAGATATCTGCACGTAAACTAAAGATATCTGCACGTAAACTAAAGATATCTGCATGTAAACTAAAGATAACTGCACGTAAACTAAAGATATCTGCACGTAAACAAAGATATCTGAGCGTAAATTAAAGATATCTGCACGTAAACTAAAGATATCTGCACGCAAACAAAGATATCTGCACGTAAACTAAAGATATCTGCACGTAAACTAAAGATATCTGCGCGTAAACTAAAGATATCTGCGCGTAAACTAAAGATATCTGCGCGTAAACTAAAGATATCTGCACGTAAACTAAAGATATCTGCAAGTAAACTAAAGATATCTGCGCGTAAACTAAAGATATCTGCACGTAAACTAAAGATATCTGCAAGTAAACTAAAGATATTTGCGCGTAAACTAAAGATAACTGCATGTAAACTAAAGATATCTGCATGTAAACTAAAGACATCTGCATGTAAACTAAAGACATCTGCATGTAAACTAAAGATATCTGCATGTAAACTAAAGACATCTGCATGTAAACTAAAGACATCTGCGCGTAAACAAAGATATCTGCACGTTAACTAAAGATATCTGCACGTAAACTAAAAGATATCTGCACGTAAACTAAAGATATCTGCGCGTAAACTAAAGATATCTGTGCGTAAACTAAAGATATCTGCACATAAACAAAGATATCTGCACATAAACAAAGATATCTGCACGTAAACTAAAAGATATCTGCACGTAAACTAAAGATATCTGTGCGTAAACTAAAGATATCTGCACATAAACAAAGATATCTGCACATAAACAAAGATATCTGCATGTAAACTAAAAGATATCTGCACGTAAACTAAAGATATCTGCACGTAAACAAAGATATCTGCACGTAAACTAAAGATATCTGCGCGTAAACTAAAGATATCTGCACGTAAACTAAAGATATCTGCGCGTAAACTAAAGATATCTGCACGTAAACTAAAGATATCTGCGCGTAAACTAAAGATATCTGCACGTAAACTAAAGATATCTGCACGTAAACTAAAGATATCTGCACGTAAACTAAAGATATCTGCACGTAAACTAAAGATATCTGCACGTAAACTAAAGATATCTGCGCGTAAACTAAAGATATCTGAGCGTAAATTAAAGATATCTGCACGTAAACTAAAGATATCTGCACGTAAACTAAAGATATCTGCACGTAAACTAAAGATATCTGCACGTAAACTAAAGATATCTGCACGTAAACTAAAGATATCTGCGCGTAAACTAAAGATATCTGAGCGTAAATTAAAGATATCTGCACGTAAACTAAAGATATCTGCGCGTAAACTAAAGATATCTGTGCGTAAACTAAAGATATCTGCACGTAAACAAAAGATATCTGCACATAAACAAAGATATCTGCACGTAAACTCTGGATTTATGTCTCTGACAGGACATTTAGTCATTGAATAGCATTTCTGATTCATTTGAATGAGGGATCTTGGAGGGCCTGACACCCCTGCGCGACCCTTAATGCACTCAAAACCACTTTATCGTTACGAGATACATGCCTGTTGGGAATAAAGGTGTTTCTCACTTTATTGGGGACGGATTAAAACATCGAGCAGACCACATCAACAGATTGGAGGGGGAGTGCAGGACAGACAGACTGAGGGGGAACTGGGCTGTATTGTTCTGTGTGCTCCACATTGGGAGACTCGGGTCTTTGGCGCACCGGAAGAGAGCCCGGGAACAATAGGCCGCACACAAATCCCTCTCCTCACCTCACAAGGGCCTCTGCCTTCCATTCCCATGCCAGAGAAGCACCGGGCTCAGGGGGCAGCCCATCAAAGTCACTTGACTCAGGAGAGCTCCTCTCAGGGAGGTAGGGGGCAATATCCTCTGTGGGGCCATTAAACACAAGCACCACAGAGGGTACTTGTTCCTGGTCTGAAGGACTCCGTCTGCTCGTTAAATTCTGGCTTCCTCGTGATTCTTCTCAAGAAATCATCAGAGACATTTTCATAGAGAGAGGTGCCTCTGCTGTTGCTCTGACATAACACAAGCAGAGTTTTACATTCGCCGGACCATATGCTTTACGTTGTGAGTACGACTACTGTACAGCGACCAACGCACCCTCGCAGTATATCAGAGACTGACAAAACCTGCACATCGTGTGTGTGTGTGCACGTGTGCAAAACTATGAATGCCATTTAAATCAGGAGAGACTTCATTTAGAGTGAATAATTTATGACAAAACGCATGATAAGAGAGATGAGAAGGGTCTCTGGGGATCAGACCCAGGTGGTAGTGATGATATGATTAGTTTAGGAATATTCCGCCTGGGGTCCAGACACGTGGTGGTGGTGGAGAGAGGTACTGAAGATCTTGATGGTGGGATATGGAGCAGGACTCTGATTGTGATGGAGACTGAAGTGAAGGGGTTGAGGAGTAGAGATCGAACCATATGGACTTTTTAGGGCCGATGCCGATACCAACTTTTAAGCTGTCGATTTTCTTTAGCCGATATTTGGAGCTGATACTTCTTTTACTCCCTTACTTTACTTCATAAAAATAATACAAGGGACATTTAGTGAACTCAAAAAAAGGTCTCTAGCAACACTGAGCTGCCGGTGGACGCATGTCTGTGAATAACGCCGGGGAAAAACTATCGACATACGCAGCAGTCCACGTCGGTCAATGCTGGTACATCTAAAAAAACGCAAATATCGGCCAATGTATCAGTCCGTCACTATTGAGGAGGCCCGCATCAATTTAGGGCGCACTCACACTGTCCATCTGTACCGTGCTCAAATAGGTTCTACGGCTAAAGTCTAGTTCGTTTTACCAGTGTGAGTGCAACCGTACCGCACCTAGCTGCAGCGTGCTTGCCGGCCACGGACCGTTTGGGAGAAGTGGGTGCATGAGCACGTGTGCAGAGACTGACTTTGAAACCTACAAAACCTGCACATTGTGTGCTAAAGTCAGTCTCATGTACGCAGACACGGGGAGAACATACGTAAAAAAGTGACAAAAATAACAAAACTTCAATCATACTGTGACAAAAATCACCATTTCATGTTTAAAAATCCTCACACATTCAAAAACAGGTTAGTGGGGATAACCTTTGAACGGTGTGACGTCATTACATGATAAGTTGCACGGTTGGTCAGTCTTGCGTGCTGGACGTATTGACGAAATTTGACAAGTCAAACTTGTTTATGGTTTTTCCAGGAAATCGCTGCGTTTCATTCAATCGTACCGGCTCTCCCCTGCTTTTCTATTATGAAGACTGCCTTATAATCCTTGAGGCCAGGGGCGGAGTGGTCATCGGGACAACCAGAAGATTTCCCAGTCGGCCGGTGGCCAATAAGCTCAAGTGAACCAGCCGGCAGACCGTCCTGGGCAGCCGTGTGATGTTCTTGACCGGCCCGTTGAGTTAAAACTCTTCAGAATCAAGCGAAAACCTCAGGAATCTCTATAAACCGCAGACACAGAGAGTCCAAGCACTGTATCTTACACTTGTCGGACGTATTGACGAGTCAAACTTGTGTGGTTTTTCCAGGAAATCGCTGCGTTTCATTCAATCGTACCGGCTCTCCCCTGCTTTTCTATTATGAAGACTAAAGTATTGCCTTATAATCCTCATGCAGCAAAACATAACGACGAATGCGTGATCGAACCCAAGCCATTCTTTGTCTCTCTGTCCTTATGTCTTTATCCCGACTGAATGAACTAAAGAAGCTGCTGTCCTTCACACCTGAGGAGATGACGGGTCGCACATGATGCTTTCAAGTACACAGAGAACGGGAGAGACACTTGAACAGACACAAAAGACATATTGAACTAAAACACAAGTGGACCTTTCTGTAGATAACCGCTTTGGCAGTAATTATCTTATCATTTACACTTAATTGCATGTGTCTATTCGGTATATCACGATAACAACAGTGTATGTTTGCTCAGTGCATTTTGTTACACTGACAAAGACAGACACCCAGGCAAATATCTTCAGAAAACACACAAACACGCTCTCTCAGTCTGTCTTTTACTCTGCCTCTAACACACACACACACACACGAGCACACACGAGCGCACACACACTCCTGAGCGAACTTCAAAAGGTGCTTTGATCAGAAATCTGGCACCCAGCGCTCTTGGATTCTCTTTTCTGAGGTGTATTATGTCTTCTACGACTTTATCTTCTGTTGGCTTACGAGCATCAGATCCACGCAGCTGTGCAGGTCTTATGTTTGTGATGCTGTGTTTTAAGGCTTTGCCGTACGCCCGCCGTCCTTATGAGTGCACCGCAGATTCAAATCACGTCACGAGGCGTAGATGGAAAGGTTTTAGCCGTAGGATTAATCACATGACGCTGGATTCTATTTCAACGTGCAGGTTAAGAGATAAAATAAACAAGTGAAGGAAAGTGTTCTGCAAAGGAGAGAGAATGATTTCCAACAACCTGTAATATCCATATTTGATCGCTTAGGGCGCACTCCCACTGTTCCTCCGTACCGTGCCCCAGGACGTTTCACGGCTAAAGTCTGGTTCCTTTGACCAGTGTGAGTGCAACCGTACCGTGTCTAGGAGCGGCACGCTTGCCGTCCACGGCCCGTTTGGGGGAGGTGGGCTTTAGTAAAGCATGTTTGCACGTGTACGAGCACGAGCGTGCGCACGTGTACGAGCACGAGGCCTACGGCGGTTCTGAGGTCATTTCCTGTGCGCCTGTTGGGACGTAGAAAAAAGAAGGAGGGACCATGCGCGGACATTTCAAACAATGGCGGTGAAAGGTTCACGTTGGTGTGATGCGGAGGTGGAGTGTTTACTGCAGATTTGGTCGATGAAAAGATTCAAAAACAGTCGACAAGACGCACAAAAACTCAGAGGTCTACGGAAAGATCTGGAAACAAAGCCACGCATCGCCATGACTGGATCGAATCCCTGCTGGGGCCCTTCTGTGTGGAGTTTGCATGTTGTCCCCGTGTCTGCGTGGGTTTTCTCCGGGTTCTCCGGTTTCCTCCCACAGTCCAAAGACGTGCAGGTGTTCGGTTCATTGATGACTCTAAATCACCCGTAGGTGTGAATGGTTGTCTGTCTCTGTTTGTCTCTATGTGTCCTGTGATAGACTGGCGTCCTGTCCAGGGTGGACCCCGCCTCACGCCCGATGTCAGCTGGGATCAGCTCCAGCCCCCCACGATCCCGACAGGGACAAGCAGTTGAAGATGAATGGATGGTCACTTTTTTCTCTTCCTCTCTCCGGTGCAGACAGATGTGCGTCCTCCACAGATCTGGGACTATCTGACTTTCCTGTCTGTTATAGGGAAGGTTTTCAACACCACTGTGTGCTCACGGGGGAATTGTTGGGTCTCTGTAAACCATAAATAAGTCATAGAGTGTGCTCCATGTGTAAAGTGTCCTGATATAACTTTTGTTATGAATTTGCACTGTAAATAAAATGAAATTGAACTGATTGAACAGAAGAGCTCTACACCCAGAGGGTAATTATTTTACCCCTGGATGATGAGATGTGCAGAGCTCCCCCCCGATGCTACACATCGCTGTGTGAGGGGCTGTTATAGACACGCTTTGTATACCCATGACTCTAATCATCTGCAATATGTTATGTGTCCCTTTATTGTCCAATAATGTCCAGATAAAGCTATTAGCTAAGGGAGGGGAGTGAAGGAACGGGAGTGGGCTGGAAGGTTGTGGGTATATTATTCACATGAAAACATTGTATCACAGAAATATTTAATCTACCTGAGCTTCTCCCCAAAGGTATGAATTATGAAGGCATTTATGGGCGCCCCATATATAGCCGTGTTTATTCTCAATTTACGGCTGACAGAAGCGAGAGTGGGAAAGCCACTTTGAAACCCTTAAAAACCCCGTGTTTTATTGCACCGCCGCAGCACCGTACAGTTACAGTAGGGCCGCAAATGACTCCCCGCGGACCTGCCTCCACCGCCGTCCTTACATTCTTAATTTCTGAGGCATAGTTCTTTTCAGAAACACTCAGCCTCTCTACGGCAGGACGCGTTTATAAAGGTGATGAATTACCCTCATAAGGGTAGTTTTTTCTCATCAAAGGCCCCGGGCTGAAAATCCAGTTTGAGGATTCAAATAAAGAGGAAAACCTCTGGGATCTGGTGAGCTGCGATGATCTGCTCGACAAGAGGAAACTAGTTTGGGATGGAGCGGGAGGAGCGTAGTAAATGAAAAGGAAATGCAAGGGACCAGAGGTTTTTTATGTGTGGCTTGGGACTGTAAGCGAAAAGAGAGCTGAGGAAGGCAAAGCTCTGGATCTACCGGTCAATCATGGTTCCTACCCTCACCTGTGGTCATGAAAGCTGGGTCAGGACCCAAAGAACCAGGTCCAGGTCCAAGCGTCTGAAATGTGTTTCCTTAGGAGGGGGTCTGGAGTCTCCCTTAGAGAGAGGGGGAGAAGTTCAGCATCCGTGAGGAACTCGGAGTAGAGCCGCTGCTCCTTTGCGTTGAAAGGAGCCAGTTGAGGTGGTTCAGGATCATCTGGTAAGGATGAACCCTGGGCGCCTCCCTAGGGAGGTGTTCCAGGCACGTCCAGCTGGGAGGAGGCCTCGGGGAAGACCCAGGACCAGGTGGAGAGATTAGATCTCTACACTGGCCTGGGAACGCCTCGGGATCCCCCAGTTAGAGCTGGTTAATGTGGCCCGGGAAAGGGAAGTTTGGGGTCCCCTGCTAAAGATGCTGCCCCCGCGACCCGACCCCGCCTCACGCCTGATGTCAGCTGGGATCGGCTCCAGCCCCCCGCAACCCCGACAGGGACAAGAGGTTAAAGAAGGATGGATGGATCTTCTGGTCTTCCAAAGTAACAGTATTCTTAGTGCAAAATGACCCCTTTGTGTTTCTCCAGACAACATTTCCTTGCTGAGCCTCAGTGAGGGACAGTGTGTGTGTGTGTGTGTGTACCCGAGTACACCCCCTACTTCCGGGGCCCTTGCTTGGACCGCACCCATTTTTGCCCTCAGCCTTCACCTGTAAAGTTTGATGCCTGTGTCTCACACAGACAGAAAGAAATATAAACACCTGTCAAACTCAAAGCTTCCCAAAGTGTGTGTGTGTGTGTGTGTGTGTGTGTGTTGCCAGGCTATTGCACTTAATTATACTACGCTGTATAGGACCCTCCATGCTTGTCCAGCTCCTGCGCATGAAGCACACTGTCCAACGCCTCATGAGCGACGTATGTAAAATTCATAGAAAGCATTTAAAAAAATTGCTTTTACAAAACTGATAATAATTAGCAGCTCTTTCACACCGTGGAGATGTGTCACGTTTTCATATTCAGTCCTAGTGATGACAACTGTAAACGTACTCAGAATTGCTCAATTAGCACATGAGAGATTATTTAAATAACGGGGGAACCACTTCACAAGTTTGACAATCGTGCTTCAACAAGAATTCTGTATCATCACATGTTACCGACGCTATGTGACTTTGTGCATCAGGTACAGTAGCTGCAGGTTCAGCACATCACACGCTGATGCATTTTTCATTACCAGTGCTCCTCCGCAAAGCAGCAAAGTGACTGCTGGAGTGTCTCTTCCTGCACCCTGGGGAGCACTGTTTTGCTCTGCAATTCACTCACTTTCACAGATGACTTGGTTTCGGTCCTCCTGGGGAATGGGAGCACAGAGACACCCTTTGGAGAAAATCCCTGCTTCCTCTTCTGTGATTTAAGGGAGTTGTGTGAAGATCAAAGCCTCTGTCCCAGTCCCCGTAGTCTCCGCTGTTTAGGGGGGGGGATGTCAGGGGTGCTGGGAAATGGATGACCCCGGGGGGATCCGCCAAACAAGAGAACGGGAGATCTCAAAAACGTACTGTAAGGTAACTGTACGTCTGTAGTCCTGTCATATTCTGTTGTTGTTGTTGTACAAGGGATCTTGTGCCAGCCTCACATGATGTACCCTAATTGTGTGTGTGTGTGTGTGTGTGTGTGTGTGTGTGTGTGTGTGTGTGTGTGTGTGTGTGTGTGTGTGTGTGTGTGTGTGCTTGGGGCAAGGTGTTGAAAGGTCAGTAAGGGATAACAAGTATTAGGAAGCTTTGCTTTGTTTTTGACTTCATATAGAAGTTGATCATTAGTTGAAAACTGGAATTCATCAACCTCCAGCGTGTCCCCAGTGAGGAAGCCTGTGAAGTTCATCTTAATGAACCCCCACACACCCACACCCTTCATTCCCAGCCCCCCACCCTCCCAGTTATGCTGCCCAGCCTTTAACGGGGAAGCGATGCATACATCAGGCATGGCAGGAAGCTGTTGCACTGTTGGTTATTGATTTCATGTTGCTTAACAATTCCACAAGTAGCCCAGAGTGCTGATCCCTCTTACCTTGATAGGTGTGTTAATACCATCTGCATGGTGGGTAACCCCTACCGCCTGTGAGGAGCGCACACAGACCCCCTCCTTTCTAATGGGAGCGCTGAGGGGGAGGACCAGCTTTGCTAATTAATAATTCACCCCAGGCCAGACTTCCTCCCTGGTGGCTCCACGTGATTACAGCAAGCAGCCAGGAGTCAAGGTTAGTGGTAATGATAGAACGGCACACCAACAATAACTAGCCCAGGATTGGCCTTCCCACTGGTGGATAGAAAGGAGTAAGAGACGAGCGGAGAATGAAGCCTTCGGTGGAGCGCACAGTGAGGGAGGTTTAAGGGTGTGTGTGTGTGTGTGTTAAGATTGCTGCATAAGGCCCTTTGCAGGGTTTTTTAGATGGGCCCTCTTACAAGTATGGTGTTAAATTAATGCAGAGGTCTTGGAGAGTAAATATTGAATAAGTGCAGCTCAATGGAGTTGAAAATCAAAAGCACCTCCTCGGGAGCTGTTGGCCTCCGAAAACCATGTGCTGGTTTGCTGACCTCTGCATTAGCATTACTTTAACAGAGGAGATGGGAGGTATGTTGGGAAAGCAGAGGAGGAGGTGGTGAGGTAGGGATGCAGGGTAGGGATGGTGAGGAGGGGGGGGCACGCGGCGAGCACTAAGAGGAAGGAGCAAAGTCTGCAAGGCCGGGATCGTTCTACTTTGCCAGATCCTCACCGTGCACTCGCAAAGAGCAAGAGGAGGAAGGGTTAGTAGCGGCTAGCAGCCATCAGGAGTGCCAAGGCCCGAGGCCCTGACGAGCAGACTCGCTGAGTAAAACCTTGACTCTGTGTACTAACACAGCCCACACTCTGGATGGGAGACCTGACCCAAGACAGATATTTGGCAGAGTGCTGGTTTTAGACGAAGAGAGCTTGGCCAACTTTTAACCCTGGACACGTAGCTTTTAACTTTGGATACCGGGCTGTTAAAGATCTCAAAGAGCACGTTGTTGCCCGCTCACATTTCACAGCGTCTGTCACGATCGATTACAAAACAAGTGCTAAACCGCGGATGTCCAGGAGGCAACTTCTGCCTCCAAATGATCACAGCCATTCCTAGGTTTTCAACAGCGGTCGCGTTTGGTGCACAATGGAAGTGAAATTTCAAGTTTCTCTTTTGTTCGCGATGGTTCTTCTTCTACCCTCCGCAGACGTGTGTTCAGGGCTCAACAGAGATTCTCTTTGGAAGTTTACTCTCACAAGCAGGCAATGAATTCAAATGAGTAAGGTAAGACAGGTATGACTGTATTGGTCACAGACACATTTAAATCAACAAAAGACGTGCAGGTGTTCGGTTCATTGATGACTCTAAATCACCCGTAGGTGTGAATGGTTGTCTGTCTCTGTTCGTCTCTATGTGTCCTGTGATAGACTGGCGTCCTGTCCAGGGTGGACCCCGCCTCACGCCCGATGTCAGCTGGGATCTGCTCCAGCCCCCCATGACCCCGATAGGGACAAGAGGCTGAAGATGAATGAATGAATGAATTCAAACTAAGTCCTTATATACAAACTTAGGGCGCACTCACACTGTTCCTCCGTCCCATGCCCCGTGCTTTAGGGTCCTTGTCCCCCCCTCCAGGCCCGTTTGTACTCACACTACCTGGGCCTCGGAGAATGCTTCTTGCTGCCTATACGTCATCACGCCGTAACACGTCACACGCATTGATGACGTCATGGCGATGCGTGGCTTTGTTTCCAGATCTTTCCGTACACCTCTGAGTTTTTGTGCATCTTGTCGACTGTTTTTGAATCTTTTCATCGACCAAATCTGCAGTAAACACTCCACCTCCGCATCACACCAACGTGAACCTTTCACCGCCATTGTTTTAAATGTCCGCGCATGGTCCCTCCTTCTTTTTTCTATGTCCCAACAGGCGCACAGGAAATGACCTCAGAACCGCTGTAGGCCTCGTGCTCGTACACGTGCGCACGCTCGTGCTCGTACACGTGCAAACGTGCTTTACAAAAGCCCACCTCTCCCAAACGGGCCGTGGACGGCCAACTGGCTGCAGCTAGACGCGGTACGGTTGCACTCACACTGGTCAAAGGCACTAGGCTTTACCTGAAAAACCTGTTTTGGCTCGTTGCAGAAGGACAGTGTGAGTGCACCTTCAAATTAAAAAACAAACTTTTTCAGATATAGTTGCTCCCTCTTTAAAACTTGCGCCATAAGGAGAATTTGCGAGTGTCCTAATAGCGGTCATGGGGAAGTATACTGATCATGTCTCCACATCCTTTCTCCTAAAAGGGAAGAATGTCAAGCAAATCATTTCAATTATCCGAGCGCCTGTAGATTTGCACTATAAAGAGCAGCGTGTACAGCACGGCTACGAGTTTCATCAACGTAGAGGGTGGTCCTTACCCGGTGCTGGTCGTTTAACTCGTGTTCAGTGGCAGCCATGTTTTAATCCACCAACGTCGGGTAGTTCCTTTAAAAACAGATGAAAGACAAGATATGCAGGAGTGTTTAAAATTTCATGTCAGATTTATAGACTTAGGCCTTTTCTTTCATGTATTAATAAGCCCAGTGAACATCTGAGCTGAGAGATTATGGACTGGAATCAGCCTAAATATGAATAAGTCAGCCCGTGTTAATGTGATTTGGAGCTCTGCTTTTCATCTTCCTAAGTGTCAGAGCGGGAGAGAGGGAGTCGTTATGGGGAAGGGGTGATGAGGCCCCTGCAAAGCTCAAACAAACCTCCTCCTTGGCTTCTGCTTTGGGGGCCCCAGCGTGGTATTGGAACGCATGTTTTTGTTTTCTGCAGTAATTCTGTTGATTACATCGTGAAGGTCAGCGGGGGGGTTTGAGTAAAAGGTTCAGAGGCCGTATTCCTAAAGATCGTTAGGGCGCACTCACACTGTCCTTCCGCACCGTGCCCCGTGCTTTAGGGTCCTTGTCCCCCCCTCCAGGCCCGTTAGTACTCACACTACCTCGGAGAATGCTTCTTGCTGCCTATACGTCATCACGCCGTAACACGTCACACGCATTGATGACGTCATGGCGATGCGTGGCTTTGTTTCCAGATCTTTCCGTAGAGCTCGGAGTTTTTGTGCGTCTTGTCGACTGTTTTTGAATCTTTTCATCGACCAAATCTGCAGTAAACACTCCACCTCCGCATCACACCAACGTGAACCTTTCACCGCCATTGTTGTTGTTGTTAAATGTCCGCGCATGGTCCCTCCTTCTTTTTTCTACGTCCGAACAGGCGCACAGAAATGAAGTCAGCCGCCGTGGGCATCGTGCTCGTACACGCGCACGCTCGTGCTCGTACATGTGCAAACGCGCTTTACTAAAGCCCACCTCTCCCAAACGGGCCGTGGACGGCCCTGTGGTCGCAGTTATGCGCGGAGCGGGTGCACTCACACTGGTCAAACGCACAAGGCTTTAGCTGAAAAAACGGTTTTGGCGCGGTGCGGAAGGACAGTGTGAGTGCGCCCTTAGTGCAAAGAGTTTCTCCTAGTGACCAAATTCTAAGAATTTCCCCTAAAAGTGAAGAGTAGATGGGATCCTCAGGGTCGCGGGTCCCTCGTGTTTTTAGCCTCCATATTTTAACCCTTTACTGTTTTAGGCAACAGTTTTTAATCTCCAGTGTTTCCTCAGGGGGCCTAAAGGGTTGGGAGTTGTCTCTGGTCTGGCTGCGGGGGGTGCTGTCCTGTGGACAGTTCCGGCCTGGGCGACTAGAGGGCTCTGCACCTTGGTGCGGAGGCTCCTGTCTGCCCGGGTTGGGGGGGTCTCTGTGGCGGTGCTCCCTGTGACCTTGGACTGGGATCTCTCCCGGTGTGGCTTCCTCCTCTAGCCTCCTCTGTACCTCAGGTCTCGCTGCCCGGCCATGTCTCTGTAGTGACAGCTAGTGTTTGTGTAGGTGTGACTGTGTGTGTCTGTGTCAGCGTGGCTGTGTGTGTGTGAATGTGTGTATGAATGTATACATATATGTGTGTGTGTCTATGTGCATGACTGTGGGGGTTTTTCTGTACATCTCTGTAACTTAGCACTGTGCGATACTTTCCTGTATGAAAAGCGCCGTATAAATAAATAAATAAAGGTTGATTTGATTTGATTTAGATCCCAGTAAAGATCAAAGCTATTCCTAAAGAATCTGAGCTCTTAAGGTGAGATCTGTTCAGAACAGGGAAGAGGACTTTGAAGGAGTTCCCTACGCAGAGGACAAAATGGCGGACGGAAGAGGCAGGAGAGAGACTCTCCAATCACTGGAAGACACTGAATTAATGAAACGCTACAGACTGGATCGTGCAGGAATCATGTTTGCGGTTGATCTCATTAGAGATGCACTTCAGTCTTCATAAGATTAGATTCTATAATTAAGATGATCGAAAAGCCTCACTGACATGGCGTTGCATTTGAATACAGCGAGGGAATGTCACCAAAGACACTCGGATGGTATTTCTCTGCCCAAAGCAAGACATTAACTACCTTTTTTAGATCTTTGAGACATGTTAGAGCTCTAAACTAGAAAGGTGAAGGCTGGGGTGAAGGAGGTGAAGCTTTCCAGCACAGTAGCAGCGGTGTGTGTGTGTGTGTGTGTGTGACAGTGATGGTGTGCAGAGTCAGTGCTGTAGGAGTCATATATAACCGGACTGCCATGTGAGATGGGCTGTGATTGGCTGTGTCGTAATCATCCAGTCTTAAAAAACGCTCCCTGTATTAGGCAGCATGTTGAGCCAAGACAGGGAGCACAAAGTAGAAACCCTTACGCCAGACGCTAGAATAACGCCCGTGCTGTACATCAGCCAGACTATGGGACACATATCTATGTGTAGCAGCAGGCCAACTGCAGACCTCATTCATTCTTCATTTTTTAACAACAACATGCACCAAGTTCTGGCTGTTGGAAGAAGATCAATGCTTCATAAAAGTTGCGAGTGTTGTAGATATAGTGCATAAAGAATGTTACACTATGAGCCATCCTACAGAGCCTTTGGCAATTCCACTACGGTCGAATACCTGGAATGAGGCGGGTCTGTCTCGCCGGAACGCCCCTTATTTGCATGTGAGTCACTCGAGCGGTTGTTTGTTGGCCCTGCTCTCTCACGGGGAAGCCACTCAAACCCCTGAGAGAAGCCCGGTTGCTGATTGGATGTAGCTCTCAGCTGGATGTGACGTGTGGTAGAACAGACACCACAACAACACGGTGAAGTAGAGGAGATGCTTTGTTCCAGTGGTGGAGGAGGACGCAGCGCAGAAAATGATCTGTGCACGAGCAAATACACACAACGTAACATCGTACAGCAAGCGGGGTCAACAAATGCTTTTACAGCGCCCAGAATTTTTAAGGTGGAGTGTTTTCTTTCATGTTATTTGTACAGAAGTTGATGTTTTGAATTATACGGGCCACCTTAAATCAAACTGCAAGTACCGTATTTTCCACACTATAGTGCGAACCTAAAAACCTTCACATGTCTCAAATGTCTCAGTGCTCCTTATATATGGACCAATATTGAGCCACAACAGGTCTCCAACTACGGTGAGCAGCCGCCGAAGCGTGCCGTTTCATTTCCATGTGTGTGTTTGTGTAAAGAGCCCAAAATGGCTCCTGTTAAGAGACACGCTTACGACGCAGAGTTTACACTCAAGGCCATTAGTCACGCAGTAGAACACGGGAATAGAGCAGCTGCCATAGAGTTGAACATGAACCAATCAATGGTGCCGAAGTGGAGGAAGCAACAAGACGACCTGCGCCGAGTAAAGAAGACTAAACAGAGTTTAGAGGGAACAGAGGGAGACGGCTGCAGCTGGAGGACAAACTCCAACAGTGGGTTGTTGAACAGAGAGCAGCGAGTAGAAGAGTCCGTACAATCACTGTTCCACTGAAGGCAACAGCGCTAGCACGCCAACTTAGCATCAATGAGTTTAGAGGCGGTCCTTAACGTAACCCCAGCCTCCACAGTAGCGTCTGTTCTATGCGCCTTATAATGCGGTGCGCCTTATAGTGCGGAAAATACGGTATTCTGTATTTCTCACTTTGAGGAAGAGCGGCGCCCCGCTGTAACACTGATCAGCGGCGATCTTAACCCTTTCAGAGTGATACGTCACCTCCAGAGTCTCCTTAATCCCTCTGGGGCTTTTATTTTGTAATGGAAACATGGCGAGGGAACGTCCATTTAAGAGGGCGTGGCCTGAAACTTTCCAAGCGGCCACATTTCACCCTGATGGTACCACATTTGTGGACTTTGTGAAGCATTAGTAACATTGTATGTGTTTTGTGTCTTGAAGAAGCCAGGAACAAGTTAGATCGGGGAACGTCAATGCAGACTTAAACTAAAAGGAGTTAAAGACACTAGAAAAGTAGGGCAGAGACGTTTTTACTCCACCCCACCTGGACTGCAGCTTCAACCCTGGATCCCTGCTTCCTGGATGCTGGGCCATGGACTGATTAATTTTATGTCTAATTGGTGAAGATGGTGGGTGGGTTGCTGTTTGGTGGGGCGTTGTCAGACTGCCCTAACAGTGCCTGGAGCGCCCCGGCCCAACCCCAGCTTACCCCATCTCTGTGATACCCCCAGCAGGTCCCATAGGGAGGCTTCTGCTGGTGGAAATCAGCCGAGATGGAGCTTTCAGGGGACACAATGTGAACTGCAGAGCTCCTGTGGTTTTAAATAGAGTGAGTGCCCCCGGCTCAATTACTGTCTATGGAAAGTGGAGGAGCCATAATTGAATGTGACACAAGCAAGCTGTGAGCACTTGGCTGTGGCAGAGCCTCTCACAGTCAGAACGTAGCTCTGACAGCGATCCGCCACAATGTGCACACACCAACAACATGGATGTGCAACCAAATTGGTGGAGACGTCATTAAAGTAGCACTAACCATTGTGAAAACACACCTGTCCTTTCAACCAGAAGCAATGAGTGAAACACAGCAGAGAAGAGAAGCATCGCATCGTCCCAGGTTCATCGTATTTTCTCAAATTAAAGCTGAGAGCAGGAAGTGATGAATCCAAAACGGACTGGAATCCAAAAGTTGGCAAATGAGCACACTGCAGTACGTTGAATTTACTTGTTACTGTTCACCTAATTGGATTTCTGGGTAATAAAGTTCACAATGGTTTTAGACATCGCCATTTGGAACTGCCAACGTGCAAAACTGCAAATTTGTGACTCAAATAATAATGAATATTTATTGGAAGTTGCTTTGGGTACAAGCGTCGGCTAAAGGAAATGTAAAGTAATGGAAAAACTTCAATCAATCAATCAATCCTTTATGTGTTAGGGACAGTGCACATTAATGAACAACGATAACAACATATCACTGTAAAAGTGCCGGATTATAGCAAAGATGCTAATTTGCATCCGTAGTCCTTGCTAAAAAAATACAAATACTACTAAATAAATAAATAAAACACAAATAGAAGAGACACAACACATGACACACTCAGGAGGACACCAGACCCACACAGGATACAACAATGGAATAAGACGTCATGTGCAATATGACACAGACGAGTCAGTGGTCGCACTTTTGATTGGATTCAAGACACTTTTTGAGTCGACCTTTAAAAGAGGAATATGTGGGCGTGCCCTTATTGTGGAGGGAAGACTGTCCCAGGTTTCCTTCCCCTACAACAGACGACTTCCCAAACGCAGTGCGCCTGTGGGGGATCTCACAGTCTCCTCTGACACCAGCCCTGGTGCTCAGACCCTCCAGAGACAGTGGTGGTGGAGCGAGACCATGGAGACTTTTCTACACACAACACGCAAATCTAAGTGTTTTAAAATGATGGAAACTTCAAAAAAGTGTGTTTTTTAAGAGTCTTGCAGATGTGGCAGGAGAAGGTTTTGTTATCCAGGGTCTTTAGGACTCTTTTATAGAGACTGTCTGTTGGTTCGAGTGCTGTCGTACGCGCCAGTGACCAGCTTGTGAAGCAGTAGTCTATATGTGAGAGGATCATACAGTGTAAGAACATCAAAGCTGCACTGGTGGGTAATGAGTTCCTAATATGTTTGAAATTTGCCAGGTTGTATTTGACAGAGTTAGACACTTTTCACCGTTAGCTAATTCTCTTAAAGGTTGAATATGTGAAATCTTTATTAGAAGCTATATTAAAGATAATACATCCATGAAGACAGAATGAAAGTATGGTTTGTTTCCATGGTAGCAGCCAATAGCGTTGGGCGTTGCTGGTTGCCAGGGTTGTCTGTTGTTGGGTGCAGCTACTGTAGGCTGGCACTGGGTGAAATGGAGTTAGCCAAACCTGCAGCTGCTTGGGAGCCTCAGTGAAGGGGGCGTTCTTTGTCCCAGCAGCTGAGTGAGCGGAGACAACCAGAGTCACTATAGGCCGAGCATTCACTCCATGGACTGAGAGAAAGGAGAGGAACGCCATTCAAACGCACGCCCACATGGCTACGCTGCTCCTTCATGCTAACATCACTTTCATCTGCACTTAGCTGGAACGGCTAACGGCTAACGCTAACGTCAGTCAAATTTGAAAGCACGGGGCACGGGACGGAGGTACAGTGGGAGTGCGCCCCATGTGTGTCACTATTTTGTGACTCAAAACATCATTTAACTCGTGCTTTAAAAGAACTACTGGAAGAAGGAATGGGTTAAAGTTTCTGTGTGTGTGTGTGTGTGTGTGTGTGTGTGTGTGTGTGTGTGACTGCTCTCACTGCGGCAGGTGTCTGTCTGACAGGCGTGTGATGAGTTGAGCCCTGCATTGAGCCTGTCTAAGCCCAATGACTGGGCTCCCTCTCTATCCCAATAAGCTGCCCTGGGTCTGCTGGGCTGATTCTGAGTCCCCGCCTCAACCCTCTACCTTTGACTGCACCGGTAGCTAGAATACCAATGACTCAATGTCCCTCACTTCTCACCGCTCCCTGCCATCTATGCATATTTGATGCCCGGTCCCCTGATCTGAATTGCACTGGTGTTTTTTAAAATGCCCTCTCTAACCTGCACAGAATACAGCATGCCATTAGAGTTTAACCAGTGTGTGGTTTCGAAGGCCACAGCTAATGCTCAAAGAGAAATTCATGGTTTTTAAAACATGGAGCTCACATTTATGGAGTTGGTCATCCATCTGGAATAATGATGTTCTTAAAAAGCAAACACAAACTAAGAATGATAGGACACAAGCAGACGGACTGAGAGACAGGTTGGAACAAGCTACTTTGAGAAAATTAGCTATATAAAATGTTCTTGTTCAACTTTGACCTCCCATACTTCATTCAGTCATTCATTCATCTTCAGCCTCTTGTCCCTGTTGGGGTCCCGGGGGGCTGGAGCGGATCCCAGCTAACATCGGGCGTGAGGTGGGGTCCACCCTGGACAGGACGCCAGTCTATCACATGACACATAGAGACGAACAGAGACAGACAACCATTCACACCTACGGGTGATTTAGAGTCATCAATGAACCGAACACCTGCACGTCTTTGGACTGTGGGAGGAAACCGGAGAACTCTCGAGATACAGAGGAAATAGTTAATCAAATCAAAACAACACAACACTCAGTGAAAACAATTGAGCATGGAGGTGAAGTGGTTGGAGATCATTGTCTTCAATTGTGTTAATGTCCAATGTTGTTTGGAGCACAAAAACTAAAGTTTAGAATAATGCATTTCACTTTTATTTAACTAGGAAGTACCGTTGAGATTAAAAAGTGAGACCTAGCCAAAACAGGATCACAGAGCAGCATCAACATGTAACAGGACAACAACAATAACAACGACGACAACAGATCATGACAACTCAAATAGACACAAAACACTTATCCACAATGTATGCAAAGACCCATATATAAATATATATACGTTCAAAGCTGTGTCTCTCTCTCTCCCTCTACCTCTCTCCATTGGCAATCACGCCATTCACACGATATTCAGTGCATTTAACTTCATGCATGTAAATATCGTACCCGGAGTAATATCGGGGTATGTCGTCTACGCATGCTCCGTGGGTTATTACTCCCCCTCCCAACTCTGCGGCAGTGGATTTGGACCTGGAAATAGAGTAAACCAGGAAGCAACGGCATTGACAACAACGTGAAAAAACAACAACAATAGAGAATTACCTTTAAACCGAAGGAGGACTTCCCCATGGCAACTAACATCACTACCAAGAAGACCTGTTTCTGTTGCAATTCTGTCCGTTTCCCCCCGCCTGTGATTGGGACAAAGGTTGTGACCCCTGTATTTGTCACTTCCACAACTTGTACGGTGTAGGCTGCAGTTTATAGGCGGTGGGAGTCACGCTGCTGCTCGCATTCCCGTGGCCCCCAGCCTCCTCGGGCTTGGACCCCTAATTAAACTTCAGAGGAGCAGTGGGTGAGAGCGTCATGCAGTGACGTAGCCAGTCTGACCAATTAATTTTTAAGACTAGCAGAGGACTTACCTCTGAAGAAACTCCATTGTCCCCGCAGCTTCCTCTTGGTATTGCAAGCTGAACACATTGTAGGTGGTAACAACTGCAGCAAGCTCTGTGATTTGATTTAGAGTTAGTGTCACAAAGCAGTATAAAGTTTGGGTATCATCGCCCTGTCCAGACATTTTAAGGTATTGGGAACACACCCTTATGAAGGGAAAGAAAGAAGTGCAGGCGCTCAGGTGGGTTTGAAAAAGTAAAAAAAAAAACTTTATTTTAGTGGGTAAACTTTAAAACACCAATGTGTGTCGGCCTCGGCCTTCGTCAGGGTGTATGAAGACAAGGGACACAGCCAAGTTACAGTAAAATCAAGTTCCACTGTGACACCCTCCCTTTGTAACCCAGTTAGAACACTAAGGGCGCCCTCCCACTGTGCCTCCGTCCCGTGCCCCGTGCTTTAGGGTCCTTGTCCCCCCCTCCAGGCCCGTTTGTACTCACACTACCTGGGCCTCGGAGAATGCTTCTTGCTGCCTATACGTCATCACGCCGTAACACGTCACACGCATTGATGACGTCATGGCGATGCGTGGCTTTGTTTCCAGATCTTTCCGTAGACCTCATGAGTTTTTGTGCGTCATGTCGACTGTTTTTGAATCTTTTCATCGACCAAATCTGCAGTAAACACTCCACCTCCGCATCACACCAACGTGAACCTTTCACCGCCATTGTTTGAAATTAACCGTATAAGACAACTCCCGACATCAATATCATGGAATAAAACTATAGTCTGACAGAAACGTTACGACCATCACGCCATTCAACACTCTTGTGCTGTAAAGCAAGTGTTTAAGTAGGCCTCTTTTTACAGAATATACCCCCCCCCCCCCTCTCCACCCCCAGCACCCTGTGGTTTTGTAGCTCGCATGCACGGCACAGCATATCTGTTGGAGCAGTCTAACAATAAGAAAATGCTGCATTCACAACAATATGAACAATAGCAGGGAACAGTGAGGCTGTGAAATGTTTATTCAGCACATTAAAGAGTAATGAGTAGCCCCCTCCAATGACTGAGACCACATTACTAACATGCTCGCAGTTAAAGGAGGCGCTCTCCCAGGTTTAATGGGTTACTTGGGTAAACATCAACAACACCATAATGAGCTAAGATCCATATTTCCCTCATTTTCTGTTGATAAGCAAAAATGGTTCTGGTAAGCAAAATTAGCCCCTCGCATCTTTGGGCAAAGAGATGCACACACACACACACACACACAGGGCGCGGTGCACAACGTTCGCACACACACTCAGTCTGAGCTCCTTTTCTTAGCCCACAATTAGCATCTTTGCAGAGCTCATTTACACGCTCAGGTTCTCGTTCCTTCCCCATCCCCACTTCGACTTCAGCCCCTATTTTTCCTGCACTTCTGGGAGATGTGCGGAGGGGGAGGGGGAGGCGGGGCGAAGGCGGCGGGAGCGTTTGTATCTTTAACCACACAGCTGCCGATGCTCTCGCAGCGGCTTGTTTTTACTGCTTCATCAAAAAAAAACAAGGATCACAACTTTGTCGGCGTGAGACAAGCCTGCAGTGTCATCACATTTACTGCCATGCAAGTCGAGTTTTTGTCCGCGCAATCTACATTTTGCTTAGGCAGCTCTCTTCTGCCGGGCAGCGGATGCATTAAGAGAGCGGGAGGTGAAATCCCTCGCCTATTAGAAGGGAACGTGGCGTGGCGTGGTGTGTGGAGGATAGAGCTCGGTGGCATCCACTCAGAACTCATTTTGAATGTATTTCCTGTGACGAGCTGGTTATTAGATCCGATAGCTCGCTGTCATTACGCCATGTGCTCAGAATGAGTTTATCTAGATTACATAATTGGGCTCCCCCCCGTGCGAGGTAGTGGCTGAATCTTTACCTGCATGAAGTGGATGATTAGTTCTGTCCTGCGCGGGGACAGTCGGCATCTCCGCTCACAGCCGGAGCTCGAGTGAAGAGGCTCAGACGTGGAATCAGTAGCAGCGGGAGAAAAGGCCTTGAGCTAATAGTGCATCACCGGAGCCACTTCAGATGCTCAACCAATTTACCATATTAAGTCGCTAAGTCACATCCACTTTCCCGTAATTCATTCACTGCTAATGCCCCGATGCTGTTTGGGAATTAAGGTTAATCATCTCCTTATTCATCAAAGCCGAGAGGGCAATTACTGCATGGAGTGCAGGGGTGGCTCTGGCTGGAGAGCCACAGCTTAGTTTTTGTGATCACACACTGTGGACGTTGTAATTACATCATAATAAAGCGCAATTAGTTAATGAATGGAAGCATATGCTGCTAATGACAGGCAGTAATCTAGCTGCGTCTTTGCCCCCGCGCACGTACCCCCCCCTCCTCCTCCGCGACGGCGACACTCACACTGTGAGCCGTGGATGTGCACATGTGCCTCTGCGGGGTTCAGTCGGCTCAGGGGCTTTCGGTACCTCCCAGTGTATGAAGTGTGAGTATCAGTCACCTGTAACAAGTGTTCGCTGTGCCCCAGTGGGCACCAGTATACTTTATACTTTACCCACTCTTGATTTAATTATTCATTCAAACTCTCGTTTTCTCACTTTCTCACTTTATTTGTGACTTTTTGGACTATTTTTACACTTTACAGTTACTATTTGTGTTTAATGTATTTTAAATTTAGTACTTTTTCTGTTTCTTTCATGTATTGTTTTTTTATAAGGGAGTTACCTTAACCCTCCTGTTCTCCTTAGGGTTCATAGTTTGACATCTCTAAACACACGGTTGACGTCATTTCTTTATATTTTTCCTAATTTTATGAGGAAAACTGGGAAAACCGTACGTTAACATGATTAGATTTTTCATTGTCCCTGTCGCAGCGTTGTTCCATTGGGTTCATTTGATCATTTTAAAGATTTAAACATTATTGTCATCTAATTTACAAATTAAATATTTAGAAATGTTTGAAATAGTTTGTTTTTCCTGAGGTCGAATCGACCCTCTACGTAACACGCGCTCCTCTCCTTGATAATGGCCGTTACTTTCATTCCAAATATTATAAATAACACAAAATAATACTTACAAATAATATATTTACTTTAAAACACACACAAGTAAACATCCTGATCCAATGTTAGATCAGTTAATATTGTTCCGTATATTTCAGCCCGTTATTCTGGAGGTACGTAGAAGAAGGTCTTTAATTTAAAACGCTATTTAGGTCGTCAACAAACACACACAGAATACCTGACGTTAAAGCTTGAGTAACATCTTTAATTAGGATTATCTGGATGTTTAAATTGATACGGTCAAATTGATCCAGAGGATAAATGCTGTTGGTCACATTTGAGGGGAACAGGAGGGTTAATAGATGTAGAGGCTCCGGAGCCTTATGCGGCTCTTGGGCGCCCTTTCAGTGGCTCTTGGGCGCCCTTTCAGTGGCTTCCTGTAGCTTTGGCAAAAAAATGATATAAACAACGTGTAAATAACGTGTTTTTTTGCACAGTGGACAAGGGAAAACATTTGATCTTGGAGCTGAAAAAATATTACGTGAAACTAAAATATGTGTCACGTCCTCGGTGTACGGCCCAGCGCCTTTCCCTGCAGGGGGCTGATCTGGAGTTGGTGACACACACTGATGCTGGATAAATCCACCCAAAACATTAGCGAAGGAAAATCGTGTTTCGTGGACTTTTTAATTTGCTTTCACATGATGGTGGTTAGCACTTTCACCTCACAACAAGAGGATTCCTGGTTCGAATCCCGGCTGGGGCCCTTCTGTGTGGAGTCTGCATGTTCTCCCCGTGTCTGCGTGGGTTTTCTCCGGGTTCTCCGGTTTCCTCCCACAGTCCAAAGACGTGCAGGTGTTCGGTTCAGTGATGACTCTAAATCACCCGTAGGTGTGAATGGTTGTCTGTCTCTGTTCGTCTCTATGTGTCCTGTGATAGACTGGCGTCCTGTCCAGGGTGGACCCCGCCTCATACCCATAGTCAGCTGGGATCAGCTCCAGCCCCCCCGCGACCCTGATAGGGACAAGAGGCTGAAGATGAATGTATGAATGAATGATGGTGGCTCACCTGTGTGCTTGATATGTGGTGAGAAATTAGCGAACAACCACAGTTTTAGGATGGTAACAAAGGCAGGTCACAGTAACTTTATATAAACCTTTATAAGCTGTGACATCAAATCTGTTTTGCGGCTCCAGACAAATGTTATCTGGTAGAAGAGGAGGAAAAATGGCTCCTTTGACAGTAAAGGTTGCAAACCCCTGATCTAGACTATGCGTATGTTCTTGTCCTTTTGCTGTCGTGACACTTCAATCTAACAGGTTTTGAGTACACAGTATGTTTATTGTTTACTTTCCTTTTAGTTATTAACTTGTTTTTAACATGTTCAATAAAGATTTTAAATAAAAGAACCATTCATCCTGGGATCCAGCAAAATATACAGTATAATTCACAAATCCCTGCACTTAAATTACACTTATTACAGTAGAGGTGCAATATTATCATTATTTCATTATGTCATTATTTTATAAAATGACGTAAAATACTGACAGTAAAACTACATAAATAGAAATATTTATGTTTGTATACTGCAAAGAATACTTCAAGAACCATCACATTTGTTATTAATTCAGTTTAAAAGTGTTAATGCACTGAAATGGAGGTCGTTGGATATGCTGCCCCCCAGCACACCAGAGCGTAGAAGAGGACCCTGGTGACCACAGACTGGTAAAACATCCACAACAGTTTTGAAGATGTTGAAGGACCGTAGTCTCCTCAGGAAGCACAACCTGCTTAGTGTCTTCCTGTACAGGTGGCTGAGGTGTGTTGTCCACTCCAGTTTATCGTCCAGCCACAGCCCGAGGTGTGTGTACGAGTCCACAGCCTCCACCTCAGCTCCCTCTAGCAGGACTGGTCGCGGTCTTCCACGGATGAGATGATGAATGGTCAATGAGATGGACTGTCTAATATAGCCTCCTGAGTCCATCCTAAGTTGTGTTTCACTCTCAGATCAGTCTGGTGACATTTGAGCAGCGACTGAACCAATCAGCGTTGGTTTCTTTGGTGGATTGAAGTGAAACAGAAGAGACTGTTGAGTGTAAACAACATGGAGGCTTCCACGGATGAGATGAGCAGCTATGGAGCAAGCCGCTCACTAACTCTTTGTTCTCTGGATCCTTCTGTTGAATATGGACCGGGCTCCTGAAATTGGGCCTTTGATCCGTAAATTCAAGTTAAACACAAAGGGAAAATCTCCTTTACCCACATGTTGTTTCCTTTCTGAGCTTTTCCTCCACGCTGTTAGTACGTCACACGCATTTTGGCTCCTAGAGGACACTTTAGCACATGTTTTGGCTCCTAGAGGGCACTTTAGCACATGTTTTGGCTCCTAGAGGGCACTTTAGCACACGTTTTGGCTCCTAGAGGGCACTTTAGCACAAGTTTGGCTCCTGGAGGGCACTTTAGCACACATTTTGGCTCCTAGAGGGCACTTTAGCACACGTTTTGGCTCCTAGAGGGCACTTTAGCACATGTTTTGGCTCCTAGAGGACACTTTAGCACACGTTTTGGCTCCTAGAGGACACTTTAGCACACGTTTTGGCTCCTAGAGGACACTTTAACACACGTTTTGGAAGAGTAAATTCACATTACACAAAGGGAAAATATCCTTTACCCACATGTTGTTTCCTTTCTGAGCTTTGCCTCCACGCTTCAGTCATCTGATTGGTTGGTTTGGCCCGTATGTTGGTGACAGACAGATGGTTTATCCAATCAGAAACCAGGATTTTCGCCCCTTCCCAAAGGATCTCCAAAGAGAGTTCCCAGATGGTTATGCTGAGACCATGAGAATTATGCAAATTAAATCTTGATGGTAACTAACAAGCAAATGGTTTTGGTTCAGTTGTCCTGGTTTAATACTCTGAGTGTTCTGCCTTGACCCAATACAATATAAACCAATCAAATTTCATATGTGGTGCTCATCTCTCATATCAGACTGCTTATCTGCACTTTGTGTCACGGTTGAGTCATACGTTCACTTTCTTTCTTTCCATCTGTCGGGAATTATGAAACAAAGTGAAATGAAAATGATTACAAATGTACTGAATGATGAACTCTTTCATTAATGCTCATTGGAACTTCACCTACTTCGCTGTCATTGTCAAGCCAGTGAGCAATCAGCTTAAGAGCGGCGTACACAATCACGCGCAGAGGTCGTCGTGGTCACAGGGACGCGCTGGACGAGCGTTCCTTTAACTGGGCCGCTCTAATCAGTGTTGATGGAGTGTGAGGAGGGATGCTAATCTGGGTCATTGCATATGTAAATGCACAGCTGGGATCTTCGCAGTGCCAAAACACATCAGCCAGGGTGTCTGAGTGTCACCCAACATTAACTCCAACACGGCGAGTGGAGAGGGCCGATAAACACACCCCGCAGTGGGCTGTCCTCTGACGGGGGGGTATTAGTGCGATCACCAGCCGTGTCAATATCCCATCAGTGGACTGCAGTTTCAGAATGCAATGCACCAACACGCACCATCAAAATGAATGTTCAGAGGGCTTAAAGGGTTATTTCACCCAAATTACATAAACGACCCACCTCTTGTAGCACCTATCCATCCAGATTGGGTTTTATTTGTCCATGTTTTGAGACGTTTTTCTTGGATTGACATTTAAAAACTTGTGTTCTGGTCGATCTTGTTAATCCATAACCCTCACTAACAGTTTACATTGTATTCAGTAAATAGTTTTCACCTATTGGGACGGCAGTAGGACAGTCCATAGGTGACTCGGCTGGTAATCAGAAGGTTGCCAGTTTGAGTCCCTGTGTCCCCTGTCTGTCCCCTGTCTCTCCATTAATTGCATGTATAAAGGTCCTGTTTGTGCATGTGTGTATTTCGGGCCTGTGTGTGTGTATCCTGAATAATAAAAGAGTGAAAAAGTTGAATTTCCCTGCAGGATAAATAAAATTACTTCCTCTTCTTCTATTGTGGGGGAACACTAGAGGGCGTTCTCTCCTCAGAAGGGACAGGTGCGGTGGGAGGGGTTCAGGTCTTAAGTACTGTGACGTCCTGGTTGTTTGGAGTTCTTGTTGGAAGCTCTGAGTAAAGGTGAAGCAAACCAAGGCCTACGTCTGCGTCTCCTTTTAAATGGCTTCCACATTGGTGGCCCTGATGTGATAATGATGTCTCCACAGGCCGTCCCCGCCCTAGGGTCCCCGCCCTAGGGTCCCCGCTAGCTGGCGGTGTTTTTTGATGCTACTGTAACGTGAGTGTTGGATGTGTGGTGGTCGGATCAACCTTTAGGAGAAGAAACAGCAGGATGGAGACGGATAACTTTCTTAAGCAACACTTTACTCTTTTTCCCCGTCCACATGTCGACAACAACCCCACTTCCTACTTCCTGGATCACATGTCACTGAACCAACCAATCAGAGACTAGAAAGGCTTTACCTTAAGCAACTGTGAGGAGAACCACGGAGGCAGATTCAGGACATTAACATAACTGTCTTTTAGGTTCCAAGTCCAACTCCTAGCCTATACTTTATGAGAAAATGTCATAAATGTCAAGTACCCGATGCTAAAAGCACCCGTAGCAACTGAATTTGACAGCGTGTTAGCATGTGAACAGCCTTCTACTGTACTGAACTCATAAACCTCACAATCACCTGCAATGTCTCTCTCATCTGCCCCACAGTTTACTCTCCTCTCATCCCGCGCTCAGCTGACTAAGTCGAGTGTGTGTTTGGTGTCAAGTCTGATTCCGTCCAGTTGACGTTGGCGTGAACGTGGGGAGGCAGTGACAGGGGAGTTGGGCCGAATGATGATCAGAGCTGCCGCTACCCTTTTCTTCTGATCACACATTACTGTGCAACAGACTCGTGTCAGAACAGCAGCGGTGCTGAGATGCACATAAAGGCCAGCGTCAATCAAGAGGGCTATTCATCTGTCTGGGGCCGCAACCCCCGCAACTCATCTGTTCTTCCTACCTGTTCGTCTGACAGTTGGATGTGCAGACCAGCCAGAGCCGAGGAGGTGCAAACCACACCGCAACTGAGTGAAGAGCCTTGATCCACGCGTTTTATAACACTGAAAAATGCTCATCAATAAGTCAGACTTTTAAATCACCTATGTGAGCAGTGCAGCAAACAGTAAACACAACACTGTTACACACACAGTGTAATCCTCATTATTTTAGGTTTAACCATGTTGAGCGATAGTCTGAGTTCTGTAGATGTAGTTCTTTTATTTCACCGGCATGGTGCGTATTCCACACGCGCTCGTAGTTCCTCGTTTCCCCCGCTTGTTGTTTTCTCGTTTCTTCACTGATGCCGATGAAGACGGACACGCTGCTGCAGAGAGAGAGTGCACTTGTTAATGTTAAAGTGGTTAGGACTTTATTTTGTCTTGAGTTATTGATCCGTAGGGTATCTGCAACCGTGAGGTGGTTTGTGGAGTGCAGGACTGCAGCCGCCCAACCTCCATCTTGGGGAAGCTTGCGACCTGCACAACGCAGACCCTGTTGAAATGCGGTTCTGCCATTACGAGGGGAGATCACCACGTTTTCACCCGGCACCACCAGCACTCCTCGTGGGACCCCGGGGCCCCTTCTTGCACGCAATTATTTCTTCCTGCACCGTGGTACTTTCACCGGGTCACAATAAATATCACCTTTAACTGAATCTCCGGAGTCGAGTCGTGATTTTGGTTTCAACCTCTGTTGTGCACCATAACAAACAGTATTTCAAATTGAATGCTTTTCAGAGGTTCCACATTTATGAAGGTCTGGACACATGGAACAGCCATTTGAGTATAAAGCGAGGGTTATTTGTCTGTCCTTTGCATATCCTGAGCACCTTTCATCCAATGTTCTTCACACTTGATTGGTTCATTGCAGGGTACCTTAGGAAGTACCATGTTAAATTTGGTGAAAACAAAATATTCATACATCAATAAAATACATCGTTTAATAAAATAACATAGCCTTCTGGGACTGGTAGAGGGGGAGTGAAAATAATTATTTAATTCGTTATTGTCATTCACGTGGGTGGTAAGTTCCCACGCACACACACACTATACCCATGATATACAGCCTACATATATAAACTACTTGAAACTGTTAAATACCTACTCATCACAGGGTTAGGCTTGAGTGAGAAGAGTGTGCTGGAGGGGAAACACATATATCTGCAATGTCTGGTTGAGTTTGAGGAAGTCTAAGTCCTTCAATCATTTACACAGTCTGTGCCTGTATTTTATTTTCACGTCTCTTATTAGAGCCGAGAGCCAAATCTCACACACATGGTGGCGAAGGACATTAAAGTCTTGACAGTGTGATTGGACAGTGAAGGCTACTCCGTGCACAGTCCTATTCACAAATCTGGCGGAGGCTCCTGATCCAATTTCCATGGGTCCACTTTCTACGACACCAATAAGACTATTGCAATTTGGCTCTGCTAATCAGATGCAGGTAACGGCAGAAAAGAGATATTGGACCCAGTGTCCGACTCTGCGAGCTCACCGGGTGTGTTGTTATGTCGGGTTATGTCGGGTTTGACACACCAAATTAATATGCACATAGAAATTGATGCAATAATGGAAACATAGTCCGTATGAAATATGGAGGTGGTCTCTGTGACGTCTTCCGCAGAGTCAAATTAAAGATTGAATCTGGAGAATGAACAGAACAGCTCCACCTCGTGTCTCAAGATCGTCGTCACAACAACAAAAAATAACTCCAGCAGTGGGGTTGCCAGGTTGGTCAGACCCGGCCCAGTAGCTCCAGGAGACCGGAGTCTGTTTGAGCCTGTCCCCTCCAGAAAATCACAGCATAAAAACAAGGATTAGAGGAGTTTGACTGACAGTTAGCATTAGCCGTTAGCGTTAGCCGTTGCAGCTAAGTGCAGATAAAAGTGATGTTAGCATCAAGGAGCAGCGTAGCCATGTGGGCGTGTGTTTGAATGGCGTTCCTCTCCTTTCTCTCAGTCCATGGAGTGAATGCTCGGCCTATAGTGACTCTGGTTGTTGCCCGTCTCCACTCACTCAGCTGCTGGGACAAAGAACGCCCCGCCCTATGTTGACTGCCACTGCCTGCTCCCAGCTAATCCAAAAAAATATATGATTTTAATGGTTTTCCTGTACAGTTGTCATGGACAGGGAACTGTCTTTTGTACTGTAAACATGTTTATTTCTGCTCTATGGGGTTTGACTCTGTTTTGGAGCCAGCCTCAAATGGCCATTTAAGGAACTGCAGGTTTTTTTGGCACATGTTTCAGCCCCGGAGGTTGCTGCTTGGATGGAAATACCTCTGTTTTGTTGTATGAGGCCATTGAATACTCCTCCATCTTGCCAAATGGGTCTGGTTCCAGCAGGTTTGTATGAACGTCTGCACTCAGTGTTGGGTTCAGGCTTCATTCCTTTGCCAGGGAACTCGTGCGTGATGCTGTTCACCTGCAGGCGAGGTCCATGTCAGAAAATAGAAAACCTTTCGTGATGTTTCAGTGCCCCAGCCAGTAGAGTTGAGTTGACAGTGAATTGTGATGTGAAGGATGTTACAACTATGGGTGTTTTTACACAGGTGCTGCTTTGCAAATCCAAAATACATCATCCTGTCCATTACTACAAGCGACCCCTTTCACGTTGTCATGATAGAGCACTGCCCGCAGTATTTGTGTGTGGATGGAAGTCCTTTTTTTCCACCCAATGTATGTATGTAATATGTAATATGTTTGGATTTTATAACACATTTTATGAAACATTTTAATGGGGGGTGTTTCCTGGGTCCTCAATCAGTGCTGAATTCCCCTGTAAATAGGCCTGTGTAGATAGATGGATAGATAGATAGATAGATAGATAACTGTATTTATCCCTGAGGGGGAATGACGTCATCGTAGCAGCGGTACAGAGCAATCAGAAATACTAAAAATAAGACAAAATACAAAATATGAACAACAATAAGATAGAATAAGATAGAAGTACAGTATCGCGGATAAACACTGTATTACAATGCTATGTGGATTTTAATGTGCAAGTGAGATAAGGTGCATGTCAGTGATCAGTATGAGTAGTGTGAGGGTGTTTCCTGAGCGTTGCTGTGCCGCGTTGTAAAGCCTGACGGCAGCAGGTAGGAACTGTTTCCTGTGCCGTTCTTTAAGCAGCGAGGTTGGATGAGTCTGCTGCTGAAGCTGCTCTGAAGCTCGTCCAGGGTTTCATGGAGGGGATGAGAGACATCGTACGTGATCACCAGCAGTTTTGCATCCTGTGCTCCACCACCTCCTCCAGGGGCACGACAACAGACCCGGCCTTCTTTATGAGTTTATTCAGTGTGTACGCGTCTTTTGCTTTGATGCCCGCGCCCCAGGACACCACAGAAGAAGAAGATGGTGCTCGCGACAACAGACTGATAAAACATCTGAAGCATCCGGTTGCAGACGTTGAAGGACCTGAGCCTCCACAGGAAGTAAAGCCGGCTCAGGCCCTTCTTGTACACTGCCTGTGTGTTGTAGACCCTAACCCTTTCCATAACAAGCCCTAACAAAATGCTGAGTTAAATCGCGATGGCGGAGGCTTATGCGACCGGGAAACATAGGGATGACCCCCGTTTTATGAACCTTAAAATGGATTTATTGTCTTTTGGTGGCGTTGGGGACCTCTGTGCTGTTGACACCACCACCCCTGCCTTTGCCTCGGCACACAGACCTCCAGAGAGCTGGGGATGAGGGGAGGCGGGCGGGTGTCAGATCTACGCATCAAAGACAGTATGGTGTTCAGTGTGGCCTAGGACACAGATGTGTACACAATGCTAAAACAATGTGGTCAGATGCGTCCCAGACCCCCCTCGAATATAGCCTGAGTGATCTGATCTCCAAGGTCTTCAATGCGCCCTGGGTGCATTCACACCTGTACCCAGAACTGTCCCCTTGTGATCCGATCGCTCCAGGACAAATGTCAAAACCAGGTCATAGAGTATAACGTAGATCTATCCAATCTACAAACCACAGATCCAACCTGAGGACAATGAAATGAATGGGCTTTAGTGCGTCACTCATTTTCAACAGGATTGTATTATTTTGACTTTTTTTTACCTTGAGAAACTATTCATCTTTACTCATCTCTCCATTTTTATATTAACTGTCTGTTTCAACGTATCCTGACTCTGTAAATCGCCTCATAGGCTGAAAACTGTGTCCTCTTGGAGCAAGACGCTCTCCAACCTCCAAGCTCTCAACCCTGACTTTACACTGACTTAACCCTGAATTTACTCTGACTTTACTCTTTCTTAACCCTGACTTAAGTCTGACTTAACCCTGGCTTAACTCTTTCTTTACTCTGACTTTACTCTTTCTTAACTTTAACTTTATTCTGAGTTAACCCTGACTTAAGCCTGACCTAAGCGTGACCTAAGCCTGACTTAACCCTGACTGAAGTCTGACTTAACCCTGACTTAAATCTTTCTTTACTCTGACTTTACTCTTTCTTAACCCTGACTTAAGTCTGACGTAACCCTGACTTAACTCTTTCTTTACTCTGACTTTACTCTTTCTTAACTTTAACTTTATTCTGACTTAACCCTGACTTAAGCCTGACCTAAGCGTGACCTAAGCCTGACTTAACCCTGACTGAAGTCTGACTTAACCCTGACTTAAATCTTTCTTTACTCTGACTTTACTCTTTCTTAACCCTGACTTAAGTCTGACTTAACCCTGGCTTAAATCTTTCTTTACTCTGACTTTACTCTTTCTTAACTTTAACTTTATTCTGACTTAACCCTGACTTAAGCCTGACCTAAGCGTAACCTAAGCCTGAATTAAGCCTGACTTAAGCTTGACTTAAGCCTGACTTAACCCTGACTTAAGTCTTTCTTTACTCTGACTTTACTCTTTCTTAACTTTAACTGTAATACTCAAGACTAAGGGCGCACTCGCACTGTCCTTCCGTCCACGGCCCGTCTGAGAACGGTGGGCTTTTGTAAAGTACGTTTGCACATGTACGAGCACGAGCATGCACACGTGTACGAGCACGAGGCCTACGGCGGTTCTGAGGTCATTTCCTGTGCGCCTGTTGGGACGTAGAAAAAAGAAGGAGGGACCATGCGCGGACATTTAAAACAATGGCGGTGAAAGGTTCACGTTGGTGTGATGCGGAGGTGGAGTGTTTACTGCAGATTTGGTCGATGAAAAGATTCAAAAACAGTCGACAAGACGCACAAAAACTCCGAGGTCTACGGAAAGATCTGGAAACAAAGCCACGCATCGCCATGACGTCATCAATGCGTGTGACGTGTTACGGCGTGATGACGTATAGGCAGCAAGAAGCATTCTCCGAGGCCCAGGTAGTGTGAGTACAAATGGGCCTGGAGGGGGGGACAAGGACCCTAAAGCACGGGGCACGGGACGGAGGCACAGTGGGAGGGCGCCCTAATAGTGTAAAGACACAAGAGTAGAGTGAGAGGACATGTAGTACAGTTTGGGAGTTAGGGAAATGGAAAGTAGTTAGAATAAGAGGGAGGGGTAAATGGATAGAATAGCTGATGGAGAGCAGGAGAGGTGAAAGAAAGGCAGAGAGGTTAAGACCGAGCTAGAGCGAGGTTGCGAGAGAGAGGTGGAGCAAGGGTGGGTATCAGAGGTTGGAGGCAGCAGGAAGAAGGAAGTAGAGTTCAACATGATATTTAACGGAGAGAGGGAGACAGTGAAGGAGAGAGAGAGAGAAAGAGAGAGAGGGTCCCAGGTGCAGTCAGTGTCATGCTCCTGAAGGCCTCCTTCTGCCTCTCACGCCTCTGCTCCTCTGTAATAACTTGTCAGATCGATGGCTCCCCAGACAGCCGGGCTTTTTACTGCCGCACAAATGAAGCGTGTGACATTTCTGCCACTTCCTCAGGTCACTGCCGCACACTCCTACACTTACATGTTTGCAACGCCAACAACAAGGACTAGGAGAAGTTATTCCCATCTGCCGGGGTGCACGGCCCCCGAGGGAGACACCAGGGGATTGATGGAGGTATGGCTCAAATAATAGATGCCGAACAATTTACATGAGTACGTTCCATTAATAAAACAAGACCACACCAGTGATTTTTCATGCATTAGCAGATTAAAGGTGTATCGCTGCAGTTTTCTAAAGCGTACAATACATTTCTGAATGTTTTATGCATCGTCCAGGCTGCCGTTTCTTTCCGTTCCTTTTGCTACAGTATTAAAATCAGCTTGCAGGGACGTTATATTTGCTTTGAGGGCGCACTCACACTGTGCGCCGCACCGTGCCCCGTGCTTTAGGGTCCTTGTCCCCCCCTCCAGGCCCGTTTGTACTCACACTACCTGGGCCTCGGAGAATGCTTCTTGCTGCCTATACGTCATCACGCCGTAACACGTCACACGCATTGATGACGTCATGGCGATGCGTGGCTTTGTTTCCAAATCTTTCCGTAGACCTCAGAGTTTTTGTGCGTCTTGTTGACTGTTTTTGAATCTTTTCATCGACCAAATCTGCAGTAAACACTCCACCTCCGCATCACACCAACGTGAACCTTTCACCGCCATTGTTTGAAATGTCCGCGCATGGTACCTCCTTCTTTTTTCTATGTCCCAACAGGCGCACAGGAAATGACCTCAGAACCGCCGTAGGCCTCGTGCTCGTGCACGTGCGCACGCTCGTGCTCGTACACGTGCAAACGTGCTTTACAAAAGCCCACCTCTCCCAAACGGGCCGTGGACGGCAAGCGTGCCGCAGTTATGCGAGGAGCAGTTGCACTCACAATGGTCAAACGAACTAGGCTTTACCCGTAAAACCGGTTGTGGCCCGGTGCGGAAGGACAGTGTGAGTGCGCCCTGAGTTAAAGCTTGAACATGTAGAATCTTTATTAAAAGCTATATTTTTTAAACTAATACACCCACGGGGCATTTCTTCAAAATCTATTTAGTCTGAGTTAATATTCAAAAGAAATTTGACGGGTTTGACAATGACTTTCTGTCCCGTTGTGTTTCCATGGCAGCAGCCAATAGCGTTGGGCGTTGCTGGTTGCCAGGGTCGTCTGTTGTTGGGTGCAGCTACTGTAGTCTGGCACTAGGTGAAATGGAGTTAGCCGATCCTACAGCTGCTTCGGAGCCTCAGTGAAGGGGGCGTTCTTTGTCCCAGCAGCTGAGTGAGCGGAGACGGGCAACAACCAGAGTCACTATAGGCCGAGCGTTCACTCCATGGACTGAGAGAAAGGAGAGGAACGCCATTCAAACGCACGCCCACATGGCTACGCTGCTCCTTGATGCTAACATCACTTTCATCTGCACTTAGCTGGAACGGCTAATGCTAACGGCTAACACTAACTGTCAGTCAAACTCCTCTAATCCTTGTTTTTATGCTGTGATTTTCTGGAGGGGACGGGTTCAAACAGGCTCAAACAGACTTTGGTCTCCTGGAGCTACTGGGCCGGGTCTGACCAACCTGGCAACCCGACTGCTGGACTTCTTTTTTGTTGTTTAGACGACGATCTGGAGACTGAGCTGTTCTGATCATTCTGCAGATTCAACCTTTAATGGTAGTAAAGTGTAAAGTAAAGCTGCTGTTGAATATGACGGGGTATGGAGAGGAAACAGGTTAGGGTGGGGATAGAAGCCGAACAGCAGGTTGTGAGAGGAGCGAGCTGGGGTGAACAAGGGGCTGCAGGGGCCTTTTCGCTGCATCTCTGTGCAGCAACTGTCAAAGATGATTTTCCTTGCTTCCCACTGTACCACTGAGATGGAGGAAGCAGCAGTATGATCCATGAACCTGCGTGAAAATCAATGTGGGCAGCCCAAACATGAAATCGATGCAGCCAGCTGGCTAAGCAGAAGTGGGCGTTGGGGAGAGGGAGGGAGAGAGGTGTGCAGGGAAGGAGGTGGGGCAGAGGAGTTCACTGAAGTCCACTGGAGTGGGTTGAGCTGGGCTGTGCAGAGGAGTTGAGGTTGGGGTAATGTGGGAGGGGAAACAGAGGCATGAAGTCAGTTGATGTGGTAATGAAGAGGTTCTACCGATAGCAGGTCTAAATGGGTTGGAAAGCTTCTGGTAATCATCATTTCTGCAGTTCTCGTGCCAAAAATCCAAAGTTATTGGGTTTTCTAGAGGGAAGTTCTGTTGTCAGATGAAATAAAATAATTAGCTATTTGGCCACAATGACCAGATATATGTTTGGAGGGGAGCAGGTGGGGCCTTTCACCCCAAGAAGACCGTACATACTGTCAACCATGTCGGTGGTGGTATCATGCTCTGGGCTTGTTTTGGTGGCAGAAAACGCTTAAAACGCGAGTAATGTGTCGCATGATCATATTTATCATTATATGATCAAGCGATAGTGAGACAGACAGCAAGCGAGCAGCCGCCTTAATCTCAGCCGTGTTGTGCTAAATGACTAGTTATGCTAGTGCTAACCAGGTCTGAATGCTTCTAAACAACAGGATAGAGCGTCAGTGATGTAACCTCCGAAGCCGTACAGGAGCTGCCCGGTCTCTTCAGGCAGCAGGTCTCCGGGAGATCAGACCGGGATATGCTTCACTCTGTAGTGACGGCTTTCTTCTTCTTCTTCTTCTGGATATCTAAAGGCACGTTGCTGCCATCCACAGGTCAGTTATATCCATTATTTTGTTATATCAACAGGAACAGTCCGGTTTCCCCCCAATGGCGGCTTTGGTGACCCCTGGATGTTACCACGGAGAACTTGATGAAGCTTACCACACACACAATGACGTCAGAGACGCCGTAGGCCTCGTGCTCGTGCTCGTACATGTGCAAACACGCTTTACAAAAGCCCCCCTCTCCCAAATGGGCCGTGGACGGCAAGCTGGCCGAAGCTAGGCGTGGTACGGTTGCACTCACACTGGTCAAAGGAACTAGACTTTAGCCGTAAAACCTGTTTTGGCCCGGTACGGAAGGAGGCCTAGTCTTCCGATTATACTGTACCTGACACTCTGAGCTAACCTGAGCCTGACATAACTTTTGTTATGAATTGGCACTGTAATCAAAATTGAATTGAATTAATTTGCCTGATCCTAAGTATTAGTAATGTTTGAATTCAAAACCACGTGTTTGAAACTGCACAACATCACAAAGTGTGCTGGTAGGGAATGAGCACGGTTCAGAAATGTTGAGATTTAACGTATCCGTGGTTTCTACCTCGCCAACATTTTATTCTGGTGACTGGCTCTTACTCGACAGTAGTGACATGGCTTGTTGATCTTCTGTTTAAAGCCAGAGCCCCTGCCCCCCCTCTACAGATGCCTTACTGTAAGTCAGCTTGTCGATAGCTGTGGCTCTGACGGTGAGTTGACCCAGCAGGCCAGACAGCGAGCGGGTGATTGATTCCATACACAAGTCAGCATGGTCCAAAGGTCTCCGGAGCTGTGTGGCATTTCAAGAAGCGCCAAGTCTACAGGTCAGGGGTCTCCCGGCTGCTCCTGGGGGCCCCTGGGGCTGGGGTGGTGGGGTGGGAGTATAGAGGGGGCTGCGTCACGGCAGAGCTGTGTGCTCCTACTTGGGGTCTTGTTAAAAAAGCCAAGGACCATGCTAATAATGGGACTAGTCAGGCTTAGACACCTGGGTACAGGGCTGTCACTGCCATTCCCCCTGCCTCAACCCGAATGACTGATATGACATGGTATGAGGAGCTGCTCGGCATGTTGATACAAAAAGGCAGCTTGTATCCTCGCATTCACACTACGGGCAGAGTGGGAAACTGCCAGCAGCCGAATGCTGGTGAATTTAAACTGTTGTTAGGGATAAACTCGTCTCCTCTACCAGCCCGTTCTGCAGGTAATTCATTCTCTATTTTGCATTAAAATCAGCTCATCCTCACATTCTTTGATAGTGTTCAAAATTCCACATTTACAACGGTTCATTCCTGTATTGTTTTTCCAGCGCTGTTGTGTTGCAGCCGGCAGCTGGTTTGTATTCAGCGAGGCTTCTCTGCTCACTGTGTCTGGAGCGTGCAGCGGCCGGGGCATCCTCCAGGTCAGAGCAGGGGTAAGGGGGTTTGCCAGAAGCGTTGCCCCCAGCAGACTGGGCCCTCACTGGGCACAGCTCTCTGATCTGCTCCCCCTCCTCCCCCTCATGCCTGAGACAATCCCAGACTATTGATATCGCTCAAATGCACAGTCGAGCCTGCTTTCCCACTTTCACTTTTATATCAGATTTTTTTGATGTTGTTTTGGCTTAAATTTTCCAGAAACTTCAGGTGATATTCTCCGGTTTTACCGCTTTGTTACGAAGCAGACAAGAAAGTGTGTGTAGGGTGGGGGTGGACTTGGCGCCTGCGGTTGTGTCCTTCAGGGTGATGGAGGACAGTGTCTGAGCTTTGATCATGGTCAAACCACGTCCATCTGGGTGCCCTGATGCCAGGGGCACTTTGCCAGCCTACTTAGTACCTCGGATGTCAAATTGTCCACTGGGGACATGTCAGCCAGACTTGAAACATGGACTCGATTGGGGTAGAGTACCCTTCAACTCATAACTGACCCCTCTACCAAGAATTAATTCATCCCAAACTATACACAGGATAAAGGACATTTCATAACGATGCCATAACAATTAGGGTTTGAACGAGGCCTGGCAGCTCATCCCTCCTTCAGCCCAAATGAAGGCCTTTATTAGGAGAATCTGGGTCCTCCTTTGCATACAGCTCCATGGTGCCACGGAGTAAAAGGGCAGCGTGGAGGAGCCACACTGCCCTTTACTACCACAAAATGAGAGGCCTAATGAAGGCCACGAGCAGCACATCTATATATAGCCATAATGACCACAGTCACTGCTGCTGTACATGGAGAGGAGAGAACCACTGGTCCAGTGTTATTTGTGTTTTCTCAGCTGTCGACTTTATCGCAGAGATAATTGTTCCTCGGAGGAGGCGCACTAACACACACACTGCAGTTCAGCATCAATAATATTATATTCAGTGGCAATTTAACTGCTCGAGCTTAGATTTGGTAGGTTCTGTAAAATTACTCGTTCATAAAAATGCAAAAAATATTGTGTTAAAAAACTATATTGTGTTTTCCAGATTTTCAGTACTCAGTTTTCAGTACTACCAAGAAACGGGTGTTTCCTTCCCCATCAACAATAATAAGCATGAGCCATGTGCAACCTTTTAGTAAAAGCTGCAGTCGGCAAGTCTGGCAGATCGAGTTGACTCAGGGTGCACTCACACTGTCCTTCCGCACCGGGCCAAAACAGGTTTTTCAGCTAAAGCCTAGTGCATTTGACCAGTGTGAGTGCAACCGCTCCGCGCATAACTGCGACCAGCGGGCCGTCCACGGCCCGTTTGGGAGAGGTGGGCTTTTGTAGAGCGCGTTTGCACGTGTACGAGCACGAGGCCTACGGCGGTTCTGATGTCCTTTATGTGCGTGGGTCATCCTCCATGCGAGAGACCGGCTGTTCGATCCCTAGATCCCCTGGTCCACACGTCGAAGTGTCCTTGGGCAAGACACTGAACCCCGTGCTGCACATGGGTGTGTGAATGTGTGTGAATGGTTAGATAAGATGGTCTGTAGATGTCCACTGCCATCAGTGTGAATGTGACAAACACTGTGAAAGCACCTTGAGTCGTCAGAAGATTAGAAAGGCGCTTAATAAGTACAAGTCCATTTATCAAGAATTGTGAAATTCAGGGTAAAATAACAATTTGGCTGCTAACTGATATCAATGTTTTGTTGTTTTTGCTTTCGGTGTTATTTATTCGTCCGCTTGTGACGGAGGGAAGCGGACAAATCTTCTTTTATAATAAAGTAACTGAACTCAGCTTTGAACGAGCACAAATCCTCTGATACCAAAGTAAGAAACCACTGCTGTACGCAGACCGTTGTCCAAGGCTGACCAAAAAACACAACACATGAACATCTGCCATCGGTGAATTCCTTCTTATTTGGAGACAGGCCGATGGCAGTCAACAAGTTGAGTATCTGCCAATGCCGATGTTCTGTATCTACTCCATGTTCGTGTGAGTGGTTGTCCGTCTCTGTTCATCTCTATGTGCCCTGTGATGGACTGGCTTCTTGTCCTGGGTGAACCCCGCCTCAAGCCCCCCGCGACCCCGACAGGGACAAGCGGTTGAAGACGAATGAATGAATGAATGTTATTTATTCGTCCGCTTGTGACGGAGGGAAGCGAACAAATCTTCTTTCAAGATTCTGAACGAGCACAAATCCCGTCATACAAAATTAAGAAACCACTGCTGTACGCAGACCGTTGTCCAAGGCAGACCAAAAAACACGACACATCAACATCTGCTTATTTGGAGATAGGCTGATGGCAGTAAACAAATTGAGTATCTGCCAATACCGATGTTCTGCCGATACATCAGTGCATCCCTAGTAGCTTGTTATCAGCAGAGGGGCGGACACGCGCTCAAATGCAACGTCGAATGCACCAAAGGGAGCACAGAGACACCTCGGTACTTGGAAACACCGGCTTTTGACAGCTGTGTCGGTTTTGGTTCAGCCCTGAGGTTGTGCAGCCATGTAGCCACACTTAGCTCTGCCTTATTTATCACTTTTCTGACATGCTTCAGTTCATTATACACCCCTACAGTATGTTGAATAAGAATGGGTTTTAATATGTTGCATGCTGTTGTGGGTTACATGCCGACTGGACACACACACGCACTGTTATGCTGAGCAGCCGCGCCGGCTAGCTCTCTCCTGCTGTCACACGGAGCACACACAGCACACAGCGGGTATGTACTGTACACGCTCATTATCATGCGGGGCGGTGTCTCCGGCCCGCTGCATTATGCATGGAGCTCAGGGGAGCCAGGCCAGTGGAGTGTGAGAGAGAGGCCCAGGAGCGAGCCACGCTGTCGGACACATGTCAGCGCAGTCACACCACCTCTCCACGGACCCCCAATCACACAATCACACGACGTACATACTCACACACATCGCTCAGTAACCTGACAAATCTGTACACACACTCACACGCCCAACGCCTGTCAGACAAAAGTCAATGTGATTCGTTCCGTGTCTCGGTTCTACTGTTTGTGAATCGGTCGCGCTAATGCGATACAACGCGGACTCGTGTCCAACCTGACAGACTTATGATCAGTTTTTCACAGAGAGGATGCTCCACTGTCTCTCAATGGCATTTGTGTTAATTACGTGGAACATTCGCACGCTGTCGAGCCTCATTACACCGCGGGTACTAATTGGCCTCTAAAGGTGGAAGGAAGCAGGTTAAATTCCCTGCAAAAATGAATAATTCTTTTGATGTTGAGCAGCATTCTGCCTGTTGTGCAAAAGTCAATAAAAGGTGCTTGCGTGTGTGTCTCACGGATGTGTGTGAGTGCACGTACGGATTAGCATGCCCACAGGAGGACGGCACTATAGATATTTGTGCATGTGTGTTATACCGTCACACGCTGGTGGACGTTGTTTAAGTGTTTCAGCAGACAGACAGCGTTACACTGTTGGTTCACACTGCCTTTAAGCACATACCTGCTCTCCGGCTGCACATAGGTAAAGCCGGCCGTCCCTCAGCCACATCATCCACCTCCTGCTAGGGGTCTGCCCCGCAGGCCTGCCCGCTGTGCCCCCCCCGAACCCTGTGGACAAAGCGCGGCTCCTACTGTCAGCAGCCTCAGGTGAGAGTGGGTCAATGAACAGTCAGTGGCACAAGGACGTCCACGTCTGCAGAGCTACTGTCTGATTAATGGATACAGGTTTTAGCAGACGAGCTTCTCTGGGCGGATGTGGGGATGTTTTCATCGAGCAGTCAAGCAAATATTATCCGACCACGAGAAAGGTTATTAAAAATTCAAATCAGGGTTATGGATTGTTGGAGATCGATATGTTTTGAGACTTTTTCATGAAGTGTTTCGATATTTCGGGTTGAATTTAGTCAGATTTTATCTTTTTTTTCATGCCACTTTATTAAGAACTTAGAGTTTGAATGTAACTTAGTACATTTACTTGTGTGTTGTATTTTCTACAAATTCAAGGTACATGAATAATTCCAGTTTATGAATCTTTATCCTTCTACTCCCCTACACTTCAGGGGTGATACAGAGAATACAGAGGGGAAAATGTTGTACTTGTTACTTCCTGTCCAGTGAAAACCGTATATCTAGATTTTTTAATGTTGAATGTTAGGGCGCACTCCCACTGTGCCTCCGTCCCGTGCCCCGTGCTTTAGGGTCCTTGTCTCCCCCTCCAGGCCCGTTTGTACTCACACTACCTGGGCCTCGGAGAATGCTTCTTGCTGCCTATACGTCATCACGCCGTAACACGTCACACGCATTGATGACGTCATGGCGATGCGGGGCTTTGTTTCCAGATCTTTCCGTAGACCTCAGAGTTTTTGTGCGTCTTGTCGACTGTTTTTGAATCTTTTCATCGACCAAATCTGCAGTAAACACTCCACCTCCGCATCACACCAACGTGAACCTTTCACCGCCATTGTTTGAAATGTCCGCGCATGGTCCCTCCTTCTTTTTTCTATGTCCCAACAGGCGCACAGGAAATGACCTCAGAACCGCCGTAGGCCTCGTGCTCGTACACGTGCGCACGCTCGTGCTCGTACATGTGCAACATGCTTTACTAGACGTGGTACGGTTGCACTCACACTGATCAAAGGAACCAGACTTTAGCCATGAAACGTGCTTGGGCACGGTACGGATGGACAGTGTGAGTGCGCCCTTAAAGGGAGCAAAATCAATCAGATGTAGGTAAATTATGCGCGATAATTAGCTGCTAAGCTAATCATTAGCCGATCAGAGTTTACAGAGAGGGAGGGGACGAGGAGATTGGATGGAGGGTACGAGCCAATGTCCCCGAAGGCTCCCATTGGTCAATTTATCTGCAGGCCTACGACTGATACGCTGAATAGATTTGTTTGGTTCTTTTTGTTATTCATATTGTGTAGCTCGGACTACAGGGCCACATATAAACGATAATTACCAATATTCCAAATGGTAGTCCATAGCTTTAAACATGCAGAGAGCCAAGCAGTCCTCTGGTCACTTTAATTTTTAAACACATGCATTACCATACCAAGGCAGATCTAAACCAACACACCTTTCCCTTCAATAGGTCATTAAAACTTTGGTGTTTGCTTTGCTGAGGGAAATATTGTCGTTTTTACTCCGTTCATCTGTGTCGTAACTGAACTGTGAAATACCTGGAACACTTGCTAATGAAATTTTAGACATTGTCTGGATGTCTAAGATCAATTTTGCATTTTCAGCCACCGGGTTCTTTGTGGTGTTTTTCTACTCTTCCTCACTCTCTTTCTCTCCATTTCTCATTTTTCTGTGTCTGTGTGAGTGTGTGTGTGTGTGTGTGTGTGTGTGTGTGTGTGTGTGTGTGTGTGAGCAGGCTGGTGGATGAGGTCCCAGGGGGCTGGATTACCCCTCTGCATGCCCCAGGCCAAGCAGCTCTTGGGGGGATTACTGTGAGACCTGCACCCTGGCTGGATTAGAGCACCGGACCTAATTTCCATCCCCTTATTTACCTCAGCCCACTAGAGGAAACGCTCAGCTGCACAAAAACATGCTAATTGATGCTGAGAAAGCCACGGAGAGGTGCAGCACTCCCTCTGTAAGCTTGTTTTTGGGGCGGGTTAAAGGTTTAGAGATGAGTTGTTGAAAAATACTTTTTGAGTTAGTCACCGCATTTACTGTGTTTCACTGGGGCTACAAGTTACGTGCACGTGGATGTGTACATACCTGCATTTTTTCATGCCTATTGATGCTGTTGGGGTGTGTGTGTGTGTGTGTGCGTACGTGCGTACGTGCGTGCGTGCGTGCGTGTGTGTGGGTGGGTGGGTGTGAGTATTTGAACACTATGCTTAAAGAGGTGCATGTGCATGTACATTTAGTTGCTTTGTGGTGTGTGCGTGTGTGTGTGTATGTGTGTGTGCGTGCGTGTGGCTTTGTGGTGCGTGTGTCTGTGCGTGTGTGTGTGGGTGGGTGGGTGTGAGTATTTGAACACTATGCTTAAATAGGTGCATGTGTATGTACATGTAGTTGCTTTGTGGTGCGTGTGTGTGTGTGTGTGTGTGTGTGTGTGTGTGTGTGTGTGTGCGCGTGTGCATGTGCGTGGCCATCATGGCGGAGGTCCTCATTACTTGGAGGGGTCGCACACAGACATGGCCACAGCACGATGAGGACAGTTGGCGGACCTTTTCCTATTCCCGCAGCTCTTTAACGAGCTAGTGATGGGGAGAACAGCCCAGTTGCCCCGGCAACAGGAGCGAACTCTGACCTCAGAGGTTGGCAACCTGTATATATTAGGATCACAGGCGTATGCAAATGGTCCACTGGTCCTCCCCCCCTCCTTTTCTTCTGCCATAATGTCCTTCTTGTTCCATCCTGGACTTGACATGTGTGCTAACAGTGCCCTTGCTCTGAAGGGCGGGGGAGCGGGAGGAGGGGTTGCTGGGACTTCCATTAGTGATCGCTGGGGTGACAGGAGATCAAAATCTGGCTTGGACTCCGCCAACGTACGACCCTCCACCCTGCAGATCAAGGAAGTGAGTCATTAGGAGAAAAGTGTAGTGAGCTCCAGGTGATTAAACACTTTCTTTGCGTGTATTTCGGGCGGTTTTTCCTCCGTAGCTTCGCCCTTGGTTCTGGATTTCCTGCTCTGAAGACTGATTCACACTCGTGTTACCTCCTTTCTCATCAGGAGCCAAATTACTTGTACTGGGCGTTTAGGTAGAAAGTGATACACTGAAGTCTGCATCCCACTTCAGGCGTGTGGTACCAAGAGCGTGATCTTTCCTGATATCAGGTTTGTTTCCATTGGGGCTCGAACTCAGTATCTCACCGAGAACTGAGAACTCTCAGGGCGCCCTCACACTGTGCCTCCGTCCCGTGCCCCGTGCTTTAGGGTCCTTGTCCCCCCCTCCAGGCCCGTTTGTACTCACACTACCTGGGCCTCGGAGAATGCTTCTTGCTGCCTATACGTCATCACGCCGTAACACGTCGAAATAAGTTCCCCTTGCGGGATTGATAAAAGTAATTCTTCTTCTTCTTCTTCTTCTTTCATGCTACTTGGAAAGAGGTCTATGGAAAGATTTGTAAACAAAGCCACAAAGCATTGCCATGACGTCATCAATGCATGTGACGTGTTACGACGTGATGACGTATAGGCAGCAAGAAGCATTCTCCGAGGCCCAGGTAGTGTGAGTACAAACGGGCCTGGAGGGGGGACAAGGACCCTAAAGCACGGGGCACGGTGCGGACGGAGGCACAGTGGGAGGGCGCCCTGAGAGCTGACATCATTTGTTCTAGTTCTGTTCCTTTTCATCCACCTGAGCATCTTAAATAATTGGGATTATTTAAGTATTTCTGATTCTGATAATTCTTATTATGTGTATTTGTTGACAGTGGACGTGATTAACTGTGTGAAAGGATTATAATACAGAGGGGCTCGGTGTACTGTGCATGAATCCAAGGCCACACAAACAGGAGAGCTACAATTAGCTGCATCTGACCCCCCCCCCCCCCTTTTATCTCCTGTAAAGCAGAATAACCATGATTTGTTTTTAATGGGTAAACAACTACTAATCATATGCAATAATACACATTCTTGTATTTACTGTTGTTGTTTAAAAGCCTGTATTTCAGAGATCTCACCATATATCTGCCTCCTATATGAACGCATAATGAGCGTTACACGCACAGTTCTGTGTTTTAGTGATGACAAAATGAAACAAAAACAAGGAAACTGCAAAATAAAAACACATGTATCGTCATGAGAGCATAGAAAAGAAAAAAGGCAGAAGACAAAATGAAGAAAACCCCCAAACCTGAGTCGACAGTCCAAGGTTAAGTTACCGTACTTGTCCTCTTTCCTATTTCAGCTCTTTTCAACTTCTAAGGGCGCACTCCCACTGTCCATCTGTACCGTGCCCAAACAGGTTTCACGGGTAAAGTCTGGTTCCTTTGACCAGTGTGAGTGCAACCGTACCGCACCTAGCACGCTTGCCGTCCACGGCCCGTTTGGGAGAGGTGGGCCTTTGTAAAGCACGTTCGCACATGAACGAGCATGAGCATGCGCACGTGTACGAGCACGAGGCCTACGGTGGTTCTGAGGTCATTTCCTGTGCGCCTGTTGGGACATAGAAAAAAGAAGGAGGGACCATGCGCGGACATTTAAAACAATGGCGGTGGAAGGTTCACGTTGGTGTGATGCGGAGGTGGAGTGTTTACTGCAGATTTGGTCGATGAAAAGATTCAAAAACAGTCGACAAGACGCACAAAAACTCAGAGGTCTACGGAAAGATCTGGAAACAAAGCCACGCATCGCCATGACGTCATCAATGCGTGTGACGTGTTACGGCGTGATGACGTATAGGCAGCAAGAAGCATTCTCCGAGGCCCAGGTAGTGTGAGTACAAACGGGCCTGGAGGGGGGGACAAGGACCCTAAAGCACGGGGCACGGTGCGTAAGGACAGTGTGAGTGCACCCTTAGTTGCAAAGAATCTTTGGCCAATTCTTGTAAATGTAGCTGCTGGCAGAAACAAACCAGCCGTCCCTGTGACGTATTTCAACAGAAGTTTATAACAAAACTCAATGTTTCTGGCATTATTTTCTCATAAATGTGATAGTTTTTCTTGTAGATTTGCCCCTCATGATCTTTTCTAACCCTACCGAAGTGGTTTTGTTGACTTAAACATGAACTTGTGTGTGTAACAGTTGGGCTACCCAGTGTGTTGACAAGTTGGGTCATGACAAAGCAACCATATATCGCAAGTGGGATGAGGACGGTTGGGATGGGAGAGTTGGTATCGTCCCCACGAACCCCCACCCCACCCCACCCCTGCAGAGAAAACCGGACCAACCAGTAGGAGTCACTAGTGCAGCAACAAAGACATGATCCCTCACTGTCTACCCAGCCACAAACACTTATCATTATGATGGATGGAGAGCCAGGAGCGCTGCTGCAGGGACTCAACTATAAATTGGTCTCTGGGGTCAACGGTGTGCTTTTACCCACTTTGGGCCAAATCCTCAGTTTCCTGAAATGTGTGGTGTTGATGGACACAGTTGTCCCACAATACAATGAGAACCAGAAATGAGGCACACCCACTGCTGCCCAGAACACACACGGTTCCATAAAGTGGCTATGATAAGGTTTAGCTGTCATGCTTTGTCGTCCGCACCTCCTCTACAATTTGCAGGAAAGAGATCCAGCTGTTTGTCCAGTGTTCAACTGTCACACCCACTTCACAGTGGTCAGGTGTGTGGAGGTAGAGTTTAAGGGCGCACTCCCACTGTGCCTCCGTCCCGTGCCCCGTGCTTTAGGGTCCTTGTCTCGCCTCCAGGCCCGTTTGTACTCACACTACCTGGGCCTCGGAGAATGCTTCTTGCTGCCTATACGTCATCACGCCGTAACACGTCACACGCATTGATGACGTCATGGCGATGCGTGGCTTTGTTTCCAGATCTTTCCGTAGACCTCGGAGTTTTTGTGCGTCTTGTCGACTGTTTTTGAATCTTTTCATCGACCAAATCTGCAGTAAACACTCCACCTCCGCATCACACCAACGTGAACCTTTCACCGCCATTGTTTCAAATGTCCGCGCATGGTCCCTCCTTCTTTTTTCTACGTCCCAACAGGCGCACAGGAAATGACCTCAGAACCGCCATAGGCGTCGTGCTCGTACACGTGCGCACGCTCGTGCTCGTACATGTGCAAACGTGCTTTACAAAAGCCCACCTCTCCCAAACGGGCCGTGGACGGCAAGCTGGCTGCAGCTAGGCACGGTGTGGTTGCACTCACACTGGTCAAACGAACTAGGCTTTACCCGTAAACCCTTATGGGCATGGTACGGATGGACAGTGTGAGTGCACCCTAAATCCAGCCCCCACCACAGCCACTTCCTGTTTGATCCAATCAGGAAGCTCCGTCAGCGTCAGTTCTCTGAGTGTCCACTAGGGGCAGGTTTCATAACAGAGCAGTTTCTCATTGAGCCCCATGTTAAACAGGCCGTTTACACAGCATCATTAAACCTGTTTAAGGACAAAAGAACATTCTAGTCTGTGTGTTTAGCTCAGATCTCCATGACAACACTGAGGGGGAGGGGCTAGTTTTTATTTTATTGGAGGTTAAAGTTTATGAATAATTAGGGGCGTGGCCTCTTGAGTGACAGCTAGCCTCTGCCCCTCACTTCTCCTCGGAGGTAAACGTCAGCCAGATGGACGTATGCCCCTCCCCCCAACGTCACATACATGCCCTTTTTTAGTAAGAGGAAATGAGTCAAAGTCTGACAAGATGGAGACTCCCGTAGGCGAGGACAATTGAATAGGGATACGATTGGGTAATACTTCCCCCAATCAAGACTTGTCTGAAGAGGGTTGTAGGACAGCAGACAATGGTGTGGACGGCCTTGCATGATCTCCTGATTGGCCGACGGCGTTTATGCAGATTTCAGTGGGTGAATGTGTGCGGTTCATTGAAGGACAGTGTTATCCATGGAGTCCATCAGAGGGTGGAGCCTGTGCTAATAGATCCAGGGTTACAAGGTTGCAGGGGAGCTTGGCGAGGACGATTGGATCAAGTTGAGAGAACGGACCCCGACGGGTATGCTACGTCCATTTCATATACAGTCTATGGTCTAAACTAAACAGAGTATGTCCAGTATGTGAGAACACATCTGAGACAGAGACCTGGACCTGATACACATGTGAAAACAGCTCTTGCCTGTTTGGGTTAGGACTGAAGACTCTCTTTTGTAGTACTGTATTCGTTGCCTTGTTTTCTCCTACAGCTGGAAAATGTGATTTAACAGAGAATGGCTGTCACTATTCAGATTTAACCTGCATACAGACAAACAAATGTGTGGCAGTGCAGAGCGTTGGATATGCTGTCAGAGGGTTTTGCGGCTCTGCACTTGCCTCTCTGGAAGAAGGACTAAGTAAGAGTTTAATTCTGTTAACAGGCTGTTCTCTGCACACTGGGCAAGCTGGGCTCAATGGGGCCTGATTTATGTGCTATGGAGGGAGGTGTGTTGTGTGTGCATTGGAAGACATATCACTGCTGGAAGCTAAATAAAAAATCAATGAGGGTGAGGCTGGTTGGTTAGGGAGAGCGTCCGCTCGGCTGGAGTTTAACAGCGTTTTAACTCTCCGCTGACTGAGGCTGGGGGAACAGCCATCGATTTACCCCCACCCCACCACGCCTTTATCACCCCCTGCTTTTAATAAATCAGTTCAGTGTGTGTGTGTGTGTGTGTGTGTGTGTGTGTGTGTGTGTGTGTGTGGTATGGACTTCCATTTCCTTCTATGTCAAACTCTAGGATGTAACTGAAAGCAAACACATGTTGAACAGAGTTTAGCTATCTTTTCACAGTCGCTCACAGCTTCATTAATGCAATCACAATAATCAGTGCGTCATCACGTGGTCAGGAACAGTCCATGTCCCTACCGCCTGGGCAGGCTTGAGTTGCACAGAGGAAGCAGGCAAACAAGCAGGCGGGTAGTACGACCTAACAATGAAGCACAAAGAATAGCCCTTACAAAGAGGCCAGAAGCACATCTACCACAGTTACTGAAGCAACAACGTGGCACGGGTTATGGGAACAGAAGGCGTTGAAATACTGCAAGGCTGACGAACTCGTGAGAGGCAGGTGAGCAGACTGGGAGAGGTAATGAGCTGATGGCTAATGGTAAGCTAACCTGTACTTCTGTGACGCCTTTCTAGTCTTCTGATGACTCAAGGCGCTGTCACACTACTTGTCACATTCACTCAGACATTCGGGGTAAACCTGCCCATCATCTAAAATAATACAACCATTCAAACCACGCTCACACACCCATGCGCAGCACGGGGAGCAGCTTGGGGTTGTGTCCAAGGACACTTCGACGTGTGGACCGGATGAGCCACTGATCGAACCACCGATCTTTCAAATACCTCTGAGCTTCAGTCCCCCGTTGATTGATTGATTGATTGATTGATTGCAGTTGCACAGGTGGACAGGGGTCATGAATGTTTAAATACAGGATACAGCATTCAAGGCTGAGTCATTTCCATTTGCTCTTGCTAACTTTTCTAAATTATGTTAGTAAAATGAGTCATTTCACAGGGGTTCACACTTATCCATTGATTTATAGAGCTCTCTTTCACCGTGTAAGTCAACTGGAAAAAGTATTTTTGGGCCCAATGGCATCATATGATGAACATGGAAGCTGTTATTCAACCATTTGACCACTATGTCAAATTGTCTTCAAAGCCCTGAACACTTCCCGGGGCCTGACACGGATCCAGGAGAGTGAGTGGCGGGACACAAGTGGGACGATGACACGAATGCTGAGAGACAAACAGGGGACGCAATAGAAGAGGGAAACAGTGCAATACAAAGAAACAATACTGATGCATGGCTGTGGACATTAACCTGATGGATTGATTCTCATGGTCTCAGCAGATTCATCTGAACTCTTGTTTGGAGATCTTTTGGGAAGGGCCGAAAATCCTGGTTGCTGATTGGATAAACCATCTTTCTATCACCAACATACGGGCCAAACCAACCAATCAGATCACTGAAGCGTGTGACGTACTAACAGCGTGGAGGCAAAGCTCAGAAAGGAAACAACATGTGGGTAAAGGACTCCCTGCACATTGCCATTAAGCCTCACCTGCCACATTGGATCCTGGGACACCGCACTGCCCCTCCTCCTCGCACATTTATCCACTGTGTTCATTAAACTCACTTTTACACTGTTTCCTTCGTGCTTTTGGGTCCAGTTCTGGTACTAACCCTAACATTGTGTGTATGTTGCTAATACAATGATGGATAAATGTAGCCTTTAGGAGTGGAAGTTCTCAAAATATAAAAATATATAAAAATATATTTTAATATATGTTAAAGCCTGTGAATGTTCTCATGTGTCCAGGTCGTCGTTATCCTCAAAGCAATTTCAGTCTAAAGCAACTGGACTTGGTTATTTGTCTAGGAAGACGTGTCACCTCTCATCCAAGAGGCTTCATCAGTTCATGTACGCATCTGACCAGGCTGGGACTGGACCAGGACCAGGACCAGGACTAGGACCAGGCTGGGGCTGAACCAGGACCAGGCTGGGACTGGTCCAACTAACTGGTGTGAGATCCAGGTATTTAACCTCTCACAAGGCCGATGATGTCACTGGAACCCTTTGTGCTCCAAGTGCCAACAACGTTAGTCGTTGGTGGGAAGTTGGTTTCGGTTTCGTTAATGCTGGTCCTGGTCCTGGTCCAGTCGTTGGTGGAGGTGGTCTGGACTTCGTTAGTGCTCTATTGAGTCTGAACGACAGTCGTTGGGGTCACAGGAGGCCATGTGTGAACAAGGGATGAAAGGGCAGCATTGTAAATTGGAGATAAGTGGCGTCTCAGACCTTCTCCTCTGTTTAGCGATGGTTTCTTCACTTTTACATAGATGGCTTCTTTTACTCCTCTTTCAAACCATCTGTCCTCTCTGTCCAGGATGTGGACATTGTTGGAAAACAAAGGAGTGGGCTTTCTCCTTGAGATGGAAGTGGACAGCAGAGTCCGGGCCTGAGGTGGACAGAGACCCAATCAAATAACCAGTCCAGTTGCTTTTGACTGAAATTGCCTTGAGGAAATGTGTTAAATGAGCTAAAAAGTCAAATTCTCCACATGATCTTCTGTGTTACAGTGGGATTACATATATCCCTGTGGAGGAAAGCCCCTCTTCTGCTTCATCTGCTGCCACCGCAACCGAGAACTGAATATATTTCAAAATGGTTAGACTATGGGTTGATCTTTGTCTTTTTATCACACTGTGAAAGACTACATTAGTCTGTGTCTGTGTGTGTTTGCAGGCCTTCCCACACAGTATCTCACAACCGATGGTGTGTGCCAGGGGTTAGATGACAGGGATTACGGGTCCTAACTTCCACCACTCCAACTCAAATGTCTTCAGCTTCTCCTACGGAAGAGTACACTCCTCTGTTCAACACTTACTGTTGTATAGTGGAGCATATGGGCGTTTTGTTTCCCGTTGAACAGTGTTAGATATCAGCAGATGGACTTCAGTCACACAGTCGTCTTAGCCAAAGAGATCTGTCAACTGTAGACTGGTTAGCCCCGCAGAGCTCATACGCCACATTAGCTTGTTAGACATAGATCAGCTAGCTGTATGCTAACAGGTCCCACAAAGAGACCCTGTTCTATTTCATTTTTTAGAGTTTTGAGAGTTATATGGGGGTCTAAATCATGTTTCTATAGCTTTTATAGCCCTGCAAGAATCCACTCTTCTTACTGTTTTTGCACCAAATGTATTTTTACTGCATGGTTGTCGTCATGTCAACGTCAAACATCAATCTTGTGATCGCACAACAGTAAAAGTCAGGGAATCACCAAAGTCATTAGATTATATTTATCAGCGAGCTGCTCAAAAATCTACTGATTTACTCAAGTTACCATTCATTCATTCATTCATCTTCAGCCTCTTGTCCCTGTCGGGGTCCTGGGGGGCTGGAGCCGATCCCAGCTGACATTGGCGTGAGGCAGGGTCCACCCGGGGCACGGTCCGTCTGTCCCGTGCCCCGTGCTTTAGGGTCCTTGTCCCATCCCCCAGGCCTGTTTGTACTCACACTACCTGGGCCTCGGAGAATGCTTCTTGCTGCCTATACGTCATCACGCCGTAACACGTCACACGCATTGATGACGTCATGGCGATGCGTGGCTTTGTTTCCAGATCTTTCCGTTGACCTCAGAGTTTTTGTGCGTCTTGTCGACTGTTTTTGAATCTTTTCATTGACCAAATCTGCAGTAAACACTCCACCTCCGCATCACACCAACGTGAACCTTTCGCCGCCATTGTTTTAAATGTCCGCGCATGGTCCCTCCTTCTTTTTTCTACGTCCCAACAGGCGCACAGGAAATGACCTCAGAACCGCCGTAGGCCTCGTGCTCGTGCACGTGCGCATGCTCATGCTCGTACATGTGCAAACGTGCTTTACAAAAGCCCACCTCTTCCAAACGGGCCGTGGACGGCAAGCGTGCCGCTCCTAGACGCGGTACGGTTGCACTCACACTGGTCAAACGAACTAGACTTTATCTGTGAAACGTGCTTGGGCACGGTATGGATGGACAGTGTGAGTGCGCCCTAAGACTAACATGGGCTTTGGGCCTAAGTCGAGATCTAGAAAAAACATACTAGATCAACTGGAGCTCAGACTGATGGTAACTTACTGTTTACCTTCTTATAAGGTCGCAATCACACTGTCCATCCGTACCGTGCCCAAACAGGTTTCAGGGCTATAGTCTAGTTCCTTTGACCAGTGTGAGTGGCATAGGAGTGGCCCGCTTGCCGACCACGGACCGTTTGGGAGAGGTGGGCTTTTGTGAGTACAAACGGGCCTGGAGGGGGGGACAAGTACCCTAAAGCACGGGGCACGGGACGGACAGATTGGGAGTGCGCCCTGAGATCTTAATAATAATAATATCTTATTAAGATCGTACTTGATACAAGTGAAGTACAATAAAGACACAGATGTATGTTTATAATTATGTGAAAGCATCCCTTTGTTAAATAGCAGAGTGAGTGAAACATACAATTTAATTAAATGTTATTTACACTGCCAATTCATAATCTCAAAATCTCCGGACACTTACATGCGGAGTAGGTAAAGACCGTGCAGTAATGTCTTAACATCGTTACTGTTTTAGTTTTGGAAGGCCAGCAGACCATAATGAAATATCTCCATGACATTCATCCTCCGACGAATAAGTGTGTTGTGCTGCGCCCTCTCACCCCAGCTGCAGCCCTCTCTGACTGGCACTCCCTGATCACCCTAATGAGGCTCTGGCAAAAACCAGGGCGAGAGGGCACCGCCATTATGTGGTGTCTCCCCCATTAAAATCACCTCCAACAGCTACGACTGTCCAACACAAAGTCATCCTCCGCTACAATTAGCGGGTAGAAATTATGCAAATATAAACTAGTGGAGCTGCTGTGAGGATGCAGAACACAGAGGCGCGTACAAGCGGGGAGGTGATACGGAGGAGGACCGGGGAGGCATGGTGTCCAGAGGGCAGCCGGTGATTAGCGGCATCAACCTATCCATCGTCACGGCGGTGATGTTGTTTGGGTGGGGACAGAGTCGGGTGACATAGTGACAGGAGTAATTACTTAGGAGAGGTCACCCTGAGGTGACGTGGGGTGAGACGACACTGCTGGGGACCCGCTGGCCCCCCGTGTCACTGACAGCAACCTACTGAACTCTAAACCACAGCGGTACAGAGAGGTCGCTGCACATACATTACACCACACAACAGGAAGCACGGAGCCAAACAAAGGTGTACATCACATGTGAATACGATGTTACACAAACATTTAGTGTGTTTTTAGGAGTTATATCCTGTATACTTCACTTTGCTGTCAATTTTCGGATTGTTTGTTCTACCATTACAATCATCCATTGGTTTCCGCCAAGCCCCCACCACAGCCACTTCCTGTTTGATCCAATCAGGGAGCTCCGTCAGCGTCAGTTCTCTGAGTGTCCACTAGGGGCAGGTTTCATAACAGAGCAGTTTCTCATTGAGCCCCATGTTAAACAGGCCGTTTACACAGCATCATTAAACCTGTTTAAGGACAAAAGAACATTCTAGTCTGTATGTTTAGCTCAGATTTCCATGACAACACTGAGGGGGAGGGGCTAGTTTTTATTTTACTGGAGGTTAAAGTTTATGAATAATTAGGGGCGTGGCCTCTTGAGTGACAGCTAGCTGCCGGCCCTCACTTCTCCTCGGAGGTATACGTTAGCCGGATGGACGTACGCCCCTCCCCCCAACGTCACATACATGCCCTTTTTTGGTCAGAGGAACTTCTTAACCTGTTTTTCAGTGTGACAGGGGACATTATTTTGTATGGAAATTGCAGCTGATTGGGAGAAAGTTGCAGTGGAGGTATCACATGTTGCCGAAGGAGGTTCACATAAACATTTGCATTCACCTGACATGTAGCTGAGCAAGAGGCCCAACTCCTGCTGCAGAAACATTCCCCAAACCCTGACACTTCCTCCTCCAAACTGAACTGACTTCTTCACACACTTTGGGTTCAGTCTCTCCCCAGTCCTACGCCCAACATGATGTTTCCATCAGACCCAAATAAACTAAACGTCCTCTCATCACTGAAGTCACTCTGGACCAGTTCGCCTCCGTCCACACAACATACTCCTCAGCAAAGGCAACTCTGGCCTGTTTGTTCTTTCTGCTGATGAGAGGTTTGGTCACTGCAGAGTCGGCTTTCACTCTAAAATGTCTTAAACAGTGAGACACTGTGTGCAGAGACAGATCCTTTCCCTGTTCAGCACTGAATTGGCGAGCAACTCCAGCTGCAGTGTTGAACTGATTCCCCATTGAGAGTCTTCTCATAATCCTGTCCCTGTCGTGCACTTGTTTACGTGGACGACCGGCCTTATTACTATTTTTGGGCAGTTTTAAAGCCTTTATTATATAGGACAGACAGAAAATGGGGGGAGAGAGAGAGGGGGAGACATGCTGCAAAGACCGTAGGTCAGAGTCAAACCCGTGGCTGCTGCCTCGAGGACCTTCAGCCTCATTACATGGGGCGACTGCTCTAACCACTGTACCACCGGCCGCCCCACAACCGGCCGCCCCACAACCGGCCGCCCCACAACCGGCCGCCCCACAACAAGCCTTTTTGAGGGACTTAAATTAATCTGTGTCCTTGTAAAGTTTCAATATTCTTGAAATCACAGACTGTGAACGCCCAGCCTCTCTCTGATGGCTGAGAGGGTCGTCCCTTTGGCCTTCATCTGTACGACCTGCTGTCTCAGGGTTTCAGTCGCCTTAGTGCAGGTCGCCATCTTGCAAAGTAATGTGTAGGGGCTCTTATCATGGTACTGCAGAGGTTTGGTGTCATTTTGAGCAGTATTAATGGTTAAAAAAGACATTTTAATGCGTTCACCATGCTGCCCCGAGATAATCAGTGTTAGCCGAAAGATACTTTAGCACACGTTTTGGCTCCTAGAGGGCACTTAAGCACACGTTTTGGCTCCTAGAGGGCACTTTAGCACACGTTTTGGCTCCTAGAGGGCACATTAGAACGCGTTTGGGCTCCTAGAGGGCACTTTAGCACACGTTTTGGCTCCCATGATGGCACTTTAGCACACATTTTGGCTCCTAGAGGACACTTTAGCACACGTTTTGGCTTCTAGAGGGCACTTAAGTACACATTTTGGCTCCTAGAGGGCACTTTAGCACACGTTTTAGCTCATAGAGGGCACTTTAGCACACGTTTTGGCTCCTAGAGGGCACATTAGAACGCGTTTGGGCTCCTAGAAGGCACTTTAGCACACGTTTTGGCTCCCATGATGGCACTTTAGCACACATTTTGGCTCCTAGAGGGTACTGTAACACACATTTTGGCTCCCATACTCTCTCTCCCGAACGCCCAACCTCTCTCTGATGGCTGAGAGGGTCGCCCCTTTGGTCTTCACCTGGACAATCTGCTGTCTCAGGGTTTCAGTCGCCTTAGAGTGGTTTGCCATCTAGCAAAGTAATGTGTAGGGACTCTTCTCATGCTACTGCAGAGGTTTGGTGTTATTTTGAGCAGAATTAGTGGTTAAAAAAGCCGTTTTAATGCGCCACCATGCTGCCCCGAGATAATCAGTGTTAGCTGCATTTGGCTGTTAGCGTAAAAGTCTTGATGGCTTATTTAATGAGTGTATTTGCCAAAAAAGACTTTAAATTACACTTTAAAGACAGTGACATGGCAATTTATTATTATGACAAAGTGAAGACAACAGTACAATACAATAATTACTATAGTTCTGCTTTATGCGACCGCTTATATATCAATTTGCGACCCACTCTGATCATAATGCCAGGTGTACATGTGTTTGTCCTGCTGCTGAACTAGCCCCTGTATTCTTTAAGAAATTAAGGAGCAGACTCAATTTCCTCAGTCCAGAAGTCTCAGAGCGGTTCTCAGAAGGATAGAAACATAAGAACACAGACACACACAGACAAACCCTTGAGGGGAAGTGACAGAGCCACCGGGAAGCGTCGCAGAGCCTGCTGTGAGTAGAGGAGTGTAGCTCGAGCTCTCTCCACAGATCAGCCCCACAAAGAACTCTCTCTGTCAGTGGTTTACGTCTCTTCATACGACTTGTCACCACGCTCTTCCTCTTTAGCGCTTCGCTCACTTAGATGAAGCCATGTTAGACTGAGGGTGGAAGCAAGGAGCTCTAATGCATTCAGAGGAGATTGGTTGTGAAGTCTGGCTCCCCCCGATGCTCTTCCTCTGAGGCTGGCCTATTGATTGTTTGTGTGTGTTGCTGCTTCCTGAGATCCCCGTCAAGCCTTGTTATGGCAGCGGCATTCCTCTGCCTGGCTCTGGCAGGTAACTACAGTGGTTCAGTCTGGATTTTGAACAGCTGCCTAGCTTCATCAGACACATTTGGGCTTTTTTATGGTATTTGTTTTGTCCTGGTAAATCCATCTTTGGTTCTAATTGCTGTTGGTTTGGAGATGCTACTATACACTTGTCTGTTATCTCTGAAACTCATTTTAATTTTTGGCAACAAAGTTTGAGTTTATTTCCAGAGGTGCTTTTTGCTTTGACTGTCAATGTCGTTCCATTGAGGTTCTAACCACTGCAGTGCACTTAATAGTGATGTCTCTTATGTGTGGTCCTGCTAAAGATGAGCCTGGAAAATAGGCAAATTTGTAGAGCGTGGCCAAAAATGTGTGCTAAAGTGCCCTCTAGGAGCCAAAACATGTGTTAAAGTGTCCTCTAGGAGCTGAAACGTGTGCTAAAGTTTCCTCTAGAAGCCAAAACATGTGCTAAAGTGCCCTCTAGGAGCCAAAACGTTTTATTACATTATTGGGTTTAAAACAGCTTCAAACAGCCTTAGTGCACATTACATTCTCACGCGTTATTACATTTTTAAGGAAATTATTACATTATTGGGTGCGACTACCCTTAATCACACATTTGCATATCAATACTTTCACTGACTGTGTTTCATCCGTACGGTTTTCCAGAACAGCTGTCATTAAACACAACCGATGCACAGACGTGGCTGTTTATAATTCATCACATGTACCTGAAAACCATCGCTGCAGCAGTATCTCAGTCATCATTATTAATTATCTGAGAGGTAAGCGCTGATTAATACATACAGTAGAGCTCCTACTGACACCTAATGCTTTATAAAGAAGAGTAGAATGAAAAGAGTAACAGTGGGAAAATAGTAGTGCAACTGAGGTGATTGGAAATGTGCTGCTGTGTAGACCTAGATCAGTGAGATTGGCCACTAAACAAGATTGTTGAAAAATGTGTGTTAAAGTGCCCTCTAGGAGCCAAAACGTGTGCTAAAGTGTCCTCTAGGAGCCAATACGTGTGCTAAAGTGCCCTCTATGAGCCAAAACGTGTGCTAAAGTGTCCTCTAGGAGCCAAAACATGTCCTAAAGTGTCCTCTAGGAGCCAAAACGTGTGTTAAGGTGTCCTCTAGGAGCCAAAACATGTGCTAAAGTGTCCTCTAGGAGGCAAAACATGTCCTAAAGTGCCCTCTAGGAGCTAAAACGTGTGCTAAAGTGCCCTCTAGGAGCTAAAACCTGTGCTAAAGAGCCCTCTAGGAGCCAAAACGTGTGCTAAAGAGCCCTCTTCAAAGAAAAACATGTGGGCCTGGACCAGGCTGGGACTGGACCAACTAACTGGTGTGAGATCCAGGTATTTAACCTCTCACAAGGCCGATGATGTCACTGGAACCCTTTGTGCTCCAAGTGCCAACGACTGTCTTTAGAGTGACAGTCGTTGGTGGGATGTTGGTTTTCACATCAGGTGACCTCATGTCCTCATCATCTCATCTCATCTTCAGCTTCTGATCCTGGATCAGGTCTCGGTGGCAGCAGCTCCAGCAGGGGACCCCAAACTTCCCTTTCCCGGGCCACATCAACCAGCTCTAACTGTGTTTATTGTTGGGTTGTTCTAAGAAAAAATGACAACAAACATGTCGTGGAATAAAAGAAATAGTGTAAATGGCACGAGCCCGAACCTTTTCCTCCAGATATTTTGCACAAATGAAGCAGATTTTAAACGTTGTCATTCAAATGTCCGTCACGTGAACAAACCGTGGTGATGCTGGGAACAAAGTCATCGACCCGTGCAGCTCAGACTTAACGTACTGTTACCACAGGACGCTGCACAGCCTCTGTGCTTTGCAGGGAGCTTGCGAAGAGTTAATCCCAGTAAATATTTTATGCAGGCGTTTTTGTTTTTTGTGTGATTGCCCAGCTTGCTCCTGTGCATACGCGGCGGCCCTCTCGTCCTGGCCTGGAAGAACGAGGGGGATGAACTCAGCCCTCCCGTTGCCGCTCATTCGATGCATTCATCCATGCAGCCTCCCTCCTTCGCTCTCTCTCCTTCTCTCTCTCTCTCTCTCCCTCATCCCATTGCTCTCTGCCCATTAACTTCAATTAAGGTGATGGTTCATCAGTGGTGGAGGACTCTGTCACAGGGCCGTACCCCACTACTTATCTGATTACTCTTAATGGGAGAAAATACGATAAACAAATTCAATTATCCCTGACCTATTTCCAATGGTGGGGACGCGGGATTATTATTCATGTCATCTCTGAAGTATGAATATGAAGAGGACTAATTACCTCGGCGTCACGTTATGGATGGACAGGGTATGTAAATATATTCCATATTCATGGTGATGAACTACTCTGCGGTGTAAAGGCCAGAGAGGGAGTGAGTGATACTGAAGATGAACACCCCCCCGTTGTGTCCTCGGTGGCCATCAATTCTTCACCGAGAGCGGCCTTCACGCGCCCCGTATTGATGATGGAAACGCGGCACTGTGAATTCCTCCAGCGGCCGCGGAAATGATGAAGACGGATGCATATAGATTTAATTAAATCCGGTCTTGACTGTATGAAGATTGAAGGGGGTAATTGAAAATGAACGCGCGCTTCGGCCGCTAATCCAGCCCCCTCGTTTGAATCCCCGTTCCAGGAATTTCACGGACACTCTTTGCAACAAACGAAGAAGAAGAAGAAGAATGAAGTGTGACGCTGGGATTCAGATGCTTTTCCTGCTTAAAGAAAGTGGTAATTGTTACAGGGTTCTTGTTCGAGTCAATGAGCTTTTATCCATGACGATGCCGAGGTTGAATATGGAGGATAAGCAGATACCGCCATCTAGTGTCTCAAGATTGTCGCAACAACAAAAAAGAAGTCCAGCAGTGGGGTTGCCAGGTTGGTCAGACCCGGCCCAGTAGCTCCAGGAGACCGGAGTCTGTTTGAGCCTGTTTGAACCCGTCCCCTCCAGAAAAACACAGCATCCAAACAAGGATTAGAGGAGTTTGACTGACAGTTAGCGTTAGCCGTTAGCGTTAGCCGTTACAGCTAAGTGCAGATGAAAGTGATGTTAGCATCAAGGAGCAGCGTAGCCATGTGGGCGTGCGTTTGAATGGCGTTCCTCTCCTTTCTCTCAGTCCATGGAGTGAATGCTCGGCCTATAGTGACTCTGGTTGTTGCCCGTCTCCGCTCACTCAGCTGCTGGGACAAAGAACGCCCCCTTCACTGAGGCTCCGCAGCAGCTGCAGGATCGGCTAACTCCATTTCACCCAGTGCCAGCCTACAGTAGCTGCACCCAACAACAGACGACCCTGGCAACCAGCAATGCCCAACGCTATTGGCTGCTACCATGGAAACACAACGGGACAGGAAGTCACTGTCAAAAATTCAGACTAAATATATATTTTATGGAAAAGCAATACTTTCATTCTTTATTATAGCTTTTAATAAAGATTCTTTGTATTCAACCTTTAATTACATTTTTGGTTGTTGTAGATTAAAGCTGCATTAGTCAATATTTGTCATGTGAACATTCATTCATCCATCTTCAACCGCTTGTCCCTGTTGGGGTCACTGAAGCCGATCCCAGCTGACATCGGGCGTGAGGCGGAGTCCACCCTGGACAGGACGCCAGTCTATCACAGGACACATAGAGACGAACAGAGACACACAACCATTCACACCTACGGGTGATTTAGAGTCATCAATGAACCGAACACCTGCACGTCTTTGGACTGTGGGAGGAAACCGGAGAACCCGGAGAAAACCCACGCAGACACGGGGAGAACATGCAAACTCCACATGTGAACAATTGGTAAAAAAATAAAGGGGTTTTTCATAATGGCAAGAAAATATCACCCGCTGCTCCCGTCAGCTCTGCAGAGCCTTCAGCGTCTTTTAGCTCATTGTTTTGGTTTTGTGGCATGGAAACGTTCCCTGTGTCGATGAAGTTCTCGTCTTAAATTATACATTTCAACCCATTTTCTTAACCAACAAGCGGCAACAAACTAACTGTAAACTACCTCCACTAGGTATGGGAATTAATGAGATTGTATTGGCACCAATGCTGATTTGAATTGTGCTAATTGGTCCAATTCTTCATCGGTTCCCTTATTGGTTCCTGATCAACTTTCTGTGTGGGGGAAATAAAAGGTTCACAGGTTTAACCCTCCTGTTCTCCTTGGGGTCAATTTGACCCAATTCAGTGTCTCACATCTCTAAAAACACGGTTGACATCTGTTTGTTTTGCTTCATATTTAAAGAATTTTCATAATTTTATGAGGAAAAGTGGGAAAAACCTAAAAGTGACATGATATTATTTTGTTGAATCGACCCCGAACACGCCCCCGTCCTCGATATTGGACATTTGCTTTCACTCCAAATATTATAAATAACAAAAAATAGTCCTTACAAATGATTTACTTACTTTAAAACACACAAACAAAAATCCTTTGATCCAGTTTCAGGTGCATCTGAACAATCATTCATTTAGTTTTCTGTTTATTTCCAAAGTCACGTTGTTGTTATTCTGGATGTGTAAGAAGGTGTTTGGTGCTTTGTGTTTAATTTAAAATGATATTTAGGTCGTCAACAAACACCCTCAGAGTACAAAAGGACATAAAGACTTAAGTAACAACTTTGATTAGGATCATTTTCAAGATGTTTAAATTCTTAGGGTCAAATTGACCTCAAGGATAAAAAGGGTTAGTCAAATTTGTGGGCAACAGGAGGGTTAAAGTTTTTTATTATCCCAGTCTGGAGACAGTGAAGCTGACGTGAGAGAGTATTTACACAGGTTTCTTTTTTATTCATGGTTAAAGCTTTGTCAAAGAAAAACCTGCTACGCCTGTTTAAAATGTTATTATATGTTATTATAAAATGTTAATATGACGCCTTCTTGTTTAAAGGTTCTGCTAGAATTTTTAGTGCAACTTAAAGGGCCTGGGCCGCGGGGGGAGAGGGAGGGACAGAATTATTGGTATGAAATGAGGACGTCTCGTTTAGATAATTCATCATTTCCGTTCTGAGGTCATTTTCTGTGCTCCGTTACCTGTTCTTAACTGAAACCAGTTTGATTCGCATCCTTGCACGGCACCAAACGGCACACCAACAAGGTCAGCGACTGGCCGGTGACCATGACAGGAGTTGGTGGGGACTGAATCAGAAGTAACAGTAAGTGAATACTAGACTGTACGCATCTGACCAGCCTGGTCCTGGTCCTGGTCCTGGTCCTGTCCCAGCCTGGTCAGATGCGTACATGAACTGATGAAGCCTCTTGGATGAGAGGTGAAACGTCTTCCTAGACAAAGAACCAAGTCCAGTTGCTTTTGACTGAAGTTGCTTTGAGGATAACGACGACCTGGACACATCAGAACATTCACAGGCTGATCCTGATGCTGATTTGTTACCTGTTCTTAACTGAGACCAGTTTGTGATTCACATCCCTGCACGGCACCAAACGGCACACCAACAAGGTAAAGCGACTGGCCGGTGACCATGACAGGAGTTGGTGGGTACTGAATCAGAAGTAACAGTAAGTGAATACTAGACTGTACGCATCTGACCAGCCTGGTCCTGGTCCTGGTCCTGGTCCAGTCCCAGCCTGGTCAGATGCGTACATGAACTGATGAAGCCTCTTGGATTAGAGGTGAAACGTCTTCCTAGACAAAGAACCAAGTCCAGTTGCTTTTGACTGAAGTGTCTTTGAGGATAACGACGACCTGGACACATGAGAACATTCACAGGCTCAATCCTAGACTGACATTCATCAGTGTTTAGCTGCAAATCAGTGCTAATTTTGCTCCAAATCTGCAAATGTTTGCTAAAAAAATGACTCTTACTGTGTTTTTCAGCTTGTTCCACTGCCCCCAAGTGGTCACAAATCAATGGATGTGGTTCTAAGAGGTACTATAAGTGTTAAAATCATGTAAAACAAGGTAAACTACACTGGATATAAGGACATCAACAGTGCACGAGATTGCTCCAGTCCGTTAGCATCTGCTCAAAATTAGGACCATTCTCTATTTTGTGCATTAAATGGTTTGTTCAGATGGGTTTGAGTCCTCATCGTCACGGCCTCATGTCTGTGGAATAGCATGGGCTCCCTCTGTTGGCCACCGACCCGCCTGTGCTGCACTGGTGATAGTGGACGGGGGGGCCAGTGTCATTGGAGATGAATGGGGATCCTGAAGTGTTCGGGCCACCGTTCTCGCTCTGTTCCAAAAACGACAAAAAAACACAAAACCCATCGTCGAAGATGAAGAAATGCACTTGATTTAACCTCCGCTGAGAACCAGCGGCTCCTGTTCTGAGGCCGTGTGCTTCCTTATATTGAGCTACTCGCTGCTGCTGCTGCTGTTTAAACCCTCGTCTTCCTGCTTTTCTTTGCCTTTTTCACCACACACACTTCGCTCTCCAGCTTTCAGTTCGTGTGTGTGCATGTGTGTGTATGTGTGTGTGTGTGTATATGTCTCTCTCCGTCTCTGAATACACTGGCGCTTGTGTCTCGGAGAGTTCACCGACTCTAAAGAATCGATGAAGGGAGGAGATTCAGAGCCAATTATTTTCAGCTTAATGGTCCCCAGGGTGCAGGGGTGAGCAACAACAAAACGCCTTCAAGAGACATCAATTCTGGACAAGCCAGCTCTTCCATCTCCGCGCTGCCACAGTGGGCATCAACTCCCAGCTCTCTGGAGGAGAATGAAGCGCACACTGCAACACTCAGACACACATGAAGTCATGAACACACACACACACACATACACACACATACAGTTACAGCAGCTGGAAAGTGTAGACTGTGGTGGAGCGTCACTACACCACAGTGACAGAGGATGCTTCATATAACTATCAGCAGTGATCCAGGAAAGCTGCTTGATGGGAAACAGATGCTGGAAAAAACATCTCCTCAAAGACTAGAAAAGGAAAATTAATACAGTTAGGGCGCCCTCCCACTGTGCCTCCGTCCCGTCGGCCCGTGCTTTAGGGTCCTTGTCCCCCCCTCCAGGCCCGTTTGTACTCACACTACCTGGGCCTCGGAGAATGCTTCTTGCTGCCTATACGTCATCACGCCGTAACACGTCACACGCATTGATGACGTCATGGCGATGCGTGGCTTTGTTTCCAGATCTTTCCGTAGACCTCGGAGTTTTTGTGCGTCTTGTCGACTGTTTTTGAATCTTTTCATCGACCAAATCTGCAGTAAACACTCCACCTCCCCATCACACCAACGTGAACCTTTCGCCGCCATTGTTTTAAATGTCCGCGCATGGTCCCTCCTTCTTTTTTCTATGTCCCAACAGGCGCACAGGAAACCATACCAAACATCTTCTATGAATAAACAGGTTATCATGTGCATATGGTAGGTGATAAGTAAATTATATAACAGACATTAAACCAAGTTTCACTTTAAACCTCCTTTAGCATCTGTCCATACATGTCTTTATATGTATGTACAGCAAAGAGAGACAATTGTTAAGAGTGCCCCTGTCTAAAGGTTTGAATCCACGTAGACCGTACGGCCTCAGACAGGGGCGCTCTTCATGAGGTAAAGGTTTGAATCCATGTAGACCGTACGGCCCTCAGACAGGGGCGCTCTCCATGAGGTAAAGGTTTGAATCCATGTAGACCGTACGGCCTCAGACAGGGGCGCTCTTCATGAGGTAAAGGTTTGAATCCCTGTAGACCGTACGGCCTCAGACAGGGGCGCTCTTCATGAGGTAAAGGTTTGAATCCACGTAGACCGTACGGCCTCAGACAGGGGCGCTCTTCATGAGGTAAAGGTTTGAATCCATGTAGACCGTACGGCCTCAGACGGGGGCGCTCTTCATGAGGTAAAGGTTTGTGTCGTTGCTGTTGGAGCAGCAGAGCATCTTCCCGACTTCCTCGGCATCGTTGTCAAAAGTAAAGCTGCATAAAAAGTACAGGTAACAGTAGGAAAGGTTCACTTCTGATGACAGCTCCCATTCAATCGTGCACATACTGGAGGGAGACGCCACCGCAGTAATGGAGGCTTGTTCACTTCCAACACTATTGTGCGTTTGAGTCGTACTGGTTGAGAGGAACTGAATTTAATGATAATTGTCAGTATTGGGTTTGCCCTGTAAAGCCCTTATCAGACTCTCCCTGGATACACCCTCCTCATCTGCGGGGGGGGGGGGGGGTATCTTTATTGTTTGAATGTCATAAAACGCAGATGTGTCTTCTGATAATTATCCTAAAAGAGTGCCGAGGTGAAGTACCTGCTGGGCTCGGAACCATCTCCTTCCCCAGGTTGCCGAGCAGCGGGATGCCAGGTTGTATAAAGCAATCCCGCTGGGTGTCTCAGAGGCGGCGTTCAATGAGGCGCCGCCGGCGACACTTTTCCCCAGCAGCTTAGCGCTCATCAACTATTTAGATATGCACTTAACGCTTCTGGGGGGAAGCTAACGTCTATCAACCGGCCGACGTGCACAGAGGAAACACTTGTCGACAGGATGGTGAGGAGATAAGGACGTCTTCTCAGGACTCTACGTGGTCAAAATCAAGCCGGATAGGAACTCATGTGGCGGTGGCGGCCAAGTTTCTTTTGCAGGAAGAGTGGAGAGGAGATGGGGGATTGTTTTGGTCCCATGGATGCCCTCCCCCCTCTCCCCTATTCTGCCTGTAAGTCAGTCCCCAGGCACACGAGGTTTCTTCCTCTTCTATTGCACAGTATCCTTTGCACTGCAGACACATCCCTCTCTGTCTGTCTCTCTCTCTCACCCAGGCTTTGAGACCCCCCCACCCTGATCTCCAACACCCTTAACACCCCCTCACCCCCACCAACACACCTCCCCCACCAACGCACCTCCTCAGCCCTTCCATCTCCATCGCATCCCCAGACTCCCACAAGCAACTCCATGAGGGGTCGCATGATGAATGAGCAGACAGCCAGCAGGACCTCGGTGTGTGTATGTAGGGGGAGTACGCACGCACATGCACACGCACGCACACATGCATCTGTGTGTGTGTGTGTGTGTGTGTGTGTTGGTCAGAGAGTGATGACCACAACTGCCAGAGTGATCACAGTGGGATTCATTACAGCGACAGACAGGGCCGCCTCTAAAACACTGACTGTGGTTGTGTGTGTGTTTGTGTGTGTGTGTGTGTGTGTGTGTGTGTGTGCATGTCTTGACAGGCCCTCCACTAAAATGGCGTCTAAGGATTACACACTGACTGGGATGGAATAAACAGCGCTGTGTGTGTGTGTGTGTGTGTGTGCAGGTTTGATAAATTATTTACATCATTGAGAAAGCAGCGTCGACACTGTTTACGCCCGCACCTGCTCTTCTCAGTGCTTAAAAGATGATTTATGTGTTATGGTCGCATCGGATTTCAGCATCTATTGGTCCGGTGTCTTTTGGGACATAAAGTGGTGGTTACAAAGTGCCGCGGGCTCGTTTGGGAGGCAGCGCAGGGAGAGCAGAGCAGCATCATATAACTGGACCGGGCAAACTCCTGTCCAGAGAGCTGTTACAGCAGTTTGTTTGCTCTTACACTCAAATGAGTTATGGACACACTAAGGGAGGGAAAGGCTGGCAATGCTCGCCATGAATCTTGCGGTATAAGAAGCTATCATCGGGATAGGTTTGACACTCCTGGAAGTAAAAGCCCCCTCTAATGCGCAACTTAGGAAAAGAGAAAAATCAGGCGACTCTGCGCGCAGCATCTGAAAACTTCTAAGGAGCGCACAGGGAGCGGAGAGAAACCACGCGTGTGCACACGTCTGCGGGGTTATTTTAAAGCAGTCCGTGCTGGTTTATTAGGAAGCGTGCAGATAAAAAGACGGTATTTATGGGTCACCTGCTCTCAGCGTTTGTTATGTAGGGTTGGCCTTTAGCTGAGTATTGGCAGGGTGCTGTAAAACACACACATAGAGTGCTTCTAATCACGATTTAGGTCACTGAACCACATAACTACGGCATGCGTCTTGCACACTTTCATACATGTAGTGAATCTATGAGCGGGATTGATAATCAATCTTTTCTATGAGGATTCTGCATTTTGCAACAGTATGACTACTAAGGGCGCACTCACACTGTCCTTCCGCACTGCACCCCGGACTTTAGGGTACTTGTCCCCCCTCCCTCTCCCCCCCGCGCCCCAGGCCCGTTTGTACTCACACTACCTGGGCCTCGCGCAAATGCTTCTCTTTCTTCAAATGCGTCCATCCGTACTGAGCTCACTTTAGTGTTTTTACCTTTACACGCAAACACAACGCTGGAGCAGATCAGAGCTCCTTTTCTAGCTTCCCTACCCATTTCTGTGGCGCTAAACCCGCAAAAAACCCATTGGTTCCTACTGACCAATGGACATCATGCCCCCCCCCCCCCCCCCAATTTATGAAAAGGACAAATAAACATGAAAGGTAAACACAGCAAATTATCCCATGTGCAGTACGTTTTGACTGATAAGGTGAGCCTGTACGAAGTTGTGATTTATGGTGGCATGGTATGAGTTGCGTAAAGAAAATCACTTTTGTGTAGTGCGACCACCAACCCCCCACCCCCCAATCGGATCAGCACCACTGCATTCATCAGCCTTTGATACACACACAATACATAATTATACATCCATTGTTGTTTGGGTGTCTGCACAAGGGATTTGTTGACTATACGAAAAATACAGAATATCAGACTTGGCCTCTTAACATGTGATCTTAAAAACATGGGATACACCATTTAAATGGCTGGGTCCTTTGGTTTGTGGGACTACTGCTCGTTTAGTTGCAGAAAGTACCAAAATCCCAGGATTCGCCTCCTGTTTGCCTCCTTTCCTCACGTATTTACATTCGTGACAATGATACAAAGGCCAGTTTTGCTCCTGACGACGCAGGAAAAGCAGAATATGCCTTCTCTGTCTATTTTCTCACAAGTTCATACACAATTTTTGCGTTACGTGCTTAAATACTTTGACCCACATCAGTGCTTATCCTGCCACAACGCTTGCATTTACATTAATTTCCTTCCAAAGTTGCACAGGCCTTGCTCTACTATACAGGCAGAGTGTGAGATGCAACTTGTCTGGTGCGTCTTAGCTTCAGATTGCATCATTTTCCGCGTAATATCTCCCAACATGTCCCAGATATCAGTCTCCCGCTGCAGACAGGGGTGTCACAGCCCGATTTACATACAGCCCCAACAACACAGACACCCGGGCGTACCGCAACGCCACACACCAGCTCAATATTTCATAGCCGTATGAAATATGCCTGAATGTGTGCACGGCATCTGCCATCTTTGGGGCTTTGCGGCCCCCAGGAGGCCTGTTTGATCTGTAATTGGGAAGTGTGCTGAATTAATCAGCAGTTTATCCGCTTTTTAATTGAAATAACAGTTTCAAAAAAAAAAAACAGTGATAACACAGGGAACAGCACCACTGATCCTTCCCATATTGTCTTTTGCCAATGTTCAATTTTCATCTGTGTGCTCACTAATGGCCTGCTGAGATTCAGGGGAAAGCACAACGGTGACAGGAAGAAGGAAGAGCGAGTAAATAGAGGAATAAATTCACGGTGCAGACGAAACACTGTCGAGATGCTCTACGGAGAATTCATCTGATGTTGTAATAAATGTCAATGTTCTATTGTTTCCTGGGGATTATTTATGGTAATCCGTAATGTCTATTCTGCACTTTTGGTTAGTGATGCCTGAAGCAGTAAACGCCAGTCAGCATTGTCAACCACTGTAGGCGCCCTTAAGCATCTGTGGGCACGGTTCAAGAGCTAAAGTAGGGCCCAATTTTAGGTACTACATATTTGAAGTTAACAGGTTTAACAGAGGTCAAGGGTCAAAGCGTCTGAAATGGGTTTCCTCAGGAGGGGGGCTGAGTCTCCCTTAGAGAGAGGGGGAGAAGTTCAGCATCCGTGAGGAACTCGGAGTAGAGCCGCTGCTCCTTTGCGTTGAAAGGAGCCAGTTGAGGTGGTTCAGGATCATCTGGTAAGGATGAACCCTGGGCGCCTCCCTAGGGAGGTGTTCCAGGCACGTCCAGCTGGGAGGAGGCCTCGGGGAAGACTCAGGACCAGGCGGAGAGATTAGATCTCCACACTGGCCTGGGAACGCATCAGGATCCCCCAGTTAGAGCTGGTTAATGTGGTCCGGGAAAGGGAAGTTTGGGGTCCCCTGCTAAAGCTTCTGCCCACAAGACCCAGAATATCCATTTTTTATGAAGGCATCTAATGGTGATGAAGATTCATTCATTCGTTCATCGTCAGCCTCTTGTCCCTGTCGGGGTCGCGGGGGCTGGAGCCGATCCCAGCTGACATTGGGTGTGAGGCGGGGTCCACCCTGGACAGGACGCCAGTCTATCACAGGACACATAGAGACAAACAGAGACACACAACCATTCACACCTACGGGTGATTTAGAGTCATCAATGAACCGAACACCTGCACGTCTTTGGACTGTGGGAGGAAACCGGAGAACCCGGAGAAAACCCACGCAGACACGGGGACAACATGCAGACCTCACACAGAAGGGCCCCAGCCGGGATTCAAACCTGGAACCCTCTCGCTGTGAGGCGACAGTGCTAACTAGTGACTAACTTCAATGGGGATAAGCCTGTGAATTTCTCATGTGTCCAGGGCGTCGTTATCCTCAAAGCAATTTCAGTCCAAACACGTCACACGCATTGATGACGTCATGGCGATGCGTGGCTTTGTTTCCAGATCTTTCCGTAGACCTCTGAGTTTTTGTGCGTCTTGTCGACTGTTTTTGAATCTTTTCATCGACCAAATCTGCAGTAAACACTCCACCTCCGCATCACACCAACGTGAACCTTTCTCCGCCATTGTTTTAAATGTCCGCGCATGGTCCCTCCTTCTTTTTTCTATGTCCCAACAGGCGCACAGGAAATGACCTCAGAACCGCCGTAGGCCTCGTGCTCATACACGTGTGCATGCTCGTGCTCGTACACGTGCAAACGTGCTTTACAAAAGCCCACCTCTCCCAAACGGGCCGTGGACGGCAAGCGTGCCGCTCCTAGGCGCGGTACGGTTGCACTCACACTGGTCAAAGGAACCAGACTTTACCCGTTAAACGCGTTTTGGTGCGGAAGGACAGTGTGAGTGCGCCCTAAAGATGTCTGCATGGGTTCGGCTAAAAGATAATGTTGGTTTCATCAATACTACTAGGTACTAAAAAGAGACTAATATACAATTTTCTTTGACTAAAACCAATAAAGACTAAAAGTAAAACAGCCAAAAACAACACTAGTTTATATAAGTGGTTGGTAAACTTAATCCCTGACTGTATGACGTACGTTACTCCAATATGTTTTCACTATTGCATTGCTGCATATTATCATTGCACACATGCAGTCAGGGCAGGACGTTGTCCTGATGCTGCACAGCCTCAGAAGTCTATTTAGAGAAAACAGAAAATATCTATACGCTGTCAACTCAACACAGAAAGGATGCCTCTCTGTTTCCTATGATGTTGCAATATTTATAGTGATTGCACTGACTGTTCAACAAAAGCATGGAGGTGTCTCTCACCGCAGCACAGTAGCCATAGCAGAGGTGATATAATAAATTGTTGCAGTGAAGATCAATGTCTGTGGGAAGAGGCGAGGGAGGAAGGGAGGGAGGGAGGGAAGGGTCTCATTGTTCCTGCTCTCCTTGTTTCCACTCTTTAAAGGCAGATCCCAGGCTGCCCGTATGACGAATGGCGACCATTCTGGAGTGGCCGTTTGGTACTTGGCATCACGGTAGACTGGGAGCCTTGAGCCGTCAGGTCCTAGATGGCGGCTGTCCCCGGCACTCTGCAGACGGGGCCCCTAGGGGCTTCCGCTCTACCTGGATTGGAAGGAGGTACCATAAATCAACCCGTCTGGGGGGCTTTGCTACGCCTCGCCATCCATCTCGGCTTCACCCTGATGGGGAAGACGGGGCAAGAGGGGTCGGGAAGCAGAGGGTAGAAAGGGTTCACGTACCTGGGGAGAGGAAGGAGGAGCTGCAGGGAGTCAGGGCAGGGGTCTCTACCAGCCCGATGATCCAGTAACCCAGGGGCCAGGAAACACGGTGAAGAGAGGAACCACCAGAGAGGCCACACCACGAGTTCAGCCACTGCAGGACGATATTACACCGCTGCACCCGGCGTCATATGGTCATAGTTTGGTGAATCAGCCCCATCATCATCATCAATGTCACTGTAAGCAGCATGTTATTTGCTGAGATCTGAAAACACGTCAATGGTGCTGCTGTTAATTAATCGTTATCCGCTAAAAAGTCAAATTCATCTTTAACCTTGTGCTCACTGTAACCCGGCGCACTGCAGGTAGTCCAGAGGTCGTTCATAACAGGGATCTAGATGGGTTGTTGTAAGGATTCATATCTCAGTATTTAATAAATGTATTCATTGTAAATTACCGTATTTTCCGCACTATAAGGCGCAAAGAACAGACGCTACAGTGGAGGCTGGGGTTACATTCTGCATCCATTAGATGGAGCTGCGCTAAAGGGAACGTCAACATAACAGTCAGGGGAGGTCGTCTTGTTGCTTCCTCCACTTCGGCACCATTGATTGGTTCATGTTCAACTCTCTGGCTGCTGTTCTATTCCCGTGTTCTGCTGCGTGACTAATGGCCTTGAGTGTAAACTCTGCGTCGTAAGCGTGTCTCTTAACAGGAGCCATTTTGGGCTCTTTACACAAACACACACATGGAAATGAAACGGCACGCTTCACGCAGTCGTATATCTCAACATGCAGCGCGCGTTACTTCTTCTACGGGGGAAAATAGAGTCGGCGGCTGCTCACCGTAGTTGTGAGACCTGTTGTTGCTCAATATCGGTCCATATATAAGGAGCACCGGATTATAAGGCGCACTGTCGGCTTTTGAGACATTGGAAGGTTTTTAGGTGCAACTTATAGTGCGGAAAATACGGTACCTACGGTATTTTTTTCTCGGTATAAGGGGCACCACCGTCTCTTTACACAGTCGATCGTTGTTAAATCCGACGGACGATTTGACAAACTGCAAGGGTCAAAGACAGACGCAAGAAGGTCCCTTTGATTCTACATCTCAAACTGAAGATCGCTCGCTCTGATAACACAGTGACCACAAACTTTGCAATTAGAATGAAGTAAACACAGACAACCACTTGGGTTTTGTCATTTTAATTGGCTAACTACGGATTATTTATATGTTCATCATATGACATGAGTAATATGCAACATGAAACTAACAAATGTCAGGCCCGGGCAGGAATGAGGACTGTGATGCGGAGGTTCACAGATCAAAACTAAAATGTATTTTTTCAGTCAGGAACGTGTGGCACAGAACCAAAAAGCCACATACAATAAAAGGACAGCAGACAACGGTGTGGACGGCCTTATGTGATTGCCTGATTGGCCGACTACGTTTATGCAGATTTCAGTGGGTGAATGTGTGCTGTTTATGGAAGGACAGTGTTATCCATGGAGTCCATCAGAGGGTGGAGCCTGTGCTAATAGATCCAGGGTTACAAGGTTATAGGGGAGCTCGTGACCGGAGGGTCGCCAGTTCAATCCTCGGGACCGGTAGTATAAATCTGGGTGGAGAAGTGAAGAAGCAGCACTTGCCCTTCCCTCAATACCACCACAGCGTTGAGTGTGATCAGTGTGAGCCTGAAAAAGAGTGCATTGTATATGACAATGGAGCGTGAGTTTTGCTGGAGCATCGGCCGTCGCTCTACCGCACCGTTGTGACGAAAAGAGAACTGAGCCGGAAGGCAAAGCTCTGGATCTACTGGTCAATCGTGGTTCCTATCCTCACCTGTGGTCATGAAAGCTGGGTCAGGACCCAAAGAACCAGGTCCAGGTCCAAGCATCTGAAATGTGTTTCCTCAAGAGGGGGGCTGGAGTCTCCCTTAGAGAGAGGGGGAGAAGTTCAGCATCCGTGAGGAACTCGGAGTAGAGCCGCTGCTCCTTTGCGTTGAAAGGAGCCAGTTGAGGTGGTTCAGGATCATCTGGTAAGGATGAACCCTGGGCGCCTCCCTAGGGAGGTGTTCCAGGCACGTCCAGCTGGGAGGAGGCCTCGGGGAAGACCCAGGACCAGGTGGAGAGATTAGATCTCCACACTGGCCTGGGAACGCCTCAGGATCCCCCAGTTAGAGCTGGTTAATGTGGCCCGGGAAAGGGAAGTTTGGGGTCACCTGCTAAAGCTGCTGCCCCCGCGACCCGACCCCGGATAAGAGGCTGAAGATGAGATGAGATGAGATATCCTTTTTACGTTAGCATGCATCCAGATATGTTGCTACTTAACTTAGCATAGTTAGAAATGTTATGGTATGTGTTACCACTGTCGCCCCCCTATGCTGCTTTTCACTGAGGTCTGAGAGGGTGGGAGTCAGAGCATGAGCACATTTCAAAGGGTAACAAGCTGAGACTGATTTTGATTGTATGAGTGAGAGTTGGTGTGTGACCATTCATGTGTATGTATCAATGCATGTGTGTGTGTGTGTGTGTGTGTGTGTGTGCCTGTGGCAGTAGCAGGGGTCGAGCAGAGAAGGCTTCACTTCATATCTTCAAACAGCAGCGCGGTTCTGTGCAGCAGGATCCTGCAGACGGTGGCAGTGCCGGGGGGCTGCAAGGGTGGCTGAGAGGAGTCACACTGCTTCAAAAAAACAAGACACAACTGCAGGGCAGAGCATCTGATCCAAGCACGCCTCTCTACCCTCTAACTACCGCGAGGAGGAGGAGGAGGGTGGGGTGACTTCTCTGTTCGCCGCTGCTTAACTCTCTCTCTCCGCAAACAAGAGAGAAGAACTGAAGAAGCTACCATTAGAGCCCGTCGTGCAGCTTAAACACCCTGCTCCATCTCCCTCCGTCTCTCCTCTTGGGAGTGAAGATCCAGAAAAGCTGCCAAAAGCTAAAAAGATACATTTTCTTTAAGAAAAAGTGTTCACACAGCATGAATAAGTTCACATGAACTGTAGTTTTGTCGAGTTCGAATCTTTCAAGAGTTGAATGAAAGCGTGAAGACACAACTAAACATGAGACAAGCTTTACACACTGGAGGTCGAGATTAGAGAACTAATTATAAATACTTGATTTAATCTGATTTTTTTTACTGATCAGAATTTACTGGAATATCCTCTGCGTCTACACCTCTGCTGTACTTCTCATCATTCATTCATTCATCTTCAGCCTCTTGTCCCTGTCAGGGTCGCAGGAGCTGGAGCCGATCCCCGCTGACATCGGGCGTGAGGCGGGGTCCACCCTGGACAGGACGCCAGTCTATCACAGGACACATAGAGACAAACAGAGACAGACAACCATTCACACCTACGGGTGATTTAGAGTCATCAATGAACCGAACACCTGCACGTCTTTGGACTGTGGGAGGAAACCGGAGAACCCGGAGAAAACCCACGCAGACACGGGGAGAACATGCAAACTCCACACAGAAGGGCCCCAGCCGGGATTCCAACCAGGAACCCTCTCGCTGTGAGGCGACAGTGCTAACCACCACACCAGGATTCAAACATGAACAGGAAGTGAAGAGGCCACAGCTTTGAATTACTTCAGCACATCTGCGCCCACAGGACATCACTAGTTTCTCACTCTGCTCTGCTTTGATCTGCGTCCGTTCTTCTTCAGTCTCTTCCACAGTTCACTAACTGGAGTGGGTTTCTTAGGGCGCCCTCCTTCTGTGTGCCCGTCCCGTGCCCCGTGCTTTAGGGTCCTTGTCCCCCCCTCCAGGCCCGTTTTTACTCACACTACCTGGGCCTCGGCGAATGCTTCTTGCTGCCTATACGTCATCACGCCGTAACACGTCACACGCATTGATGACGTCATGGCGATGCGTGGCTTTGTTTCCAGATCTTTCCGTAGACCTCGGAGTTTTTGTGCATCTTGTCCGACTGTTTTTGGCCTCGTGCTCGTACATTTGCAAATGGGCCGTGGACGGCAAGTTGGCCGCACCTAGGCGCGGTGCGGTTGCACTCACACTGGTCAAAGGAACTAGGCTTTACCCTTAAAACCTGTTTGGGCACGGTACGGAAGGACAGTGTGAGTGCGCCCTTAGACATTACGTTGTTGCCAAGGATTTTCCAGAGATTCTCTACGAGGTTATGACGACACGACGCAATCAAGAGGCAATAAAACTATGTGATAAGGTTTAGGAAATGAAATAACACTGTTAGGTCTAGGAAAAGATTCTGGTTTGGGTGACATGACTGAAGAACACATGTCACAAAGTGTTGCTAGGCGGTATTGTTTCTGCATGTTATTTTTTTTGGATAGTTTTGGGGGGGTGACACGGTTGTCTGGTGGTCAGCACTGTTGCCTCACAGCTAAAGGGTTCCTGGTTTGAATCCCGGCTGGGGCCCTTCTGTGTGGAGTTTGCATGTTCTCCCCATGTCTGCGTGGGTTTTCTCCGGGTTCTCCGGTTTCCTCCCACAGTCCAAAGACGTGCAGGTGTTAGGTTCATTGATGACTCTAAATCACCCGTAGGTGTGAATGGTTGTCTGTCTCTGTTCGTCTCTATGTGTCCTGTGATAGACTGGCGTCCTGTCCAGGGTGGACCCCGCCTCACGCCCGATGTCAGCTGGGATCGGCTCCAGCCCCCCGCGACCCCGACAGGGACAAGAGGAAGAAGATGAATGAGTGCGTGAACTGAGGAAGCCTCTTGGATGAGAGGTGGAACGTAACTAAGTCCAGTTGCTTTTGACTGAAATTGCGTTGGGGATACACTCTAAGTGAGAGATGGTGTTTTGAGGGTTAACTATGAAGTAGCCACAGTAGCAGTCGTGCTAATAGTCGCAGATAGTTCCACTGGCAAAGGGGTCACACTGCTTCAAAGAGAGACTGATGGGCGTAGCATCTGATTCAAGCATGCACCTCCGCCCTCCGACAAATGCAGCGAGGAGGAGAGGGTGACTTCTCTGACAAACTCCCTTCAGTGCAAACAAGAGAAGAAAACGTGCAAAAGTTACCATTACAGCCTGTCACACATTCCCACAGCTTAAGCACCCTGCTCCATCTCTCCTCCAGGAGCGGAGAGCCAAAAAATGTGCCAAAAGCTACAGAATAAATAATAGAAATGGAGAAGGGAGGGAGGGGTGGGGGGCGGGGCTCGCTTCAAATGAATGCTAATTCTAATAACATCACCACCACCACCACCACCACCACCACCGCTGCACCCCACCGCCAACAACTTTGTTCATATATTGATGCGTTCTGCAATCAACTTCAATGGCACGAGCCATCTTGTGGGAAGAGAGGACGATCAAGCCGGGGAATGGTGGAAGAAGGAGAGAGCAAAAAAGTCAGATAAAGAGGGGGAAAGTGAAACGGGGGTCCCAGATAATTTCTTCACTCGATCCCAACCCCTGCTTTCATTAGCCACCCCATTAATTAGCCTCCTTGAGCTCATTTGCAAGTCAATGGCTGTGGCTGTAGGACCGGCGGCTTTGAGCAGCAGCGCCCCTGTGATCTCTGGGTCCTCCAGCCCCTCCACCCCTCACACACTGGATGCAAGCCTTCCTGACAATTAGTACAAAAGAGATTCATGCTCCGTATAGCCGATACATTATTCATATTTTCTCCTCACTTAAATAAATCATAATGTTCTTGAGGGTTTTACTTAAACAACATGCTTTCTCTGCCTCTCTCCCAGCTAAAGCCCACTCTCTTCGCTCGCAGCCAAAGGAAGTTGGTTTGCACTGACCTTGCCCCATATTTGGGTCACTTCCTCTCCAGTGAGAGACAAGCTGATCACCGTGGATCTGAGAGAGAGAACAGCTTGTTCAGTAGTCTGTTATGTCTAAGGGCGCACTCACACTGTTCTGCACCGGGCCAAAACAGGTTGATCGGGTAAAGCCCAGTGCTTTTGACCAGTGTGAGTGCAACCGCATCTAGGAGCGGTACGCTTGCCGTCCACGGCCCGTTTGGGAGAGGTGGGCTTTTATAATGCATGTTTGCACATGTACGAGCACGAGCGTGCGCACGTGTACGAGCATGTGTACGAGCACGTGTACGAGCACGAGGCCTACGGCGGTTCTGAGGTCATTTCCTGTGCGCCTGTTGGGACATAGAAAAAAGAAGGAGGGACCATGCGCGGACATTTCAAACAATGGCGGTGAAAGGTTCACGTTGGTGTGATGCGGAGGTGGAGTGTTTACTGCAGATTTGGTCGATGAAGAGATTCAAAAACAGTCGACAAGACGCACAAAAACTCAGAGGTCTACGGAAAGATCTGGAAACAAAGCCACGCATCGCCATGACGTCATCAATGCGTGTGACGTGTTACGGCGTGATGACGTATAGGCAGCAAGAAGCATTCTCCGAGGCCCAGGTAGAGTGAGTACAAACGGGCCTGGAGGGGGGGACAAGGACCCTAAAGCACGGGGCACGGGACGGAGGCACAGTGGGAGGGCGCCCTAAAAGGACAGATCTGACCCCCTGCTTTCAACTTCTAAGAAGTCCACAGTTTCCGATGTATCGAAACAGCATCCCGCTTTTATTATGCACGCTCAGATTTGATGGTTCTGAATAAGCCTCACAGACTCTCGGGTTGAAAGTCTTCCCGAGTTCTGACTGCTCCCGAAGAAAGCGAGCCGAGGCTTCGTCTGGAGAATCGCAGACCTCAATGCCTCTCACATCCTCTGCACTGATCTGTTAGCAGTGTTGTGCTGGACTAGAGCAGTCTGGGCAAAGCCGAGCAGCTGTCTCAATGATTTAGCAGCCCTTTGTACTATTATTCATCTGATTGGAGGGAGTCAGTGTCCAGCTGAGGGCCTGCATCTTTTATGACCACTTGCAGTCCATTCAGACAAAGGTGCCTCTGTGGAATACCGTCAGGACCCACAGCACATGTATATTGATGCATATGGCTGCATATTGATTTTGAACATCTTTATTTCATTGTGAAAACGAAGGAGACTCGATGTGCTAAGATATGAATTCCTCGGGTTACCCTTTAAATTGTCTTTCTTGCTTTTCCCTTCTTGTTGACGTTGATATCGTCGGACAGGTGCTGTCACACTTCCTGCCGCACTCGTCACGTCACTCAATCCATCAATGCCCGTTCGACAGCCGTCGCTCTTGGCTGTAAACTCCACCGCTCATTTGGAAAGTTACACAGTGCGCTTCAAGGTACGTAATCCTCCACTTCCTCCCTTTAGAAGTTCCTCAGCTTCACTTTGGCTGTTGTATATTGGAGTGTTTTACTCCGGCATCGTGGGGTCCGGGAGATCTGAGGCCTCACGTAGACACAGCTAGCCTGTCACTAGAGACTGGATGGGAACAGGTAGAGCAATTAGCCGGCGGAGAATGTGTTTATCTGTCAGCCCAAAGACAGGATGCGATGGCTTTGAAGACAGGGAGGAAGGGGCTGGGTAGGGGGGGTATCGCAATGCCCCTTTTAACTGTGTACAGGCTATTAGACTATTTCACAGAACTCATTTTCAGATACAAAAAGGGGAATGCCGGTGCTTCCATGCCCCCCCACCTCACCCAATTAGGAGAAGAATCCCCCTTTTTCAGCATTTATTACACCTATTCAGTATTCTGGATGCTGCTATCAGTTCTCCATAACTAGGCTGCACAAAGAGCAAACGCTCCATTTGGTGTGATTTGTTGCCCCGCTTGACCACTTCCTTGTCTCGGCCGGGCTGGCTAAGCGCCGTGGAATGGGGCATCCCTGCTGTTTTATCAAGTCTGCTGAATCCGTAATGAAATAAGTGAGGGTGACAGTGACGGCGGAGGGAGGGGAAGTGGAGGTAAGAGCAACAGACCGCCTTATTTGAATCATTTAAGCAAGATGCAATTACGGCTGCGCCCAGCGCGGAGGAAACAGCCCATTTTAAAGGCAACACAAATCAATGAGCGCGGCGATGGTGATGTGTTTGACAGAAGTGCCTGTTAGTGGTGTACGGCTGCTCTGGAGGATCATTACACACCCTGTAGACAATACATTATCACCAAAAGAGAGGAATGAAAACAGAGCAGTGGGTGGTAAGGAGGGGCCAATGGGCCATCTGTATTATGGCGTTGGACGGCCATTCAGAGACAGAGAATGGCACTTGCTCTTCACAAGTACTCTTCTATGCTTTTAGCTTATGCTGCTTCTTTACAAAATATTTCTTCAAGGTTCTCAATGTATGATTCTTAGATTTCACCACCGCTGAATTATCCCGATATCCAAGATCATGCAAGAATAGTGCTCACATGTCCCGTCAGGCTCCAAGTTATGTTTGTGCTTCAGCTAGAAGTCTACCAACCAATCAGTGTGACGACCACTCATTCAACAACGACTGCTACTAAAGAGGTTAGCTAAGGGCGCACTCACACTGTCCATCCGTACCGTGCCCAAGCACGCTTCACAGGTAAAGTCTAGTTCGTTTGACCAGTGTGAGTGCAACCGTACCGCGTCTAGGAGCGGTACGGTGGCCGTCCACGGTCCGTTTGGGAGAGGTGGGCTTTAGTAAAGCACGTTTGCACATGTACGAGCACAAGCGTGCGCACGTGTACGAGCACGACGCCTACGGCGGTTCTGAGGTCATTTCCTGTGCGCCTGTTGGGACGTAGAAAAAAGAAGGAGGGACCATGCGCGGACATTTCAAACAATGGCGGTGAAAGGTTCACGTTGGTGTGATGCGGAGGTGGAGTGTTTACTGCAGATTTGGTCGATGAAAAGATTCAAAAACAGTCGACAAGACGCACAAAAACTCCGAGGTCTACGGAAAGATCTGGAAACAAAGCCACGCATCGCCATGACGTCATCAATGCGTGTGACGTGTTACGGCGTGATGGCGTATAGGCAGCAAGAAGCATTCTCCGAGGCCCAGGTAGTGTGAGTACAAACGGGCCTGGAGGGGGGGGACAAGGACCCTAAAGCACGGGGCACGGGACGGAGGAACAGTGGGAGGGCGCCCTTTGAGGCTGTTTTCAACATCCGATCCAATCGATCCGATCACACGTTGACGGCTCTCGGTCTGTGTTCCCACCAAGCAGCCGCCTGTGCCTATCCGCATGCGTCTTCAGTGACCACTCTGTATGTAAATCAACACTTACATAGTTCTGTTTTTGTTTAACGTTATGTTGTGTTTGAATTTCAGTTGTTACTCCTATCTCACTGATGTCACGGCAAAAGAACAGGAACATCTGTAGCACTGGGCGTGTTTCCATCAGGGTCAAATGTGAAAGTTTCAGGCCGCGCCCTCTCAAATGTCCGTTCACTCGTCGTGTTTCCATTACAAAAAAGGCCCCAGAGGGATTTAGGAGACTCTGGAGGTGACGTATCAGTCTGAACGGGTTTGGATCGCTGATGATCAGCTGATCAGAGACACAGCTGTGCTGCTCTTCCTCAAAGTGATGAATGCAGATAAATGCAGTTTGATTTAAGGCGGCCCGTATGATTCACAACGTCGACTTATGTTCAAGTAACATGAAAGAAAACACTCCACCTCTAAAATGCTGTGGTGTGTGTGTGTGTGTGTGTGTGTGTGTGTGTCCAATCAGCAACCGGGCTTCTCTCAGGGGAGAGAAACGTACCTGCTCTCCCACAGGGCCAGCAAGCGGCCGCTCGAGCGACTCACATGCAAATTAGGAGCTACATAGATAGACCCGCCTCATTCTGGGGAATCGACCATAATGGAAATGAACTTACTATATCGTACATATTTATGAATTGGGGAACATTTTATTAACCCTAAAATAAGGTTATTATCCACCGGAGGGCCCTGGGGCGGCCTTTGAAAGGCAACCGCAGAAACGCTCCAGAGAGCTGGGTAAGGAAGAGACGACCACATCACCAACAGACCGGTGATAACGTCCAGAACACACGAGGCACTCGGTGGTTTCTGTGACATGAGAAATAATGTTTAAAAATACAAAAACAGCCAAAATACACAGAGCTACAGGTTCAGATGTCGTGGACCCAGTGAATGAGGACGTACTTCCTCTCAGGCAGGCGGCTCTGGTGAGTAGGAGCTCCTGAGTATGAGTCACATACCCAGTCTCACTACTTCCTGAATGTGGACACACGCGGCCGGAACCACCTCCCAATGTGCTTTTTGACATCCCACCCCAGGTCCTCAATCCTGAGAGTGTTTTCACCTGTAGTTAGAGCTGTCCACTTGAGTTCGGATCACTGCGACCACATGCTGCTAAACGGAAACACGGTTTTAGGGCGCCCTCCCACTGTGCCTCCGTCCCGTGCCCCGTGCTTTAGGGTCATTGTCCCCCCCTCCAGGCCCATGTGTACTCACACTACCTGGGCCTCGGAGAATGCTTCTTGCTGCCTATACGTCATCACGCCGTAACACGTCACACGCATTGATGACGTCATGGCGATGCGTGGCTTTGTTTCCAGATCTTTCCGTAGACCTCAGAGTTTTTGTGCGTCTTGTCGACTGTTTTTGAATCTTTTCATCGACCAAATCTGCAGTAAACACTCCACCTCCGCATCACACCAACGTGAACCTTTCACCGCCATTGTTTTAAATGTCCGCGCATGGTCCCTCCTTCTATTTTCTATGTCCCAACAGGCGCACAGGAAATGACCTCAGAACCGCCGTAGGCCTCGTGCTCGTACACGTGCGCACGCTCGTGCTCGTACACGTGCAAACGTGCTTTACTAAAGCCCACCTCTCCCAAACGGTCCGTGGACGGCAAGCGTGCCCCTCCTAGATGCGGTACGGTTGCACTCACACTGGTCAAAGGAACCAGACTTTAGCCGTGAAACGTGCTTGGACACGGTACAGATGGACAGTGTGAGTGCGCCCTAAGGTTGAGTCCACATGACCTCAGCTCATAACGGCTTGTTATGTGACGCCGCGAGGTCGGAGGTGGGGTGATGACGCCATCGTTTAACAAAGTCTGAGGTTTCATCGTCCAGACCACAACGCCATGGGGGGTGTTTTCAAATCTTCACTCTGGGACCTGGTTTCTAAAGATCTTGTTTTTAGGCTTCGATAACGCCGGCTGCTGTGGATGGAGGACTGAACCAGACTGAACCAACTGAAGCTGAGCGGTTACAGGAAAACGTGTCATCGTGTGGACGCGCCATAAGAATTTTGAACATAAAGCCGACATTACAGACCAGGGGCTCGGAGTTTGAATGTGGGTGTTTGTGGGCGGGGACGGTCTAATGAAAGACGCTGTCAAGTTACAGTATGGGAAATGTAGGGCGCAGTGTTTCAGCCTGTGTGGAAGTGACTTGAACTACTCACACAGGCATATTGTATACGTATGGGAGTATCCCACCATGATGAGTGTTGAGTATTCTACACGTGATTCTGTGGCGAAATTAATGTTAAAGTTTAGTATTAATTGGTTGAATTCACACGGTTAAGTCCTTATATGTAACGAGATGAAAGGAGGAGAGGGGAAACAAAACAAGGTTGCTACTAGTGTCTGTTTGGTGGGATTTTCCAGTTAGTTAATCTGTACATTAGACCGGCTCCAGCAGCATCCAAGCCCAGTGTTGGATATCACTTTGAGCCTGGCACCTCTGGGACCTGTCAGGCACAAGCACTCTCTCTCTCTCTCTCTCTCTCTCTCTCTCTCTCACTCTGCCTGAGGACGAGGCCATCTGGTGTGTGTTGGTGGAGCCAGGCATTGCTGACTGGAGTTTGTGTGGACCAGACCAGTCTGCATACTGGAACACAACTCATTTTGTACGTTGCCTTGTTTTGGCCGCGGAGCCTCGTTGATCCCCCCTCGGCAGAACATTTTACATTTGGAGCACTCCTCATTCACGCTTGTACGGACGAGCCCCGCGGTGGCCGAGGAGGGGCATCATGAATAAAATTATCATATCAAAATATCAGCGGTGAAATAATCTGTTTCTCTGCGTGTGTGTGTGTGTGTGTATGTCTCTCTCTCTCTCGCGCGGAGGGGGAGGGCGGTGGTGGTAGACGCTGGGGATTGAGAAGCAACTCTGAGAACTTGTCAGAGGAAATTAGAGGCGGTTTCTGGACCGTGGACTCGCTGGCTGGAAAACAGGAAATCAGAGGAGAGACCCTGAGACTTCTATCCAGTCATGTGTAAAAGAAGAGAGTCTCTTTTTTCCCATCAGCCCCGGCTCCAGTGATCTCCAGTCCAGCTACCAAGACAGTAAAGCTGGAAACTGTCAAGTCAACACCGCTGTTACCTGCCTGTGGCATGGCCTCCTGAAGGTAGAGCGCACATTTTATGCATGCATGGATGCAGGTTAACCCCTCTATTCTCTCTATTTCCAGTGCAAGCCTTCTCTATACCCCCCCACCCCCCACCACCACCACCAACACCCCTATGACTCTCTATGGAGGACCGTCGCAGGCCATTGGAGCTCCATGCAGGTCCACCCCTCATCTATCAGTGACACTACTGGCTGACAGAGCACTTATTCATGCTCACTCATGAATATTCAATTTACTCTTTCTTCAAGGGTACAAAAGACATATCTATACACAGGAGAGAGGAGCGGCATCCCTCTCTCTCCGTCCGCTCTCTCCTCATATCTCTCTCTTCTCCCTCCTCCTCTTCCTCCCTCTTTATACGCGTACAAACCTAAACATCCACGGCAATATGCAGGCCTTAATTTCATGCGCATGTTTCATTAGAGGTGTCGACCGGGAGACCATTTTTTTCCCCGACACTTTGAGCAAGCCGACACAATCCTGCACCGTTTGCGCGAAAAAGAAAAATCCCATTTGTCCTTTGTCAGCACAAACACTTTAATTTGAGGCTTTCACTCCTGAGTAAGCAGCAGATCCCCTCAGAAGCCCGGAGAGACACAGGAAACGCATGTGGGTCCTTCAATCTCTCCCTCATCAGCAGAGGCACACTTCACTCCGGATGGCCTCCATGTTCTTTATCAGTCAGCGGGGGCATGCATAAGTCAAAGGGAGAGGGGAGGTGCAGGTGTGTCAGCACATATATCCGACACGACCGGCGGTCACACACCGTTGTTGTGAAGTCTTAAAGTGCTGCCTTATGCGGAAGAGTTCACTGGATGTTTTAGTGCGGGCACAGACGTGAGCACAACATGGCGTTCACACTGCGGGTAGAGCTTAAAACAGGTAGAGAGTGAGTTTTACTTTCTATAGACGCGGATGTTTCTTTGTGAAAAATCAGATGCTTAAAGTTTTACTCCACCGCAAAACCATCCCAGGGTCTTTTGCAGCACTTATATACATCGAATGAACCATTGAGACAGTTTAAGTGTAACAACTATTAACGGAGAAAGACAGTAAATCGCTAACAGTCGGACGTGGCTAACAGTGATTAGCTCGGGGCAGTACGGTGAAGGCATTCAAAGGTCTTTTTTAACCACTAATGCTGCTGAAAATAACAGCAAACCTCTGCAGCAGCATGAGAAGAGTCCCTACACACACAACAAAGCAGCAACAGCGCCCTGTCAGAATTAAGTGTAAATCTATGTGACTGGCGGCTGGTCTAAAAGGCTGGAGGGCTTTTAATTTGAAGGGCCAGATACAGGAAGTCGTCACACACACTCACTGTCAGTGTTTTTACTGTTTGAATGCCTTCACCGTGCTGCCCCGAGCTAATCACTGTTAGCCACGTCCGGCTGTTAGCCACTCCCCTGGATTTCTCCGTAAATAGTTGTTACAATAAAAAAACTGTCTCTGTGGCTTATTTGAAATATATAATTGCCAAAAAAGACCATGGGAGGATTTTACGCCGGAAATACACTTTAACCAGTTAAAGCTGTAATTAAAACAGCAGACCCTTAAATGCTGAAACTCCAGATGTGCTGCGTGTGGCGGAAGTGTTCAGTGAGTGTGACAACACGAATGCCTTAGTGACCGTATGAAAGTGTTCACAGTTAGCCCCATTTATGGGATTACTGTCATAGAGAGCGCACGATTTCCTGCAGAGGGAGATCAGGGTTGGACCACTTTTGTCTTTAGACATGGCTGCATGACTCGTCATTAAACCCAGGTCCTTTAAAACACACTGAAAACTTACATTTCTCTGGATTCTCTGGAAGTTCATGCATGTATACTCTTTTTTACTCTGTTCCCAATCAGTGACGGCTTGATATGGAGTCAATCCCAGCCAGCAATGAGTTAGGGCGCACTCCGCACCGTGCCCCGTGCTTTAGGGTCCTTGTCCCCCCCTCCAGGCCCGTTTGTACTCACACTACCTGGGCCTCGGCGAATGCTTCTTGCTGCCTATACGTCATCACGCCGTAACACGTCACACGCATTGATGACGTCATGGCGATGCGTGGCTTTGTTTCCAGATCTTTCCGTAGACCTCGGAGTTTTTGTGCGTCTTGTCGACTGTTTTTGAATCTTTTCATCGACCAAATCTGCAGTAAACACTCCACCTCCGCATCACACCAACGTGAACCTTTCACCGCCATTGTTTTAAATGTCCGCGCATGGTCCCTCCTTCTTTTTTCTACGTCCCAACAGGCGCACAGGAAATGACCTCAGAACCGCCGTAGGCGTCGTGCTCGTACACGTGCGCACGCTCGTGCTGGCCGCAGTTATGTGCGGAGAGGTTGCACTCACACTGGTCAAACGCACTAGGCTCGACCCGTAAAACCTGTTTTGGCCCGGTGCAGAAGGACAGTGTGAGTGCGCCCTTAGATCTCCACCATGGCAGCCAGGTGAAAGCATCTTTTGGTTTACGGTTCCCTCACACTCATCAGTAATGACAGGTGATGTGTGTGTGATGCTGAAGCGGCTGATGACGAGCAGAGACTCTGACTCTACCTTGTGTTGGGGACGATCACTGTGTGCAGATCTCTCGGTGTGCTGAGGACTTAATTAGCTGTTTGTGGGTTTGGCTGCTGCGGCTCGCATTGTGGATTGCAGCGACGAGGCCGGGGCGATGAGCGGGCTAAGTGCAAACCTCTGTTCTCATAATTGCACATCTGTTTCCCGTTGCTTGCTCCTGTAATTGCCTCCACCTCAGTCGTCTCCGTGGAGACCTTCTGCAGGTGACTGCAGGTAAAACGGGAGCAGGAAATCTGTCTGCTCCCCCATCAGTAGAGATATGCAGGGACAACTGGGACGGATGTTCTGACAGCACTCACGCACACACACACACACACACACACATACACACACACACACACACACACACACACACACACACACACACACACACACTATGATACATACACAGTCACGTCCTACACCAGAGCATCATCTAGTGGTTGAAGAGAGAATCGCAGGTGAAAATTATACAGATGAAATGAAATGAAGACAAGTACAGTAAACTCTTTCTATGGAGCACATGCACGTACACACACACACATGCACGTACGCACACACACACACACACACACACACACACACACGCACACATGCATGTACACACACACACACACACGTCTTTAAAGCATTGAGAAATTAGGAATAAAATCTGAGATCAGGGTTCAAAGTAAAGAAATAATGGAGCCACGAGACCAAATGAATGTGAACACGTGCACCCGAGTGAAACAAATGTTATACGAAAAAGTTCAAGATTCAGAATCAGAATCAGAAAAGCTTTAATGTCCCGCAGACGGGGAAAGTCGTTTGTCACAGCAGCAACAGAATATGACAAAATAAGGTAAAAAATGGCAAAAATAAGCAATAAAGTTAAATTTAAAAAGGGAAGAAATAGAAATAGACACATATACATGTTCACATGATATAGTGCAGGTGTTCTTGTTTTGTAACAATATAATAGTACGAAAGTACGAAATGCTGCTACACTCCACCTTGCCATACTGTCAGTTAGTTCTGTACGACCTACGCTTAACCACGACGTCTGTTGCACTCGGTCACACTTAGTTCATTGCTTGATTTATCTGACGTTAGCTTTATTTTGATGTGATTTATGTTTTTATGCTTATTGTTACTCTGATCCTTTTCCGCCTTTGTATCGAAACTGTTGCACAATAATTTCCCTCGGGATAAATAAAGCTTCTTGAATCTTGAATCTTGAATATGGAGTTAATAAATATGAGTAAATATGACCAAACAGTGCAAAAACAGAAGTGACCTTAGTACAGGCGTGCTGCACAGTGCAGGGTACAGGATGAGGTCAACAGTCTATGTGGAGCAGTGCTGATTGTAAAGTCTGACAGCAGCATTTAAGAAGCTTTATTTATTCCCAGGGAAATGATTATTGTGCAACAGTTTTAATACAAAGATGGGAAAAGATCAGAGTAACAATAAGCATAAAAACATCAATCACATATAAATAAAGCATAAAACATCAAATAAACAAACAGTAACTAAATGTGACTGAGTGCAACAGACATTGTGGTTAAACGCAGGTTTATACAATAAACAACAATACACAGCGTGCAGTTTAGGAGCGGCACGCTTGCCGTCCGAGCACGAGCCGTGACGTCATCAATGCGTGTGACGTGTTACGGCGTGATGACGTATAGGCAGCAAGATGCATGCGCCGAGGCCCAGGTAGTGTGAGTACAAACGGGCCTGGAGGGGTGGGACAAGGACCCTAAAGCACGGGACGGGACCACCGTAGGCCTCATGCTCGTGCTCGTACACGTGCGCACGCTCGTGCTCGTACATGTGCAAACGTGCTTTACAAAAGTCCACCTCTCCCAAACGAGCCGTGTCCTAATTTGATAATTACTAAACCACCAGTATGTGAGTTGAGTGCAGTACCTTTGTCCCACCACCTGGTGGCGCATCAGGCCCGTGCTCAGTGTCCATTGAATCACCGTTGAACGTGACCTCGGTCAGAGCCGAGCTGCTGACCACAGCACCGCCGGGAAACGAGCCGCCGACCCGGGGGAAAGTCGTGTGAGTGTGCGTGAGAGAGAGAGAGAGAGGGAGGAGCCGGTGTCACTCCGGTAAGAACCATGCTACATGCTAAGCGGCTAGGCCTCGGGGTTAGCTGTTGCTGTTAGCATGATGTGAGAACACTCCTGTCATTGAAGTGTGTTCATGAAAGCTCTCAGAGTCCCGACATGTTCCCTAATGGTTCAAACCCGCCGTGGTTCCCGCTGCGTCACTGCGAACTCTAATAAAGCAACTGTAGAAGAAGCTAATGCTAACCGCTGCTAGCGCCGCTAAGCTAACGTTACGGGAATGCTAACGGTGTAGCCGGTTAAGCTAGCTCGCCGCTGCTGCAGCTTATTACAGAGGAAGAGGTGAATATGATATTTGTGTTAAAATAAGACTTTTATGATTAAAACAAGTGATTTTTGATTAAAGTTAATGTGTTTTACTGAACTGAAGGTGTTTAAATGTTCATGTTGGTTAAAAAGAGGAATTTAATAAAGTTATTTAATGCTTAAAAGAGTTAAAAAGAGGAATTTAATAAAGTTATTTTACGGTTAAAAGAGTTAAAAAGAGATTAAATATGTTTAAAAGATGAATAATGATGTTTAAAAGGTAAATAATGATGTTTAAAAGATTAATAATGATGTTAAAAAGGTAAATAATGATGTTAAAAAGGTAAATATTGATGTTAAAAAGGTAAATATTGATGTTTAAAAGATAAATAATGATGTTTAAAAGATAAAAAGTGCTTTATTAAAATAATTATGTGCATTTATGTTCAGATATAAGTTGATGGTTAAAATACTGTACTGTAAACATAAACGGACTCATTTAAAATGCTTTGAATGCTGTTTATCCTGCATCCTGGTGTAAATATGGAAGATATAGAGTGAAAGTTAAAGATGTCATGGTGTGAATAGAGAGTAATGGTCATTTGTTCTGCTCTCTGTGTGGAACCTGGTTTTTCCTTTTGCCGGATCAGGATTTAACGGATCAGGATCGGTGGCGAGCCGGAAAGGACGAGGGACTCGAATGAGCGGAGCACGGTCGTGCCAACCGTGGGATCCACTCCGAGGACCTTCAGACTTCATCTCACTTCACTGTGACACAGATAAGAACATCACACAAACATCGACCCGGGTCCAAACCCAAACTGAACTCTGACCTTCTACAAGGAAGGAGGAACACTTTCTATTCAACTGTTTTATTTTATTAAGAGCTCTACTTTTTTATTCTGTATCATTCTTCTCCATAAGCTGCAAAATATTACCTAGCTGTGGCAATAAACTGTCAACTGTTTGAATAACTGTTACCTGGGGCCTAATTACTCAGGGCGCACTCCCACTGTGTCTCCGTCCCGTGCCCAAACACGTGTCACGGCTAAAGTCTGGTTCCTTTGACCAGTGAGAGTGCAACCGTACCACGTCTAGGAGCGGCACGCTTGCCGTCCACGGCCCGTTTGGGAGAGGTGGGCTTTTGTAAAGCACGTTTGCACGTGTACGTGTACGAGCTTGCGCACGTGTACGAGCACGAGGCCTACGGCGGTTCTGAGGTCATTTCCTGTGCGCCTGTTGGGACGTAGAAAAAAGGAGGGACCATGCGCGGACATTTCAAACAATGGCGGCGAAAGGTTCACGTTGGTGTGATGCGGAGGTGGAGTGTTTACTGCAGATTTGGTCGATGAAAAGATTCAAAAACAGTCGACAAGACGCACAAAAACTCCGAGGTCTACGGCAAGATCTGGAAACAAAGCCACGCATCGCCATGACATCATCAATGCGTGTGACGTGTTACGGCGTGATGATGTATAGGCAGCAAGAAGCATTCTCCGAGGCCCAGGTAGTGTGAGTACAAACGGGCCTGGAGGGGGGGACAAGGACCCTAAAGCATGGGGCACGGGGCGGACGCACACTTTCCGTCTGTACCGTGCCCCGTGCTTAAGGGTAATTGCCCCCCCCCCCCCCCCCCCCAAATCTGCACTCCACCTCCGCATCACACCAACGTGAACCTTTCGCCGCCATTGTTTTAAATGTCCGCGCATGGTCCCTTCTTCTTTTTTCTATGTCCCAACAGGCGCACAGGAAATGACATCAGAACCACCTCAGAATCGTGCATGTGCAGACACGCTAATACTACCACCTCTCCCAAACGGTCCGTGGACGGCAAGCGTGTCGCAGCTTGGTCCGGTACGGTTGCACTCACACTGGTCAAAGGAACCAGACATTAGCTGTGAAACGTGCTCGGACACGAGACGGAGGAACAGTGGGAGTGCGCCCATCGTGTGTTCTTCTGATCAGGCGAAAGCGCTGCATGTACCGTCGGTAACAACGACTGCAAAATCCCCATCACATTAATTCACTGTCGTCCCAAAGGGCCAATAGGTTCATGGTTTACGTTCTCCCTCGTTCCCTTTACAGCCGCTTCTTTTCATGTCCAGGTTTCTTCCTTCTTGGGATTTTCAGCCCTTTCCTTTGAGTATTCACTATAAAAAGGACTCGTATGAAACACACAGACACATAAAAGTCATCCCCTACAAACAGAAAGGTCACAAAAACAGAGGAAGATGAGTGAATCTGTTAGAGCTCCTCGTGTCCCACATTTTACCCATAAACACTGAAATCTGGGATACCTTTATATGTTAATGCAGAAGTGGATGGGTTTCTATTTACAGGAGATGACTGATTGCTCTGTTGGAGGTGGGTGGTTGTATAGATACACCTACTAAGCTGTTAAAGCTAAGTTAAATATGCTAAAATGTGCTTTTACAAGATTAGATAATTGTCCCTGTCTGAGAAAGACTGAGTGCGAGCTCGTCAGTTGTCTGATTTATAACAAAGTGTCTTGAATGGACAGATCGTCGTACACTTTGCTGAGAATATTTTAGCTCCTGTAACATGATGTTGCATAAATGTGAGCTTTGATCTCATGACTTCACACCTGTCAACAGACGTGTAATGCAAATGAGCAACTTTGATCAACCCCCCCCCCCGTGGGAACTTTCATAAAACAGAAGCAAAATGATTTTCGTTGCAAGCTCCAGCGATACAAACATTAACAACAACAATAATATACATACAATATACTTTATATTTTGAACAACAGAAATATAAAACAATATATGTATAAAATATCAAATTTACAATAGTAATACATATACAAAAGTACTGTAATGTGCAAATTACCGTAAAAATGTGGTTGAGTGTGAAAAAAAACATACAATCATTCAAAACGCAATATTTTCTTCATACAGTCCTGGACAAATTTTAAAGGGGGATTACAAATATCTGCATTTGGCAGCAGTGGATCATAACCAGGTTGTAAGTCTCATCTCATCTTCAGCCTCTGATCCTGGATCAGGTCGTGGGGGCAGCAGCTCCAGCAGGGGACCCCAAACTTCCCTTTCCTGGGCCACATTAACCAGCTCTAACTGGGGGATCCTGAGGCGTTCCCAGGCCAGTGTGGAGATCTAATCTCTCCACCTGGTCCTGGGTCTTCCCCGAGGCCTCCTCCCAGCTGGACGTGCCTGGAACACCTCCCTAGGGAGGCGCCCAGGGTTCATCCTTACCAGATGATCCTGAACCACCTCAACTGGCTCCTTTCAACGCAAAGGAGCAGCGGCTCTACTCCGAGTTCCTCACGGATGCTGAACTTCTCCCCTCTCTCTAAGGGAGACTCCAGACCCCCTCCTGAGGAAACACATTTCAGACGCTTGGACCCGCGACCGATGTTGTAAGTAGAGCTTCAAAATGCAAAAAGAAAACAGGAGCAAGAGACAAAAAACATAAACTTTAAGGCATTAAATTCCAAAAGTCAAACAAATTTCACCTGCGCTCAGTGGGGGGATCAGCCTGGCTGTCCGTGAAACCACAGGCAGGTCCTGGACCCAAATTAAGGGGGCGCACGCACACTGTGCATCCGTACCGTGCCCAAACACATTTCACGGCTAAAGTCTAGTTCCTTTGACCAGTGTGAGTGCAACCGTACCGTGTCTAGGAGCGGCCTTAGTGCGCCCTAAGGCCTTTACTGATGCTGACTGCAGCCCAATAGTTGCTCAAGTTAGTCAATACATGGCCGGGACAAACGCTGAACAATCAATGATCACATGCTATCTGCAGATAAAGGACCAGTTTGCATTTTCCTACAGTAATGATAAGACTGTGGCTGTAAGAACTGATCTCTGGTCAGAGCGTGCATGCCTCCAACGGCATCCTCAAACCTGTCACTGGACTCTGTACTCCGGTCATTGGGGCAATGAAAAGATAACATATATGCATTGAAAGTTGTTGTCTTAGATAAATCGAAAGTCCGTGCTGAGTGTGTGAAAACGTAACTTAGCACTTAGAATCAGTTAAATGTAGACAAAACACACATTACTAGCTTGCAAGCAAGATTGGAAACCTACCAGCAGTTAGCATTTGCTTTGCTACGTCCTGCAAACAAAAACATCTGATTCCAGTATAATTTCAAACACACTGTCTCATCTCATCTCATCTTCAGCCTCTTATCCGGGGTCAGGTCACGGGGGCAGCAGCTCCAGCAGGGGACCCCAAACTTCCCTTTCCCGGGCCACATTAACCAGCTCTAACTGGGGGATCCCCAGGCGTTCCCAGGCCAGTGTGGAGATCTAATCTCTCCACCTGGTCCTGGGTCTTCCCAGAGGCCTCCTCCCAGCTGGACGTGCCTGGAACACCTCCCTAGGGAGGCGCCCAGGGTTCATCCTTACCAGATGATCCTGAACCACCTCAACTGGCTCCTTTCAACGCAAAGGAGCAGCGGCTCTACTCCGAGTTCCTCACGGATGCTGAACTTCTCCCCCTCTCTCTAAGGGAGACTCCAGCCCCCCTCCTGAGGACAGAACACATTTCGGCCGCTTGTACCCGCGACCTGGTTCTTTGGGTCCTGCGGTGCTTTGTTATGCTGATGACACGCAGCTTTACATAAGGACACCCCCCCCCCCCCCCCATTTCATCTGCTTCCATACTGACCACCTGCCGGAGGAGAAAGGGGATGAAGCTAAAATTCCTTCAGCTGAACAGTTGCAAAACAGGAGCCATCATAGTCGGCCCACCACATCACCTATGCTAATCCACCATCACCGGTATCACCTTCTCCGGCCAAAACATCCCCCTTTCCACATCCGTCACTAACCTCGGTGTTTAAATGGATCCTCAACTCTCTTTTTCCAAACTCCGTCCATCGCTCACCCTGGCAGATGCAGAGAAGCTCGTCCATGCCTTTGTCTCCTCCAGGCTCGAAATACAGTAATGCACTACTCATCAGGATCTCTGGACAGAGCATCCAGTGCTGCCAGGATCCTGATGAGGGTCCGCAAACACAACCACAGCACCCCCATCCTGAAATCTCTTCACTGGCTCCCTGTCCCACTCAGAATCAAGTACAAGGTCTCTCTCCTCACCAACCAGTGTGTTCACAGACATGCCCCCCTGTACCTGAAGGAACCCCTCATCCCTCAGACCTCCTCACGCACCCTCCGCACCACGGTGACTGGGCCTTTTCCTCGGCTGCTCCGAGGTTATGTGGCGCCCTCCCTGACCACCTGAGGGCCCCGCAGACTACAGACGCTTTTATAAAAGACCTGAAAACCTTCCTGTTCACCAAAGCATTTTGCTAAGTGTCCTTTTAACTTATTACTTCTTTTTCATTTTACCTTTTATTTCTATGTTGTTTCTATTCTGCTCTGTAGCACGTTGAGATTGTTGGATGTAAAGTGCAATACAAATAAAATGTATTATTAATATATCAAGACATTCATTCAGGTTTGCTTTGTCATGGCCCACCCAACTCTTGGTGTGTCCCGTCTTTGCCAACTGAGTCAAAATGTCCTGGACACTGTGTGAATCATTAGGTGCGTTTCCATTTGGGTTGAAGCGCGGACGTTTGAGAGGCAGTTTCTTTACCCTGTGTGAGAGCAGGGCCTTTATTCTTCCCTGAGAGAAGCCCGGTTGCTGATTGGATGTAACTCTCAGCGGGATGTGACGTGTGGTAGAACAGATGCCACAACAACACGGTGAAGTAGAGTCGACACTTTTATCCAGTAGATGAAGAACAACACAGCGCAGAAAATGATCTGTGCGCAGAAAATGATCTGTGCACGCGCAACAATTCTGACCTGTGGTTGTTTGCTGCATGCTCTCGCTCTCTTTCCCATTTACACACACACACACATACAAACACACAGACACACCAAACTGCAAGCGCGGTGACAGCCTGTCTGTCAACACACGTTAACAGCGCCCAGAATCTTTAAGGTGGAGTGTTTTCTTCCATGTTACTTGTACATAAGTCGATGTTGTGAATCATACGGGCCACCTTAAATCAAACTGCAATATTCTGTATTTCTCACTTTGTGCGCCGCTGTATCACTGATCAGCTGATCACCGGCAATCCAAACCCATTCAAAGGGATACGTCACCTCCAGAGTCTCCTCAATCCCTCTGGGGCCTTTTTTGTAATGGAAACACGGCGAGTGAATGACCATTTGAGACGGCATGGCCTGAAACTTTCCACGCAGCCACATTTGACCCTATAATGGAAACGCACCTATTGAATTATGTTGCCAAGGCTATGACACACTATCAGCAGCATTCAAACCTCAAATACAGTCTACTGATAGTTAGAATAATACTAATAAGAATTCTGGTGCATTCTACAATTATGCAAATGTATTTTATCAATCAAAAGCTGCCCCTGGCAAAGCCACGTATGGGTGTGAGCCTTGTCGTGTTGCACTGGATGAACTCTTTGTGCAGAAAGGGCGGGTGACGCAGCTCAGTATTATCTCACTCAAGCTGGAGCCTGATTCTGGCCAAAGAGGACACAACTTTCACTGGACGGGCCCATCCCTCTCTCCCTCTGTCTTCCCCTTTGTCTTTGTTTCATGGCCTATATTGTTTTTTATGGCTGCTTTTAAAGGCGGTCTCCGTAGTGACGCCGTGACCCCTGCTGCTGTCGGCCAGGTCCTCAGTAGCGGCCCTGATTGATGGTTGCGGGGCGGCCGTAAAGGCTATCTGCTGTTGCCAGATTAGGCTAGACAAACATGGCCAGGAATGTTTGTTTACAAGGGAGCATTCTGCATCCACGTTCGGCTCTCAGATTTACAGACATGCGTCCTCTGAGCCTTACGTAAGGTACAGATCGTGTTTGTTTTACCAGCTACGGTTAAACTATTCCTACTTCATGACACAGAACTTGACATGTTTCTTCCCCACCGCTGCTCCATTTTCATATATCACGTTATATCACGTTACTGCTCTACTGCGGTGTATTTCCCATGAAACAGGTCTACATACTGGATGATTTAACTTCATTCCAAGTCTGTTCTGCAGCTGAGACACAAAATGGAGCGGGGGCCATTTCCACTGTGTTTCTGTCCCGTCCTCTAATGCTGCTGGGCTGGTCCTTCTGGGAAAAGCCTTCATTCTCGCTCCACATGTAGGTCACCGGCCTTTTGTGTGCGGCGATGTGAGCCCACCGAGTGTTTGACGTTTCCATACCGCTCTTACAATCCCCAGGTTGTCATGGAAATACACTGGTTGGCGGTGGCAGCGGAGTTACAGTGGAGGAAAACAGCAAAGCAAAGGGAGGAGGTCAATTAGCCCGGCCTCTTTTGTGAGCTGCTGCTTGCTGTGGCCACTGTTGATGAAGAGAGCTCTGACCAAAGGCGTTTGTTGACTTCAGGCAAAAGGCGGGACAGATCACTCAAATAACTGGGAACAACCAGAGCACTATTTATCACAGAGGATAAAGACCGCAACGCTTCAATGTGGGCAGAACACACGGGGTGAATGGTAGATTTATGTGGCTTCACTGTGACCGTGTTGAACCATCCCTGAAATATCTGAGTGGTCCTCTCCTGAATACTCAGTCAGTCGCTCATCTAGTAGCGTGTAGTGTTGACATGGAGCCAGTAAAAGAGCTCCGAACAGTGTTTGCACACTGAGCTCAGGGCTGGTAGTGTAGAGAAACACTCTGTATGCATAAACACACACACACACACACACACACACACACACACACACACACACACACACACACACACACACACACACACACACACACACACACACACACACACACACACACACACACACACACACACACACTTTGACACATCTTTATCATTGACATAATGCATTCCATAGCCCCTAACCCTGAACTGAACCTTATTTAGACCTGAACCAAATCTCAGGGCGCACTCACACTGCCCATCTACAGTGCAACCGTACTGAGCCTAGGTGTGGCACGCTTGGGAGAGGTGGGCTTTTGTAAAGCAAGTTTGCACATGTACGAGCACGAGCGTGCGCACGTGTACGATTATGTGCGCCTGTGAAACACTGACCTTACTGTCACTCCAGCCTCCAGATATGTTGCTGTTATGTTTGGACTTTGTAGCAGACCCAGGTCACTTTTAGGGCGCCCTCCCCCTGTGCGTCCGTCCCGTGCCCCGTGACTTAGGGTACTTCCCCCCCCCTCCAGGCCCGTTTGTACTCACACTACCTGGGCCTCGGAGAATGCTTCTTGCTGCCTATACGTCATCACGCCGTAACACGTCACACGCATTGATGACGTCATGGCGATGCGTGGCTTTGTTTCCAGATCTTTCCGTAGACCTCGGAGTTTTTGTGCGTCTTGTCGACTGTTTTTGAATCTTTTCATCGACCAAATCTGCAGTAAACACTCCACCTCCGCATCACACCAACGTGAACCTTTCACCGCCATTGTTTTAAATGTCCACGCATGGTCCCTCCTTCTTTTTTCTATGTCCCAACAGGCGCACAGGAAATGACCTCAGAACCGCCGTAGGCCTCGTGCTCGTACACGTGCGCACGCTCGTGCTCGTACATGTGCAAACGTGCTTTACTAAAGCCCACCTCTCCCAAACGGGCCGTGATCGGCAAGCGTGCCGCTCCTAGGCGCGGTACAGTTGCACTCACACTGGTCAAAGGAACCGGACTTTAGCCGTGAAACGTGCTTGGGCACGGCACGGATGGACAGTGTGAGTGCGCCCTAAGTAGGTCAGAGCTGTTTCACCATGTGGTCTGAATGTGTTGCTCTGGGATGCACAGGGAAATGTCTTAGCATCTCTGTTGACTGCCACTGTTTTTATGACCAATTTAACTGGATTGTAGTTGACTCACTCCAGCGCCTCCCTGTTTTCACCGGCTGTCAGGTTTACAAGGAGTTAACGGCACCACAACCAGTGTTTTGGGTTAAAGGAAAAGCTAGTTTCCTTCTTTCTTTCTTTTTTAACAACCTGAGTTGTGGAGATTCCTACGCCTTTTTCAGGAATCTAAATCTATCTGTTAATTTTTGCCAAAGGTGTCTGAATGAAACTTTGAGTGATTTTAACTCATTCCAATGTAGAAAAACAAAGATTTGTAATTCGTGATGATGCACATTCATTTGGGGGTGCTTAGATGGTATTTCAGGACGGTTTGGGCAGTAGAAGCTCAGTCGATAGGTGACTTGGCTGGGAACCGGAGGGTTGCCGGTTTGAGTCCCTGTGTGGACCATGACTGGAGTGTGGACTGGTGGCTGGAGATGTGCCAGTTCTCTCCTGGGCACTGCCGAGGTGCTGTTGAGCAAGGGACCGAACCCCCAACTGCTCGGGGCGCCGGTCACTGGCAGCCCCCTCGCTCTCACATCTCTCCATTGGTTGCATGTATATAAGTCCTGTTTGTGCATGTGTGTGTATTTCGGGCCAGTGTGTGTAAAATGAAGAATAATAGAGTGAAAATTGAATTTCCCCATTTGCGGGACTAATAAAGGAATTCTTCTTCTTCTTTCTTTGGCGTTCTATTGTGTCAATGTCCAACTCATGGACCTTCTACAACTAGTTGCCCTCAGTGTGTAAAAAACAGGTGGCAGCTATAAATGTGGTGTTTAGGTTCCATATATTAACCTTGAATGGCTTTTATTGCAGTGACACAGCCGTTTGGCATCTGGTTTCATGCTCTATTGTTTGCAGTCAGGCTGAGTTGGATCCTTATTCTGTCCAGAGACTTAGCCGAGTAACATCCTCTTACAGTGGAAACTCTTAGAAATGCATATGGAACATGGAGAATCTATCTTGTTATAGATGAGATCTGAATTCCAACAAGGCTTTTGCAATAGTTTTGATTAATATATTTATTATAATATACATTTAAGGGACTCGATCTGGGCGCCTCCCTAGGGAGGTGTTCCAGGCACATCCAGCTGGGAGGAGGCCTCGGGGAAGACCCAGGACCAGGTGGAGAGATTAGATCCCCACACTGGCCTGGGAACGCCTCAGGATCCCCCAGTTAGAGCTGGTTAATGTGTCCCGGGAAAGGGAAGTTTGGGGTCCCCTGCTAAAGGTTGAAGATCAGATTAGATGAGATGAGAGACTTGATCATCAGAAAAACGACAGCATCATTCAGCATCTTCAAATGCCCATAATGACCCATAATCTTGTTTTCCTTAAACGTGACCTCTGAACCACTTAAAACCGGCCATGTGAACAATGACGCTGGTCTGTCAGAAGCAAAGGAGGAAGTAGGGATACGTTCTTACATAACCTCCCCAGTGCCATGTGACGTCGGAGTGGCGTATTTTTTTATGTCATTTTTGGAATTCCAATTTCAGTTCACTGAAGGGATCGCGGGGGCAGCAGCTTTAGCAGGGGACCCCAAACTTCCCTTTCCCGGGCCACATTAACCAGCTCTAACTGGGGGATCCTGAGGCGTTCCCAGGCCAGTGTGGAGATCTAATCTCTCCACCTGGTCCTGGGTCTTCCCCGAGGCCTCCTCCCAGCTGGACGTGCCTGGAACACCTCCCTAGGGAGGCGCCCAGGGTTCATCCTTACCAGATGATCCTGAACCACCTCAACTGGCTCCTTTCAACGCAAAGGAGCTCTACTCCGAGTTCCTCACGGATGCTGAACTTCTCCCCCCCTCTCTAAGGGAGACTCCAGCCCCCCTCCTGAGGAAACACATTTCAGACGCTTGGACCTGGACCTGGTTCTTTGGGTCCTGACCCAGCTTTCATGACCACAGGTGAGGGTAATGTAAAATAACAAAAACAAACACACCATGTACATTCCCTGCACCTGTCATAGACGTCCATAAAATGTCCCCAGTTCAAAGGTCAAATGATAAACGTCAATATGACCAAGTGGGGTCACGATTGGACGTCCCAATAGTGGACCTAGTTTGTTCATGGGCCGACGGACCCAATATAGACCTGATCTGCACATCTATCCCAAGTCAGAAGTGTTTAGTGGGTCTGTATCGGCCGCGGTGGCTCACAGCTTTTTGGGTGTGTTTGCACCGCTCCTTCCACCTTCAGTCAAGGTTTGTTGCTTTTAACCATGACTTCGAAAGTAGAAAACACTCACATACTAACATACTCAACGTATTTCATCCATATCTGACACTCTTTAAGAACATAAATCCCTGATTGCACTTGCAGAAACCATCCAGGATCAGTCGTTCCCTTCCATTTTCTCTTCAACACAAACACAAGTAAAGGCTCACATTTGTTGAGTGCACGTGGGAGAGCGGTGTCCAGGAGTCTCAGTCTGCAGGAGCCTTTGTTCCTGTGGGCTCTCTTCCAGTTTTTCACACTCAGAGTGGATACTGGGTGGAATACCAATAGCCGGCTTTGTCTCAATCAGTCTTTGTCTGGATCATTGGATTGTGGGCTTTAGGGATGTTAAGGCTTTACTCCAGCAGTCTTACTCTCAAGTACACTGTAGTTGTCTCAGTTTATTGCAAAATATACTCAAAATAGTTCACAAACGTCAGGTTATTTCCAGCTACTGGGAGGTTTATAGTTATTTAAATTAGGAAATACAATAAATGGGAAAGGAGTATTTTTTTATGTATGTAATGTAATGTATACGTATTATATTATGAATATATATTGAAATGTATATATTCTTCCTTTAAACTAAAACCAAAAAAATACTAACACCCTTCACCATCTGTAATTGTAAAAGCCCTGAAAAGGGGAGTAATGAATGAGAGATGCACGGACACAACTTTCCTCAGACCATGCGTCTTAATGACTGAAATAATAAACAAGCATCAGTAAATTCTGCTGAAATATTACCAGAGAACATGTGTGCATCAACATCACAGTCAGCATAAGCACTTGCACTGATATTTTCAACTCTGAATGGCAAGTAACATATAGTAAAGCACAGTGAAGTAAAATGGCTGCTTACCAAAATGACCGCCGTGCAATGCAGCTATGATCGCGACAGGTTAGCTCATGAAAGTGCAGTGTAGCTAGCATCGCAACAGGTTAGCTCATGACAGTGCAGTGCAGCTATCATCGCGACAGGTTAGCTCATGACAGTGCAGTGCAGCTAGCATCGCAACAGGTTAGCTCTTGACAGTGCAGTGTAGCTAGCATCGCAACAGGTTAGCTCATGACAGTGCAGTGCAGCTAGCAGCGTGACAGGTTCGCTCATGACAGTGCAGTGTAGCTAGCATCGCAACAGGTTAGCTCATGACAGTGCAGTATAGCTAGCTTCGCGACAGGTTAGATCATGACAGTGCAGTGCAGCTAGCATCGCGACAGGTAAGCTCATGACAGTGCAGTGCAGCTAGCATCGTGACAGGTTAGCTCATGACAGTGCATTGTAGCTAGCATCGTGACAGGTAAGCTCATAACAGTGCAGTGTAGCTAGCATCGCAACATGTTAGCTCATGACAGTGCCGTGCAGCTAGCATCGCAACAGGTTAGCTCATGACAGTGCAGTGTAGCATAGTACATATTGTTCAGTCTGCTGGTAATACAGATAATTCAATCTGTCACATAATGCGCTCAACAGCTGCTGGTCTCCGGTTGTTGATGACGTCATCAGGCTTCTCTCACCTCACCTCTGCACTGATAGCATGTCTGTAACTACAGATATGTGGGTTTTATTCCTCACAGCAGTTCATTCATGCACCTCCACAGCAAAAAAGAGGGGCCACATTGAAGTCACTCCTAACGTCGATCAGATCTGTTTGGCATTCTGGGAAATCCCGTTGATGAACATGGATGTCTAGCCAGACTTTCATCTCTCTCAGCCGTCACATCCAGCAACTCAATATCCTCACCCTGATTAGAAGAGCCACCGCTTCATCATTACGGCAACAGGTAAGCTCCTGTTTAGTCAGGAAGCAGTTCACATTAATAACACCTTCCAGTACTTCTCGGTTTTCTATTAACCTTTATGTTTCTGTAGGTGATGTTCAGCCAACTTTGCTCCTCAAGTGCCAGATCCATCCCAGCTTTACCAAATGTTTGCAGCCTTATGTGACCGGTATTAAGCTGAAGACTCCTCATGCTCGGTCAAAGCTGCGGGCTGGTTGTTTGGGTCACAGTATCCTTGTCCAAGCTTGTTGAAAAGAGCAGGCAGGAATAGCAGTGCAATCGCTGACTGTTAGCACAACCACATAGCCAATCCTTACATTTGTAACAGTCAGTTTGAAGTAATTGCACAATTTTCGTCCCTTTTGCTGCTGTGGACCGTCCAACACCGGCGTAGGCTTCGTTCTGTCGATAGAAATATCGTCGCGTGTGAGTTTGCTGGCCGTCCACAATGAATGGACACTAAAAGATTTGCTTATTCCATCATCTTTTCATATTTAATCATGTGTAACTGCTACATTTCCCATCATAACCTCCTAACGATTGAAGTAATACGAAATATAGAAACAGTAATAAAGAAATACATTCATCATCAACCACTTGTCCCTGTCGGGGTCGCGGGGGGCTGGAGCTGATCCCAGCTGACATCGGGCGTGAGGCGGGGTCCACCCTGGACAGGACGCCAGTCTATCACAGGACACATAGAGACGAACAGAGACAGACAACCATTCACACCTACGGGTGATTTAGAGTCATCAATGAACCGAACACGTGCATGTCTTTGGACTGTGGGAGGAAACCGGAGAACCCGGAGAAAACCCACGCAGACACGGAGAGAACATGCAAACTCCACACAGAAGGACCCCAGCCGGGATTCAAACCAGGAACCCTCTCGCTTTGAGGAGACAGTGCTAACCACCAGACCACCGTGTATGAAATAACTAATAATAATAATAATAGACTCGTTTTCGTTCAAGTCCTAAAAACTGGTCCCCGTTTTAGTCCGTATCCCAACAAACGTGCTTTAAGCAGGAAAGACGTCGACTTGTCTATTATTAATTATTAACTACATTTCCTAGAAAGACCTTTAATAAAAAAACAACAAAAAAACGACTGATTACACGAGTAGAACTTATCTTTTATTGACCATTGAAGAACCGCCATAAAACAGATGTCCTAATGAACTTAAGAGAGTCCTACAGACGGGCTGTGCGGTACAAATGTTTGCCACCCTGCTGCTCTTGTTGAACCCTCTGTGCCAAATGCTTGACACTGCTTGCGTAAGTAAAAAATAACGCATTTGCATCACAAAGGCAGATGGCTTCAGGGTACTGAGGAGGGAGGAGTTGGGGGTCTGCATTGAGGCAGGAGACAGACTGGGACTCTTGGACAGACGCACTGGGATCTCGCTGGCTCTCTCCCAGTCAGGAGACCGGACTCACGGCTGGATATGCTGGATATTGGAGCTGGGGCACTGGGTGAGGAGTCTAGAGGACTAGATTTGGAGTTTGATAGCACCACAAATGGAGTTTTTCACCAGATTACTCAAAGAGACTCTGTGCTGCTTTAAAGGAATATGGAGAGAGTGCAACAATGAATCCGGACGTTCACTTCAGAGTTTTTGAAAACTACCTGCAGAAGAGCGACGAACTATCGGGGTCTTCTATTCACTTTGTGACTTATTCTAAATTAAACTACATCTGGATTCTCTGCAAGATCAGCAGTTCATTTCATCTGGAGACGACACTGGCTTAGAGATGACTGGAGCCCTGCATACTGTACTCGTACTCTTCTCATTTGTGGTAATAACCATTCTACGCTACACGATCTAACAATAACCATGCACATAACTGCAGAGCTACTGTTAAAATAACAGATTCAACTCCTCTCCTGCAGGTGGTATGTAAGAGTGAGCCAACACATGCTGGGCCAGACGAAGTGGGGTATTCACACGGTGAGACTGTTAATCACTTTTTTTACTTTTTACGCGATCGAAACGACCTTTCTTCCAATTTGTTCTGCATCATCATGGCGTCGTTGCAACGTTATCTTTGTAAACACGAAACCATTGAAACGACTCAAAACGCTGCAGTACCCATGCCAGGCCTACGTGTGGCGCTGTAACTGCCACAGAAATACACCAACAACAGAGAAGAAGAGACGGGGAGACGTTGCAGTGTTGCTAACTTGGCGACTTTCTAAATCTGGCAATTTTTTTTGTCAAAAGTGGCAAACGATTCCTATGCCGCTGAGAATCATCTCTTCCCCTATCTCCTATAACGCAACAGTACTGTGTGGCACTCAGTAGGGGTGGCACTTAATATGCGGTTAAGCTGTCTGGACGTTTTTTTTTTAAAAATCCACTCTGGAACTCAGACTCCCCTAATGTGTATGATCGGCTAAAACAATGCAAAACTTTTGCGGTTACGGCAAACCACGTCTTCGTGTGGATGGCCCCTTAGTGGCCCCTTAGGGCACACTCCCACTGTCCCTCCGTCCCGTGCCCCGTACACGTCACACGCATTGATGACGTCATGGCGATGCGTGGCTTTGTTTCCAGATCTTTCCATAGACCTCTGAGTTTTTGTGCGTCTTGTCGACTGTTTTTGAATCTTTTCATCGACCAAATCTGCAGTAAACACTCCACCTCCGCATCACACCAACGTGAACCTTTCACCGCCATTGTTTGAAATGTCCGCGCATGGTCCCTCCTTCTTTTTTCTACGTCCCAACAGGCGCACAGGAAATGACCTCAGAACAGCCGTAGGCCTCGTGCTTGTACATGTGCAAACGTGCTTTACCAAAGACCACCTCTCCCAAACGGGCCGTGGACGGCAAGCGTGCCGCTCCTAGACGCGGTATGGTTGCACTCACACTGGTCAAAGGAACTAGACTTTAGCGGTGGAACATGTTTGGGTACAGTACGGATGGACAGTGTGAGTGCGGCCTTAGTGACCAAAAGTTTAAATTCATAGTACTGGCCTCTTTTGTCCATCTACTCAGTCCATTGATTGTCTCGCTATTTCACATTAACCCTTTTGTGGTTGTTTTCTGTGTCTGATTCTCCAGGACAATCCAGACCGGTCCATCTAACCTCACACTGGGCCTACCAGCTGGTGAACGACTCCCTGTCCTTCTCCGGGGCCGACAGCTTCTGCAGAGGCCAGTTCAGCTCCCTTGCCAATGTGGAACAGTCGGAGGACCGGGAGGGAGTCTTGAAGCTGCTTCAGCAGAATGGACATTACACACCTATCTGGGTCAGGGATCCCAGCAAAGCAGCGTCCAAGCCTGTGGCCCTGTCCAAACAGTGTGAGTGCAGTCAGTGGACCTTCAGACTCATACAGTGTCAAGTACAATGTGATCATTGACCTCTTCCTCTGCTCTTGTTTAGATTCACAGTTTTCAGCTCTAAACTTCAAAAAGGAATCCCGCGAGGGCTTTGCCCGTATCAACATGTCATTTCCCAGCCTGTCGTCTGTCAGCGTGTGTGTTAGAGTCCAGTGGAATCCAGAGTGGAATGAGGTGTCCACTATATTCTCCTACGCTGCGCCTGTTTTCACAAACGAGTTCCAGCTGAGAGGCCAAGTGGACGCGCAGGGACGCATCCTCCTGGCTCTCATCATCCATGGTAAGCACCTGCCGTATAAGGCGTCCTTCCCCAATGACGGAGCTTGGCATCACATATGTGTAACGTGGCGCCGAAACAGCAGCCAGTGGGCTATCTATGTGGATGGAGACAGGAAGGACACGGGCTCAGGCACAGACACTACCAGGGATATCCATGAGGATGGGATACTCATCCTGGGCCAGGATCAGGATTCGTTTGGAGGGAATTTCACGGAGCCCTTTTTTGGAAATATCACCGACCTGAATGTTTGGAATATGTCTCTGGAAACGAGGCATGTACGTGCCTTCAACGCATGTTTACCTATGGACCAGGAAGTGCTTTTCAGTTGGAATCTTGACCACCTAAGTGTCCATCCAGTCGTCAAAGAGGTGCAGGTCCTTCTCTTTTGCCCAGGTAAGATTGCCTGTTGTATATATAACAGCCTTTTATCATGGTGCCTAGGACCGATTCTTGCCAAATGGCCCACTAAGGGTCTACTCACACTGTCCATCGGTACCGTGCCCAGTCATGCTTCATGGCTAAAGTCTAGTTCGTTTGACCAGTGTGAGTGCAACCATACCGCATCTAGAAGGGGCACGCTTGCCGGCCACGGCCCGTTTGGAAGAGCTGGGCTTTAGCACGTTTGACCATGTACGAGCAGTGTGAGTGCGCCCTAAGGGTCTACTCACACTCACCATCCGTACCGTGCCCAATCATGCTTCACGCCTAAAGTCTAGTTCCTTTGACCAGTGTGAGTGCAACCGTTCTGGGCCTAGGAGCAGCACGCTTGCCGTCCACAGCCCGTTTGGGAGAGGTGGGCTTTTGTAAAGCACGTTTGCACGTGTACTAGCAGTGTTAGTGCAACCCTACTGCACCTAGGAGCGGTCCGCTTCTGCGCCCTAAGGGTCTACTCACACTGACCATTTGTAATGTGCCCAAGCCAGAATCATGGCTGAAGTCTGTATTGTTTGACCAGTGTGAGTACAACTGTTCCGCGCCGGGCACGGCACGCTTCCAGTCTGTGGCCCGGTTGAGAGAGGAGAGGCTTTAAGTAAAGCACGATTGCTTGTGTATGAGCAGGAGCGTTGGCGGCGGTCCTGATGTCTATTTATATGCGACTCATCCCCACGACAGACATTTAAAAAAATGCAGCTGAAGGGTTCGGGGTGGTCTGAAGCTGAGGTGGAGTGTTTACTGCAGATTTGGTTATATGAAAATATTCAAAAACAGTTGGCCGAAACAAAAACTTCGAGGGGTGAAGACGTATGAGCAAGAAGCACTCGAGCCGAGGCCCGGATCAGTTTTATTATGTGAGTGCAGGCCGGGCCTGGGCCACGGGGGAGGAGATAGGGGGGACAATCAGGCTAAAGCAAGCTCGGATCATCTGGTCCAAGTGTGAGTAGACCCTAAATTCCTCTGTTACATTCAATCTCCCTGTGCCTGAATATGAAGGACACAACTAAAACCTCTGTAGGTGAGGAGCAGGACGTCCTCTAATGCCAAGTTCCCACTACAAGACTTTCAAAGGGGTCTTGGGTCCTACTTTTTTAGGTTTGCCAACATCTCTTTCAGTAATTATATCGTTGCACTAACCACGATATTTGTTGGGATCTCCGTCCAAAGTGGCAAGAAACGCAACCAGGATTCACAAAAAACACGGTGGTGTAGTGGTTAGCACTGTCGCCTCACAGCAAGAGGGTTCCTGGTTTGAATCCCGGCTGGGGCCCTTCTGTGTGGAGTTTGCATGTTGTCCCCGTGTCTGCGTGGGTTTTCTCCGGGTTCTCCGGTTTCCTCCCACAGTCCAAAGACGTGCAGGTGTTCGGTTCATTGATGACTCTAAATCACCCGTAGGTGTGAATGGTTGTCTGTCTCTGTTCGTCTCTATGTGTCCTGTGATAGACTGGCGTCCTGTCCAGGGTGGACCCCGCCTCACGCCCGCTGTCAGCTGGGATCGGCTCCAGCCCCTCCGCGACCCTGACCCCGGGATAAGCGGTTGAAGATGAATGAATGAACATTACGTTACCCAAACAGAAGAAGGGCTACCCTGGAAACCCTGCTTTGACCCAATGTATTTACCATAGTTATACATGAACGCTGTTTTCCAATGGAGGACTATTTCAAGTGTGCTCACTTTCAATTTGAGCCTTAAATAATCTGGATAAACTGTTGGTTTGTTTCCAACCGGTCAAATCATAATTCCAGTTAGAGGAGTGTTACTTTACCAGAACAGCCCAAAGCTTGATTTTGTCCATTCTTGTTACAGTATATTTTAATTTCAATTCTAAATCAAAACAATTATCAAAATAAGTGAAACGTTTTCCTGGACAAATAACCAAGTCCAGTTGCTTTTGACTTAGGGTGCACTCCCACTGTGCGTCCGTCCCGTGCCCCGTGCTTTAGGGTCCTTGTCCCCCCCCTCCAGGCCCGTTACTCACACTACCTGGGCCTCGGAGAATGCTTCTTGCTGCCTATACGTCATCACGGCGTAACACGTCACACGCATTGATGACGTCATGGCGATGCGTGGCTTTGTTTCCAGATCTTTCCGTAGACCTCGGAGTTTTTGTGCGTCTTGTCGACTGTTTTTGAATCTTTTCATCGACCAAATCTGCAGTAAACACTCCACCTCCGCATCACACCAACGTCAACCTTTCGCCGCCATTGTTTGAAATGTCCGCGCATGGTCCCTCCTTCTTTTTTCTACGTCCCAACAGGCGCACAGGAAATGACCTCAGAACCGCCGTAGGCCTCGTGCTCGTACGCACGCTCGTGCTCGTGCATGTGCATGTGCAAACAGGCTCTACAAAAGCCCACCTCTCTCAGACGGGCCCGCTGTCCGCAGTTATGTGCGGAGCGGGTGCACTCACACTGCTTAAATGCACTAGGGTTTAGCTGAAAAAACGGTTTTGGCCCGGTGCGGAAGGACAGTGTGAGTGCGCCCTTAGATTTCTTTGGGGGTATCAAAATAAGCTTTTATTTCTATTATCCAAATCAAAAGCAAGATTGGCAGGATTTAAATAAATGTGTGTAACAAGCTGTAAAATATGTCCCTAAAAAACAGGCAAATGCCCCGTGCACCAGCAGACCGCCAACGTGTTAAACAAGGAGCCAGCACGTCACTTCACAGAGGCTGCCGTCTCCCCAAAGCTGCCGCACACACACAGTCACGCACACATGCATCGACACCCCTGTGGACAGCTCTAACTACAGGTGGAAACGCTCTCAGGACGCATTGAAGTCTTGGGATCGGATGTCAAAAGCCACATTCAAGGTGGTTCAGGCCGCGTGTGTCAACTCTGTCCATATTAAGGACCCCCTGCTCTACTGACCCCCTCTGCCTGAGAGGAAGTACGTCCTCGTTCACGGGTCCACAGCATCTGAGCCTGTAGCTCTCTGTATTTTGGCTGTTACCTTTAAAAGGCCGCCCCAGGGTCCGCAGGTGGATAATAACCGTACTTTAAGGTTAATAAAATGTACCCCAATTCACAAATATGTAGGATATAGTGCTAAAGATATTCCTGTTCTCTCGTTGTAACATCAGCCGTTGATATTGAAAAGTTTGGGCGCACTCCCACTGTGCGTCAGTGCCGTGCCCCGTGCTTTAGGGTCCTTGTCCCCCCCTCCAGGCCCGTTTGTACTCACACTACCTGGGCCTCGGAGAATGCTTCTCACATCACAAGTGGACACTAAACCCAGAGAGAAGGGCAGTAAAAGCGAGTCAGAGAAGGAGGGTGAGAGGGACGAATGGAGGGGATTCCCACTGCTCCGGCAGCGTGGGGGCCGCTTAGGGAAGAAGAGAGCTGCATGCAGCAGTGAACAATGACTCCCCCACTGTTCCTCTTCCTCTCACAAGGTCCATCCAGTCAGACAATAGGGTTTTTTACATGTTGTTGATGTTCCTAAATGCAAACGCAGTTGTTCTTTTGAATGAATCTCCAATTTAAAATGTCCATTGTTCATGTTTTTCCTGTTCAAGCTGACTCTTGTCTTGTTGTGTGTCAATGTGTGTGTGTGTGTGTGTGTGTGATCATGTGGATGTGTGAGCAGGAATGCACCAGCAGATGGAGCTGCAGGGCTGCAGAACGTTGCAGGGCTGGTCAGATCAGCTCCCACTGTTGGGCCTGACGGACTGCTCTGATCCACTGTCGTTCATCTGCAGGAGCAGCAGAGGTGAGTCTCACAATCGCTGTCCACAAGAACATTGTTTTCACCTTGTGTGTGTGTGTGTGTCTGAGCTTCCGTTGTTATGATAGCGATGATGTGGCTGTTAAAAAACGTTGTCATGATGTGTCTAAATTAATAACTCATGATAAATACGTCACTGTCTCAATCAATCGTAGTGTTTGACACATGCTTGTCACACCTGAGCTTCTTTCACTTCTCTTTTTTCCAGTCATCAATCTGTTCATCTGCAAATGCCTGTGAGAAGCACGTGTCAGTTGTATCATTAATAAAGGTGCAGGTGCTGGCATCAGCAGCGGTAGCAGGCAAAGTGATAGAAGTACGGGCCAACAAGAGTCAGATCAAGACATAAACAACTGATTGACCCAGATACAGATCTGTGACTACTTGTTCTAGATGTTTCGTTTAACTTAGTTGTAAGTTGTTGCATCATAGACACAGTCAGTGTCCATCAACAGCCCAACACAAAAAGGGTTCTTTGTTTTCAGTGCGGCAAAACATTCACCACAAAAAATACCACTTATACCACAGCTTTAGAGCGCCCTCCCACTGTGCCTCCGTCCCGTGCCCCGTGCTTTAGGGTCCTTGTCCCCCCCTCCAGGCCCGTTTGTACTCACACTACCTGGGCCTCGGAGAATGCTTCTTGCTGCCTATACGTCATCACGCCGTAACACGTCACACGCATTGATGACGTCATGGCGATGCGTGGCTTTGTTTCCAGATCTTTCCGTAGACCTCGGAGTTTTTGTGCGTCTTGTCGACTGTTTTTGAATCTTTTCATCGACCAAATCTGCAGTAAACACTCCACCTCCGCATCACACCAACGTGAACCTTTCACCGCCATTGTTTTAAATGTCCGCGCATGGTCCCTCCTTCTTTTTTCTACGTCCCAACAGGCGCACAGGAAATGACCTCAGAACCGCCGTAGGCCTTGTGCTCGTGCGCACGCTCGTGCTCGTACACGTGCAAACGTGCTTTACTCAAGCCCACCTCTCCCAAACGGGCCGTGGGCGGCAAGCGTGCCGCTCCTAGACGTGGTACGGTTGCACTCACACTGGTCAAAGGAACCAGACTTTAGCCGTGAAACGTGTTTGGGCACGGTACGGAGGCACAGTGGGAGTGCGCCCTTAGTGACATAAGGTAAACTGGCCATCTGAAAACGTTGAATAATGAGTTCATAATGAGTTCATGTGGAGCATTAAATATTAATCTGGAGGTAAAGTGTTGACCTGTTCCTGACAGTGACCACTCAGAGATTACGATTACGATGCTGCGACTGAATGATCTGAACATGACGTGTTGGAAACCCCCCACACAGAGGTCAGAGGTCAGGCTCTGCTGGGAGTGGAGTGTTTTACTCTGGATGCTTCAGCAGGCTCAGCGTTGGGCTCTTCCAGCTGAAGGAGGAGTCCTTTGAGCAGCAGAGCGTCCGGCCATTACATCATCCGCACTGACGTTATGTTGTCTTTGGCACAGAGCGATACCTGAAGATGAAGCAGATGAGTGATGCCCAGAACTCTCAGCCCACCGCCTTCATGAACCATCTGATGAAGCTGTCCAACAAAACCCAGGTAGAAAGCTCCTACATCTTCATTTAACGTCATTTTCCCGTCCTCTCCCACTTCTTTTATATAATTCAGTACTTCAGTTCAATTCAGTTTTATTGACAGTGCCAATTCATAACAAAAGTTATCTCAGGACACTCAACATGCGGAGTAGGTAAAGACCACACAGTGGCGTTGAAAACCTTCACTATAACAGACAGGAACGTCAGACAGACCCAGCTCTGTGGAGGACGGACATCTGTCTGCACCGGAGAGAGGAAGAGAAGGAGAGAGAGAGAGAGAGAGAACAGACAGAGAGAGACAGTCCCAGAGATGAAGCAACCACAAAAGTAACAGTAACCATAATAATATCTACAGTAATGTGAATATGACTTATATGTTATAACAGTTAATACAGCAGATTAGCAAAAACAAGCACAGCTGAGGTGACAGAATATGATAGTTTATATGAGTAACAGTGATAACAGCAGCAGGAAGCGTCATGCAGGACCACAGCAGCAGGCACCACCACCATCAGCAGAGACCTGAGAGACGACAAAACACAAACAACTGCAGGGAAGAAGTTGAGATAGTAACGTGCACTGATGAGACATGAATGATACAGACAGAGAGGAGAGAAGATCAGAGGACCAGGAACAGGATGATCCCCCGACAGACGAGGACTACAGCAGCAGAATTAAGGAAGCAGAACAAAATCACTTTAGGCCCAGTTGATGCAGACTCTATCATCTTAGCGTTAAACAACCTGCGTTCCAAGACTTTTTGCTGTCAAATGACTTCTTAACCACACCTAAACACCATCAGTGGTGTGCTGTACCGTAGCTGCTGCTGCCACTACTCATCATTGATCATGTTTACCACCATAATTATCATCATTGTCATATTCTGTCACCGTAGCTGTGCTTGTTTCTACTGTTCTGCTGTATTAACTGTTATAACATATGAGTCATATTAACATTACTATACATATTATTATAATTACTGTTACTTTTGGGGTTGTTGCATCTATGGGTCTGTCTCTCCGTCTGTCTTTCCTCTCTCTCTCTCTCTCCTTCTCTTCCTCTCTCCGGTGCAGACAGATGTCCGTCCTCCACAGAGCTGGGTCTGTCTGACGTTCCTGTCTGTTACAGTGAAGGTTTTCAACGCCACCGTACTCTACGGGGGAATTGTTGGGTCTCTGTAAATCATAAATAAGTCATAGAGTGTGGTCTTTACCTACTCTGTAAAGTGTCCTGAGATCACTTTGGTCATGATTTGGCACTAAAAATAAAACTGAATTGAATTGAACCTAACATGGCATTGTCTTCAATTAAGCCAGAGAGTGTTTAAATGTGTATTTAGGTAAATTGCATTTGTATTTATGTATTTCCCTTTGGTTAGACTTACACCAGTCTGCATTGATAAATAACTTAATCGTAAGTGATGTAAGTTTCCTGGTGCTGGGACCAATGTTCTTTGCTGAATGTCAGAAATCCTCCTGAGAATGGTACAACGGAGTTTTACACAGGTGAATTAGAGATTCATAATGAAGAAAGTGATGTTTTCCCTTTGTTTGACACAGTTAATGCAGTGGTCTAAGGTACTTTTGTGAGATCTGTGTTAACTGTTGTGGAAAAGAGTGTGAAAAATGTCTGTAAACCAGTCCAAAGTGAACACACACATTTCTGCTGTGCTGAGAAAGTGATGAAGTTCATGTGGATCCAGTTTCATGAAGCGTTTCATTTCAACTTTCGTGTAAAAACAACGTGTGGTAGAAAGGACAGACAGGCAGACAACACAAACATCACAGGGTTAGGTTTGGGTAAGAAAACTAAACTTCTACAGGGTTAAGTTAATAGTTAATAGTTGTCATTTGAAGTTAACACCTCCCAAAAGTATTGACAAATTCTACAACAACTATTTAACAAAATAAGCTAATTTCAATCCATCCTGTAAGAAAGGTCTCACTCCATAATGTTGGTAATGAAATGACATAAAAACACAGGTTTTAGAATTGAAATGATGATCAAATGAAGAACTTCCTGTTGCTCTATTGATCCTAACTTGTCCGTCTCCTCCCCCAGGCGGTGCTGGGGCAGCAGCCGTCCGGGCTCAGCAGCCTGACCCAGGCCTCCGCCCTGCTGGATGTCTCCGTCCAGGCCTTGGACGACACACAGCAGGAGGGACTGCAGCCCACAGACATGGTGTCCCTCATCCAGCTGCTGTCTCTGGCAGCTGACGTCCCCACACAGCCGCTCACCGACGTCACCAACGGCAGTCAGGACGGCGTCCGGGAGCTGAGCCAGCACTTCATCAGTGTGGCCGACAGCATCATCAGTGAAGACAACGCCCTCAAGTGGCAGGCTATCAAAGAGGTAGCGCACGCGTAAAGCACTGCATATATTATTATAATGAAATACTATATATTCACCCTGTTCCTCACTGTGCTGTACACCTCACATGAGATGTCATGGATTTGTCCAAGTCTAACTTCTTACCATTGTAACCAAATACCGAGGCTAACCGGTGAATTAGCCGCGTGCTACCCTTAGCCCCGCTCGGACACCCTGATCTCTTTACCGTTAACACTGGGAGCTACTGGTCGTGCAACACATCCAGGACTCTACTTCAGTCCTTCACAATAAAAGCACGTGCTTTAACAGCTCCAAAGTATACCGTAAAATCTTCTACTTTCCATTTTAAATGTAAACCACCACCTGAGTCGCTCAGACCGAGCGTCGTCCACACGTCCTTACTGCTTTCTCTCACCAAAGTCACGTTCGTTTACTCATCAGACATGAAAATACTCATGTACACATGTGAAATCTCACTTGTAGATTCTGGGAAGTGTGTAAAGGAACTCTTCATGCACTGTGGTGGTGGTCGCCCAGGAAAAGCACCGCGGAAAGACCGGACACTGAGGTTGGGGACAACACCAGCTAACGTTGTCCAACTGGTGACACAGAGACGTTACGTAAAGAGCAACATACATTTAGGAGGAAGGAGCAACATGGTTCTAGTTCTTCCTCTATTCCATACTAATCTAATCATCATTACATCAGTTACATGAACCAATCTCCGCCCTAGTATCCATCCTACATCTAAACCACTCCGTTCATCCTCTTCTTACATAATCATCATCTACCCGAGAATGTGAAATAGGGAGAAAAGAAAACCATGGCAACAATATCAGCATCAGCATGCTTAGTATCTCTGTGTCACCAGTCAGACACCGTTCGCTGGAATTGTCCCTATTCACACACATACCTTTGAACAACAAGTAGCTCCCAGTGTAGGGGCTCCAGACAGAGAAGACGTACCATGAGGCCCACATTTTAAACCAAACATCATACGGGATTATATAACTTCAGACACTTCAGTAGCACATGGCTAATTCACCGGTGTTGGCATCCTTTTGACGACTCTTGTAAAACGACCTTTGTGACCAAATATCTAATATGGGCGGCTATGGCTTAGTGGTAGAGTGGGTCGTCCTCCGTTTGAGAGTTTTGCGGTTCGATCCCCACCTCCCCCGGTCCACATGTCAAAGTGTCCTTGGGCAAGACGCTGAACCCCGAATTGCTCCCCGTTAGATGGTCTGTAGATGTCCACTGCCATCAGTGTGAATGTGTGTGTGAACGGGTGAATGTGACACACACTGTGAAAGCGCCTTGAGTAGTCAGACGACAAGAAAGACGCTTTATAAGTACAAGTCCATTTACCAAATACCGTTTTAACGTCCCTATTTAGCCTTTGAGTTTACAACATTAAATGAACTCTAAAGATTACACCATCATTTATATTTGTAGGTTTAACAGAAAGTTTGATCAAATTTTGCCGAAATCGCTCCGACTGGGGACACTGATCATTTCTGAACCTCACAAACAAAAAATGTAGACAGCTTTCTCAGGTCGCCCTCCCACTGTGCCTCCGTCCCGTGCCCCGTGCTTTAGGGTCCTTGTCCCACCCCCCCCAGGCCCGTTTGTACTCACACTACCTGGGCCTCGGAGAATGCTTCTTGCTGCCTATACGTCATCACGCCGTAACACGTCACACGCATTGATGACGTCATGGCGATGCGTGGCTTTGTTTCCAGATCTTTCCGTAGACCTCGGAGTTTTTGTGCGTCTTGTCGACTGTTTTTGATTCTTTCTGAATCGACCAAATCTGCAGTAAACACTCCACCTCCGCATCACACCAGCGTGAACCTTTCACCGCCATTGTTTGAAATGTCCGCGCATGGTCCCTCCTTCTTTTTTCTATGTCCCAACAGGCGCACAGGAAATGACCTCAGAACCGCCGTAGGCCTCGTGCTCGTACACGTGCGCACGCTCGTGCTCGTACACGTGCAAACGTGCTTTACTAAAGCCCACCTCTCCCAAACGGGCCGTGGACGGCAAGCGTGCCGCTTCTAGGCGTGGTACGGTTGCACTCACACTGGTCAAAGGAACCAGACTTTAGCTGTGAAACGTCCTGGGGCACGGTACGGATGGACAGTGGGAGGGCGCCCTTAACTATCTAGAAATACTAGATCGTGGAGATGCTACAAGTTGTTACGCCATCTCTTAGTTTTGAACCTGCAGATAAATGTGAGAGGCAACTGATCACTGTGTGTCAAGTTGTTTTGTCATCTCTCTGTGATAAATAGTGTTTTGTGTAGGCGCCTATTCAGATGTTTAGAGGTATAAAGGTTTAGGACATCATGATGGAAGTATATGAAGCTCATTCTCATTAGTTGTTGCAGCAGGTTTGGGGTTTATGCCATTGGTCACACGGATTTGCTGCATCAATGAACGTCTTTCCACTGAATTGTGATTTGGGATCTATAACCTTTGACATTTGGAGATTTCGCATTTTTCAGCGACTGGATGTCGAGCACTTGTGTACACCGCTTTAGAAAGCCCTTTACTGTCAGTGCTAGTATGTCTGAATCTGAATGCTATAGGTGTTTAGTGTGCATCTGTAAAGATGCATGAGGCTGTGATTATCCTTGAGATCACAACAGCTCTGTTGATGCAGTGAGCACAAGTTTCAAAAACACGTTCTCACTACGATGAAAAGATTCCCACGAGGACTCGCATCATCGCACATGAATACACCCGGGCTCATCCAAGCCACGGAAGTCTCCGCTCTCCAGTCACACCTCATTTATGCAACTCAAGACTCGGCCGCCTATAACAGATGGTACGATTTGATTGGTGATTCAGGATCTTCTGACATAGTTAATGAGCGCCAGTGGTTCATGCCTGGGGGCAGCTGAGGAGAAGATTGAAAGTTGCTAGCGCTGCGTTTGCATTTCCAGGGTAATAGACTCCATTTTCATTCAGATATCTTGATGTCAGAGGAGCTCTTTGAAAACGGTCACGCCAGGTTTTGCCTTATAAAAACCTAGCTTAACTTTGGAGGCATTTAAGCTAGCATGACTTGGTTGCTACAAATGGATTTCTTACATTTAATTTAGCCTCATTTATCTTCACACTAGCTTTAAAACTAAGCCCACTGCACCCTCTGGAAGACAAAAGGTCCGCAGGCCCGTAGGAAGAAGTTAAGGGCGCCCTCCCACTGTGCCTGCGTCCTGTGCCGCGTGCTTTAGGGTCCTTGTCCCCCCCTCCAGGCCCGTTTGTACTCACACTACCCGGGCCTCGGAGAATGCTTCTTGCTGCCTATACGTCATCACGCCGTAACACGTCACACGCATTGATGACGTCATGGCGATGCGTGGCTTTGTTTCCAGATCTTTCCGTAGACCTCGGAGTTTTTGTGCGTCTTGTCGACTGTTTTTGAATCTTTTCATCGACCAAATCTGCAGTAAACACTCCACCTCCGCATCACACCAACGTGAACCTTTCACCGCCATTGTTTTAAATGTCCGCGCATGGTCCCTCCTTCTTTTTTCTATGTCCCAACAGGCGCACAGGAAATGACCTCAGAGCCGCCGTAGGCCTCGTGCTCGTACATGTGCAAACGTGCTTTACAAAAGCCCACCTCTCCCAAACGGGCCGTGGACGGCAAGCGTGCCCGTCCTAGACGCGGTACGGTTGCACTCACACTGGTCAAAGGAACCAGACTTTAGCTGTGAAACGTCCTGCGGCACGGTACGGATGGACAGTGTGAGTGCGACCTAAGAGGCTCAAAAACTATTTGTTCCTTCTGTACACTGAAATTACTCTTGGTCCCCATAATCTCACATCATCTCTCAGTTCCTATGTTTGATATTGGTGTTCGTCTGTGAGGAGTTTGCATGTTCCCCCTGTGTCAGCGTGGGTTTTCTCCACGTTCTCCAGCTTCCTCCCACAGTCCAAAGACATGCAGGTGAATTAGTGACGATAAATTGCCCAAAGGTGTGAACGTGAGCGTGAGTGGGTGTCTGTCTGTGTGTGTATGTGAGCCCTGTGATAGTCTGGCATCTAGTCCAGGGAGTTTCACGCTTCTCACCTAATGTCAGCTGGGATCACCAACAGACTGTTTGATTTCTTTCTATTTTGAATGCTTTCTTCTAAGCTTTTGGTTGTATAATGTATAATATATATATATTCATATGTATAATATTATATATACTATATCAGGGGTGTCCAAGTGATCCAGTAAAGAGTCGCTGTGGCTGCAGGTTTTCATTCCAACCAAGCAAAAACACACCTGACTCGACTCTTTCAATCACCTGAATTGTCTTCACACAGTTGATATGTTGGATCAGGTGTGTTTTTGATTGGTTGGATTGAAAACCTGCAGCCACAGCGCCCCTTTACTGCATCACTTGGACACCCCTGTACTATATACACACACACACACACACACACACACACAGACAGAAATACATAGATGCTATTTCTGCTCTGCTCTCTAGAGGGCAGTGTGCATCTGTAGATGACAGCTGACAAATGCTATAGCAGCCTCCATACATCTTGATTAAAACGTAGCTTAAGCTTCAATTCTTTTCACATTCTGAATGTCTGAATAACAGAATTCACAGAGGAAATCATGCTCTGACCAAGCCCACAGTGGGTACATCGCGTTCTCTCCAAACCCTATTACCAAGTCCTTTTTTTTGTCACTCCTGCCTCGGCGCTATTGATGTGTGCAACTTGATGAGGTTGCCTTATGACAAGTGTTTTCCTCAGCGCTTGGCTCCCTTCCCCCCAGGCCTCTCAGCGCTCCAAGGCCACCTCAGCTCCGACTCAATGGAACGGCAGCACTCTGAAAAACTGTGGCTGTACTCATCCATAAACCTCTCTCGCTCCGCGCCCAACTCTGTCTCCAAGGCTCATCTCTTGGATGGGCATATTGAACTCAGAAGGAGGGGTTTCAAAACACACAATGGCAGAAACATGATTGTACGCATCATTATAGGCCAGTCTATTGAGCGCTGTGTGCCCTCTTCAGCCGGTCTGCGTGTAGACTCTGGCTAACAGTTACCGGCGCTGAAAGCATTTTCTCATTGTGTGGCATTTAAATGGTTATTTTGAAATGTACCTCTTTAGTTTCGGCGACTGCTCAGCAGGGCAGAGTGGGTGAGTGTTGCTGTGGCTGAGTCGCCCGTGCTCCGTGTGTTTCAGGTTGTGAATGGCCCCATGGACGTGGTCAAGAGTATTGACCGAATGGTGACCAGCCTGAGCCCCCGCTTGATGGCAGAGACTGATCACCTGACCATTCACAGACCCAACATCAGTGAGTATCACACACACACACACAGACACACACACACACACAGTTGTAGAATGTCAAACAAATATAGCAAAGGCATTTTGGTACAAACAGATGACACATGAACCAGGTCTGGGTCCACCATGAAGATCCTTTAAAACGCTCTGCACTGAAAATGCCAGACGAACAGTTGACCTTTAAAGATATGCTCTATTCACCAATGCCCCTTTCACACATGAACTGCAAACCTTAGAGGTTGAATATGGAGGATCTTTATTGAAAGCTATATTTAAAAAAAAAAAAAAATACACCCACGTGGTGTTTTTGTTAGGGGAACAGAATGAAAGTTTTGCTTTTCCATTTAAAAAAAACAACATTTAAGTCTGATTTGAAAAAAATAATTTGACGGGTTTAACAATGAATTCCTGTCCCGTTGTGTTTCCATGGTAGCAGCCAATAGCGTTGGGTGTTGCTGGTTGCAAAGGTTGCCAGTTGTTGGGTGCAGCTACTGTAGGCTGGCACTGGGTGAAATGGAGTTAGCCAATCGTGCAGCTGCTTGGGAGCCTCAGTGAAGGGGGCGTTCTTTGTCCCAGCAGCTGAGTGAGCGGAGACGGGCAACAACCAGAGTCACTATAGGCCGAGCATTCACTCCATGGACTGAGAGAAAGGAGAGGAACGCCATTCAAACGCTAGCCCACATGGCTACGCTGCTCCTTGATGCTAACATCACTTTCATCTGCACTTAGCTGGAACGGCTAACGCTAACGGCTAACGCTAACGGCACAAAAATTTGTATAAATGATGGAAGTAAACAGTACATAAAGCTCATTCTCATTTGTGACAGCAGGTTTGGGGTTTATGCCATTTGTCAAACGGATTTGCTGCACAATCAATGAACTTCTTTCCACTGAATTGTAATTTAGGATCAAAAGCTTTTGACATTTAGCGAGATTTTTACAAGGTCAGTCGCCCTCTGCTTCAAAAGGACGCAAAGAAAGAGACCATCCACATGTGACTTCCAAGCCCCCACCACAGAGACTTCCTGTTTGATCCAATCAGGAAGCTCCAAAAGCGTCAGTTCTCTGAGTGTCCACTAGGGGCAGGTTTCATAGCAGAGTAGTTTCTCATTGAGCCCCATGTTAAACAGACCGTTTACACAGCATCATTAAACCTGTTTAAGGACAAAAGAACATTCTAGTCTGTGTGTTTAGCTCATATCTCCATGGCAACACTGAGTGGGAGGGGCTAGTTTTTATCTGATTGGAGGTTAAAGGTTATGAATTATTAGGGGCGTGGCCTCTTGAGTGACAGCTAGCCTCTGGCCCTCACTTCTCCTCGGAGGTAAACGTCAGCCAGATGGACGTACGCCCCTCCCCTCAACGTCACATACATGCCCTTTTTTGGTCAGAGGAAATGAGGCGGAGTCAAAGTCTGACAAGATGGCGACTCCCATAGCTGAGGACGATTGGATGAAGTTGAGAGAACGGACCTCGACGGAGACGCTACGTCCATTGTTTTTTTTTTTATACAGACTATGGTCTCATCGTACCGCGAGGCCCAGGTTATGAAGCCTACCGTTCTCGATGACCAATGATGTGGAGGTGGAGCTGGGGGGTCCAGAGGTGTCACTGGTCTCAGGACTGGAGGGGGCGAGTGAACTGACTCCCATAGGTGAGGACGATTTGATCAAGTTGAGAGAACGGACCTCGACGTAGAGGCTGCGTCCATTATTTATACATTCTATGGTGACTTCACACCCACGATATAAATACAAACTTGATTATCTATCTCATTTGTTGGTAACTTGTATGTATAATCACTCTAAAGCACCCCCTCGTATATTGCTTCAATAAATTTTGCATTCATGAATCTTCCACTGTTGAGTTCTGGTTGACACTCAAATCAAATGAATTCATTTCCAAGGTCATTTTTGAACCTATACTTGTTTTGTTGTTGTTTTGTATTGAGAAAGGCAGAATTTGAGTAAAACTTTATCAGATCCGACATACCATACCAATTGCCACTCACATTTGTTCAGGGAACTTCTAAAACCTCACTTTTTCTTGTAAGGAGTCCAGTTCTCCTTCCCTCTGCATTGTGAGGCTGAAGTGAGAATAATTTCAAGCAGATTCCTGAGATTATATAAAGTACTGACTTCTTAAAACCCAGCAGAAATATGCTAAAATTGCCATGGTGACAATTTTCCAGCACAGAATAATTGAAATTTAAATCGTGCTTAGAACACCTCCCTAGGCCACATTAACCAGCTCTAACTGGGGGATCCTGAGGCGTTCCTAGGCCAGTGTGGAGATCTAATCTCTCCACCTGGTCCTGGGTCTTCCCCGAGGCCTCCTCCCAGCTGGACGTGCCTGGAACACCTCCCTAGGGAGGCGCCCAGGGTTCATCCTTACTAGATGATCCTGACCCACCTCAACTGGCTCCTTTCAACGCAAAGGAGCAGCGGCTCTACTCCGAGTTCCTCACGGATGCTGAACTTCTCCCCCTCTCTCTAAGGGAGACTCCAGCCCCCCTCCTGAGGAAACACATTTCACACGCTTGTACCCGCGACCTGGTTCTTTGGGTCCTGACCCAGCTTTCATGACCACAGGTGAGGGTAGGAACCAGGACTGAGCGGTAGATCCAGAGCTTTGCCTTCCTCAGCTCTCTTTTCGTCACAACGGTGCGGTAGAGCGACTGCAGCTCCGCCCCCGCTGCTCCGATTCTCCGGCCAAACTCACGCTCCATCGTCCCCTCACTCGTGAACATGATCCTGAGGTCCTTAAACTCCTTCACTTGGGGTCAGGACTCATTCCCTACCTGGAGTAACAATCCACCGGTTTCCTGCTGAGAGCCACGGCCTCAGATTTAGAGGTGCTGATTCACACTGGGCTCCGAACCGATCCAGTAAGTGCCGAAGGTCACTGACCGATGATGCTATCAGGACAACATCACCTGCAAAGAGCAGAGCTGAGGTCCCAGCCCACCAAACTGCAACCCCTCCCCACAACGACTACACCACGATATCCTGCCCATGAAAACCAGGATTGGTGTAAAAGCGCAGCCCTGACGGAGGGTAGCCCCACCGGGAACGAATCCGACTTACTGATGAGGATCTGGGCACAGCTCTCGCTTTAAGTGTGCAGAGACTGGATGGCCCTGAGAAGTGACACCCTCACCCCATACTCCCGCAGCACATCCCACAGTATCTCCCGAGGAACACGGTCATGTGCCTTCTCCAGACCCACAAAGCACATGTAGACTGGATGGGCATACTCCCAGGCCCCCTCCAGGATCCTTGAGAGTGAAGAGCTGGTCGTGGTCCACGTCCAGGACTGAATCCACATTGTTCCTCTTCAATCTGAGGTTCAACTATAGGCAAACTCCTTTCCAGCACCTTGGAGTAGACTTTACCAGGGAGGCTGAGTTGTGTGATACCCCTGTAACTGGCTCACACCCTCTGGTCCCCCTTTTTAAACAGGGGAACCACCACCCCGGTCTGCCACTCCTTTGGCACTGTCCCAGACTCCTACGCAAGAATCTGAAGGCTTTAACTTCAGCTGTCATGAATTGCATTAAAAAATAATACAGTTTGCTTATAGGCAGGGGCGGGGTACTGCTGATGCAATCAATAGCATCACTCACCTTGCTCTTAAGCACCTCGAGGTCCCTGAAGCCTATGCACGTCTTTTGTTTATTGATTTAAGTTCTGCTTTTAATACATTACAGCCTCATCTGCTGATGGAAATGAATCAGATGAATGTAAATCCTTTTATCATGTAGTGTTTTGATTCCTTTATAACAAATAGAAGCCAGAATGTCAGGGTTAACAACACGCTCTCTGACTCCAAATCCAAATTATCGCTGCACCTCAGAGCTGTCGGCTCACCAGCCCTTTTTACTCCGTGCACAGATAATTGTACCAACAGCCACTTTGGAAATTGGATTTTCTTTTTTGTAAACTCTCTGATGACACACTGCCATCCTCAGCCTGTTAGGCATCAAAGACCGCTCATCCCTTTATTTCTAAGGTACACACTTTTGTTTAGTGGTATCATGCAAATAGCTTCATCATTAATGTCAGGTATATTGATGTGGTTTGTACTTTCTCTGCTCAGCTCAAATCTAAACGTACTCGTCTGGTACAGTCTGCAATGAAGGTAGAGGGGAGGACTGAGAACTTCTCCCTTCAACCAATTAATAGATAATAGATAAGATCCGAACCCCACCGTTCTGACGAAAAGAGAGCTGAGCCGGAAGGCAAAGCTCTCGATCTACCGCTCATTCCTGGTTCCTACCCTCACCTGTGGTCATGAAAGCTGGGTCAGGACCCAAAGAACCGGGTCCAGGTCCAAGCGTCTGAAATGTGTTTCCTCAGGAGGGGGGCTGGAGTCTCCCTTAGAGAGAGGGGGAGAAGTTCAGCATCCGTGAGGAACTCGGAGTAGAGCCGCTGCTCCTTTGCGTTGAAAGGGGCCAGTTGAGGTGGTTCAGGATCATCTGGTAAGGATGAACCCTGGGCGCCTCCCTAGGGAGGTGTTCCAGGCACGTCCAGCTGGGAGGAGGCCTCGGGGAAGACCCAGGACCAGGTGGAGAGATTAGATCTCCACACTGGCCTGGGAACGCCTCAGGATCCCCCAGTTAGAGCTGGTTAATGTGGCCCGGGAAAGGGAAGTTTGGGGTCCCCTGCTAAAGCTGCTGCCCCTGAGACCCGACCCCAGATAAGAGGCTGAAGATGAGATGAGATGATGAGATAAGATCCGAGTATGAGCTCTTACCATCCGGCAGACGATAGAGTCCCCAAAATGCAGACTGAACCATTTTAAAAACTAATTTGAGCCTACATTAATAAAAAAATTAAAATAACTAGACCTGCAGAAAGGTCTCAACGGGGTCCAAGTCCTTGGCGCAAGTCAGGCCGAGCAACCCGCAGTGGTGATGCAATGCGGACATGCAGGTCCATGGGCACAACGCAGGTCGCAGCTCGGGTGCAGCACAGAATAATAAATATAGAATTTTGCGTATAGGATAACAAAGTTAATCATCGTGTCCAGCCTGATGCCTTTAGTGTCTTCCACATGGTGAGGTGTACAGTTTGATAATTCAACAATGCTATCGGATCGGTATCAGGTATCGGCCGAGTTGGATAGGTGCATCCCTAATTTCAATGGATATGTATGGTTGTTTTTGTTTTGTTCATACGTCATCAAAATGGAAATGAACTGAAATTGAAATGTATAAATTCCTTAATGACATAACTTCAGGGGATATAGGGCGCACTCCCACTGTCCCTCCGTACCGTGCCCCAGCACGTTTCACTGCTAAAGTCTGGTTCCTTTGACCAGTGTGAGTGCAACCGTACCACGTCTAGGAGCGGCACGCTTGCCGTCCACGGCCCGTTTGGGAGAGGTGGGCTTTTGTAAAGCACGTTTGCACATGTACGAGCACGAGCGTGCGCACGTGTACGTGTACGAGCACGAGCGTGCGCACGTGTACGAGCACGAGCGTGCGCACGTGTACGAGCACGAGGCCTACGGTGGTTCTGAGGTCATTTCCTGTGCGCCTGTTGGGACGTAGAAAAAAGAAGGAGGGACCATGCGCGGACATTTAAAACAATGGCGGCGAAAGGTTCACGTTGGTGTGATGCGGAGGTGGAGTGTTTACTGCAGATTTGGTCGATGAAAAGATTCAAAAACAGTCGACAAGACGCACAAAAACTCAGAGGTCTACGGAAAGATCTGGAAACAAAGCCACGCATCGCCATGACGTCATCAATGCATGTGACGTGTTACGGCGTGATGACGTATAGGCAGCAAGAAGCATTCGCTGAGGCCCAGGTAGTGTGAGTACAAACGGGCCTGGAGGGGGGGACAAGGACCCTAAAGCACGGGGCACGGGGCGGACGCACAGTGGGGGGGCACCCACACACTCCCTTAAAGACATTGTTCTCCTGTCTGGTTCAGAGTTGGAGGTGCAGCAGCAGAAGCTTCAGGAAGGATCCAGAGGGTCCAGTTTCTGTGGACCTGAGACGGAGAAACACAGGAGCTCCGACTGCATTTCAGTCCCACATCAGAAGATAAAGGATCTCTATAACAACGGTAGGAAAACGCTGCGAGAACCAATCATCTTCCTCCTCTCGCACTTAACGGAGTCACTTTCAGAGTGTTTGCAAAGAGAAAAGACACATTTTATTAACCTAAGTCTTGCAAGTTAACGACTTTTGAATGTGCAGCATGCATTCACTTACTTACACTCCCAAGGTCTCGCAGTGAAGTGCAGATGGAGGCGCATTGTCGGGTTTTTGAAACAACCATTTATCTTGAACAATAAGTGGTCCTAAATAACCGAACCGCATTTTTGCTCAGTACTGTGTTTTTGTCTCTTGCGAGCTGAAAAAGAAAGAAAAAAGCCTCTTGTTGTGTTGAATCCGCAGGCTTCCATAAGCTCACGTTGGTGAACACGTGGTACGGCTCTCTGCGTCCTCTGTTCAATCCCGAGGAGAACATCACCATGGTTCCCACCGTCACCGACGGCAGCCACAGGTAACACACGAGCACAAGCGGAGCTGGAAATGAGCACTTTTTGTTTCCTTGTCATCTCCCTTTCCACTGCACAGTCACCGCGCCTCTCACCGTACGTGACACATGTTGACGGCTGCTGAAAACAAAATGTCGGCAGCTGACGAGTGGTTTTGTCACCGCGTTTGTGTTTTTGATGACTAATGTCAAACAGCTGATGCGTGTCTTTATTGTTTTTGTAAAACAGGAATAAAAGGAACCACGAACTGTTCAAAAATCATTAGAATTTAAGAATTAATACTTTATTAATCCCGCAATTCAATTTTTTCACTCTATTATTATTATACAGGTGACACACACACACACACACACACACACACACACAGACAGGGTGACTGTGGCTCATAGGAAGAGTGGGTCGTCCTCCATCCGAGAGATAGGTGGTTCGATCCCCACCTACCCACAATATACATGCAATTAATGGAGAGATGTCAGAGCGAGGGGGCTGCCAATGGATCGGCGCCCAGAGCAGTTGGGGGTTCGGTTCCTTGCTCAACAGCACCTCGGCAGTGCCCAGGAGATGAACTGGCACCTCTCCAGCCACCAGTGCACGGTCCATTTATGGTCCACACAGGGACTCGAACCTGCGACCCTGCGGTTCCCAGCCGAGTCACCTATGTCCAAATATGTGCACTGTTTGCAATAGTTGTACGGGGAATTTTAATTTTAAAGGTTATTATCGATATCTCATTGCGGATACAACGGTGTAATCCCAGCTGACATCGGGCGTGAGGCGGGGTCCACCCTGGACAGGACGCCAGTCTATCACAGGACACATAGAGACGAACAGAGACAGACAACCATTCACACCTACGGGTGATTTAGAGTCATCAATGAACCGAACACCTGCACGTCTTTGGACTGTGGGAGGAAACCGGAGAACCCGGAGAAAACCCACGCAGACACGGGGACAACATGCAAACTCCACACAGAAGGGCCCCAGCCGGGATTCAAACCAGGAACCCTCTCGCTGTGAGGCGACAGTGCTAACCAGTGCTCTCTGTGTCCATTGTTCTAATGTATGTATTTGTGTTCGTAACCAGGTATTTGGGTACCGTCCTCGGCTCTTCTGTCATTTCCACCACGGTGCTAGGAGACGACCAGCCCGTTAGCACAGCGGTTCGATTCCAGCTCCGGCACAGAGTACAGGTCGGCAAACTCTCTCACTTCCATCCAACGTTTTTCTCCTTTCTTAATTAAACATTATATTCACTTTATGTTCCGTTCCTATGACAGAATCCCACCGGTGCCGTGTACGATCCAGTGTGCGCCTTCTGGGATTTTGATCTCATGTGAGTACAGATGAATGTTTTCGCAAAAGCGTGGGCAATTTGGAGGTCTCATATTCCTCTGTGATACCGCACTTATCTCCCCCGTCTCATCAGAAGAATGTGATAAATGTTGCGAAAACCTTTAGATAGTAGAATATTGTCATTCTTGACATTCCTGTGTGTCTATGTGGATATGTAAAAATGTGCTGTGTGTGCGTCTAACTAGTCCAGAGGCCGGTGGGTGGTGGAATACCAAAGGCTGTGATGTGGTGTCCAAACAATACGGGTACACCGTGTGCCACTGCAACCACACCACCAACTTTGCATTGCTGCTGCAGATCTACGAAGCCCAGGTACCATTACTCCTCCAATCGTCGCTGTGGCTTTTTTGTGTAGACTTCCATAAAGTATGTGCTGCTATTTACAGCTCATGCTCTATGTTATGTCTGTGTGTTTGTGTGTTTGTGTGTGTGTGTGTGTGTCAGAGGAGCCCGGAGAACGAAAAAGCACTGCAGGTGCTGACGTTCATCGGCTGTGGAGTGTCTCTGTGTGGCCTCCTCTTCACCTTCATCCTCTTCATCGCTGTGGGGTGAGTCACAAACATCGCAGAGTGCACTCTGGAAAGCGCGGAGGGTGAAAAGCATTTCATAAAAAATCCTCCCAGACCCACATCAATAAACGCAGAGAGAGAGAGAGAAAGAAGCATTGGCACAGTGAAACACTTTTGAAAAATCCTGAGAACTACTGTGAGTTCTTCACGTAAATGCTGTGCGTGTGTGTGCGTGTGTGTGTGTGTGTGTGTGTGTGTGTGTGTGTACCTGTGTAGTGTCCCTAAATCAGACCGTACCACCGTCCATAAGAACCTGATCGTTGCTCTGGGCATCGCTGAGCTGCTGTTGATGTGCAGTGACTGGGCATCTGCCAATGAGGTGAGACTCCACTTGTGACATATGAAAGTTCCCAATATAATCAAATCAAAATCCTTTCCACACGACTCGCACTGTTCCGTACTTCAAATGCAGCGATTTCACTCGTACATTACTGCAAAACACAGTTCGGTTGGACGGTGATGTGTTCGCATCAGCAGCGAAATTCACTTTGACTCACATTTCTCCCACTGTGCCTCCGTCCCGTGCCCGAGCACGTTCCACGGCTAAAGTCTGGTTCCTTTGACCAGTGTGAGTGCAACCGTACCACGTCTAGGAGCGGCACGCTTGCCGTCCACGGCCCGTTTGGGAGAGGTGGGCTTTAGTAAAGCGTGTTTGCACATGTACGAGCACGAGCGTGCGCACATGTACGAGCACGAGCGTGCGCACGTGTACGAGCACGAGCACGACACCTACGGCGGTTCTGACGTAATTTATGTGCGCCTGTTGGGACGTAGAAAAAAAAGGAGGGACCATGCGCGGACATTTAAAACAATGCCGGTGAAAGGTTCACGTTGGTGTGATGCGGAGGTGGAGTGTTTACTGCAGATTTGGTCGATGAAAAGATTCAAAAACAGTCGACAAGACGCACAAAAACTCAGAGGTCTACGGAAAGATCAGGAAACAAAGCCACGCATCGCCATGACGTCATCAATGGGTGTGACGTGTTACGCCGTGATGACGTATAGGCAGCAAGAAGCATTCTCCGAGGCCCAGGTAGTGTGAGTACAAACGGGCCTGGAGGGGGGGACAAGGACCCTAAAGCACGGGGCACGGGACGGAGGAACAGTAGGAGGGCGCCCTTACAGTCGCCTATATTTGGGTGGAATAAGAAATAAAAGATACGGAGAACTCCATTCGCTGAACGGGGAATGTGTAGACTTAAAGTAGTCTAGAGGAAATAAAATAAACATAATTTTTGTGCTCGCAAAATATATTTTTCTGTGCTCAAAATCTCACAAATGTGGCACAAATATGACGCCAAACACTCTGAGGTGTCTCACAAACTAATAAGGGCTGGGTCTCCCTGAAATGTACAATGATCCAAGTCTCCGCAGGAGGAATCTGATGTTGTGTTGTGACTCAAAGCTCCTCCAGTGCAAACATTCAGGCACAAATTGAGGTTGTTCATAAGAAATATTAGCATTCGTGCGCCAGACCTCCGACTCTCCGCCCACGTCTGATTCGTCGATGTTGTCATGAAATCTTCCGTCTAACTCTTTGTGTCTTGGACGCTGATTCCTCAGGACCTACTGACTCAAACAAACATCTAAAACCACTTCTATCCTAATGATGTCTTTGTGCATTTTTAACCCTGTAGGCGGCGTGCTTTATGGTGACTGCGCTCCTCCACCTTTTCTTCATGGCGTCCTTCTCCTGGATGCTGGTGGAGGGCCTGCTGCTCTGGAGCAAAGTGGTGTCCGTCAACATCAGCGAGGACCGCAGGATGAAGCTCTACTACATCATCGGCTGGGGTAAACGCTCATCTCCCCTCAGTGTTTGGTCAGATTGGATGTATGACCTAGTTACCTGTACGATAGACGGAGGCTGCATGGATTTGATTTTCAAAGACATTAGAACGATGTGTTTGCTAATTAACTGATGATTTAAAAACTAGTAAATCACTGTTAGAACAATGTTTCCAAAAGCTGAATAATAGAGAGGGACTTAGCTTCCATGTCTGAAAAGCTAAGAAAAGAAATCCGGGAGAATGAATGAAAGCACTTGTTGTGTCTTTGCTGAGTATTCACATGTGTGTGTCTGTGGAGACATTCCCCTCCATAGACATAAATAAGTCTCCATGTTAGTGACGCCACTTACAGCCGTTGGTCTGCCGGCCCAGATCGCCACCAACGGTTATGCTGCATTCACTTGTAATTGGTAATCGGGAAGTTCCAGCTTCTGAGTCAGGCTCGTAGTAAGAGCAGAAGTGTAATAGGAACATGTGTGTGTGGGGATTTAAGAGGGGAACATATAGGGGATGGACGGACGGACGCTTGGATGCACGGAAGAGGGTGTCGATAAAGTTTACAAAAGACAAGAGACTGTGGATGTGACTGTGATGGAGGACTCTGAAACCTGCAGTTACATCTTAGTGCCAAGCAAACCAACCATGGAGCCAAGGGGTCCTGATGATGTTGCATTATAACCATTTCATGTGCTTGATGGAGGTTGGGTTGAATGCTCTTGGGTGCCACATTAGCACGCGCTGTTCATGGCCGAAAGAACGAGGTCCAGGTCCAAGCGTGTGAAATGTGTTTCCTCAGGAGGGGGGCTGGAGTCTCCCTTAGAGAGAGGGGGAGAAGTTCAGCATCCGTGAGGAACTCGGAGTAGAGCCGCTGCTCCTTTGCCTTGAAAGGAGCCAGTTGAGGTGGTTCAGGATCATCTAGTAATGATGAACCCTGGGCGCCTCTTTAGGGAGGTGTTCCAGGCACGTCCAGCTGGGAGGAGCCCTCGGGGAAGACCCAGGACCAGGTGGAGAGATTAGATCTCCACACTGGCCTGGGAACGCCTCAGGATCCCCCAGTTAGAGCTGGTTAATGTGGCCCGGGAAAGGGAAGTTTAGGATAAGAGGCTGAAGAGGAGATGTGATGAGATTTTGCATCAGATTTATGTGTTTAAAACGTACAAAATTTGCTTTCCCCAAGAGGATTTTTGGTCATTGTCGTGACATAAAAGGGAATAAAGGAATAAAATAAATAGATTTTCGTCCTGAAGCCACGCTTTCCGTCTTCAGGATGCTGCAAACTATGATCCTGCATCATCACAACAGCTCCTATGCCTCAGGATTTCCCCAGATTACCAAATTAAGCTCTAATTTAAGTTCTAGTTTAGAAACTAAACCAGAACCCTGAACCTGATACCTCCAAGATAATTATGTATCTAAAGGTCATGAGTAAGTGCAAACGTGAGCTATTATTTCACACATTCATTCACTCATCTACATCCGCTTATCCCGGGTCGGGGTCGCGGGGGGCTGGAGCCGATCCCAGCTGACATCGGGCGTGAGGCAGGGTCCACCCTGGACAGGACGCCAGTCTATCACAGGACACATAGAGACGAACAGAGACAGACAACCATTCACACCTACGGGTGATTTAGAGTCATCAATGAACCGAACACCTGCACGTCTTTGGACTGTGGGAGGAAACCGGAGAACCCGGAGAAAACCCACGCATGCACGGGGACAACATGCAAACTCCACACAGAAGGGCCCCAGCCGGGATTCAAACCAGGAACCCTCTGGACAGGACGCCAGTCTATCACAGGACACATAGAGACGAACAGAGACAGACGACCATTCACACCTAAGAATTATGAATCCTTCCCACTGCGTCTATATTTAGCGGCGTTGTTGTCGGGCTGACTGTGTCTTGACGCAGCTCCACCCTTTGACAGCTGTGATGCCGCATCCACGGACAAGAACTCCTGAACAAACCTACTCGACAAGTTCAGTCTGTCATCCCCTGCAAACATTCCTCCTGCAGTACTCTGTTATGTATTCTTGTCTGGCTCCATGTGCCTTGGGTCCCTGAAAGACGCTGTGAATGCAAACATTCATTCTTATTACAGGGGAATGTGGCTCTCACATTTTTCACTTTAATAGCAAATATGCACGTGTCCGCTCAACTCTTACGTCTTAACCTAACGTCTCGTGCTTTTTGTGCATCATTTAAATGAAATCACATAAACAAGTTCTCACATTTGCAATGTGTTTTAGTCAAATCAGCATTCTGAGCGACAGGAGACGGCAGTTAACGTGTGTTCAGCCGTCCCCGATGACCTGACAGGTGTAGAAATGTACAGAGAGTGGGATTTATTGTCCGTGGTTGAGCTGCTGGAGGAGTGGGCATGCGTGCGTTCCCTCTCTCAGACCTGATAGAGAGAGTTCATGCGGGGACACACAGGGAGAGGAGGGCACAGGCACACAGCTTCACCGAGCTGCAGCGGCTCCTCAAAGCAATTTCAGTCCAAAGCAACTGGACTTGGTTATTTGTCTAGGAAGACGTTTCACCTCTCATCCAAGGAGCTTCATCAGTTCATGTACACATCTGACCAGGCTGGGACTGGACCAGGACCATGCTGGGACTGGACCAGGACCAGGGCCAGGCTGGGACTGGACCAGGACCAGGCTGGGACTGGTCCAACTAGCTGGTGTGAGACCCAGGTATTTAACCTCTCACAAGGCCGATGATGTCACTGGAATCCTTTGTGCTCACTACTTCGGGTTGATTCCCTCTGGGGATTATTATCAATACCTGTTCACTGAAATGCTGAAATGACATCATTCACATCATGTAAAACGTACTATTTACCAAATGTTCAGGTATCAGATTTATGATTTATACCAAAACACAGGTTGTGCGCAAGCCCCCACCACAGCGACTTCCTGTTTGATCCAATCAGGAAGCTCCGTCAGCGTCAGTTCTCTGAGTGTCCACTAGGGGCAGGTTTCATAACAGAGCAGTTTCTCATTGAGCCCCATGTTAAACAGGCCGTTAACACAGCATCATTAAACCTGTTTAAGGACAAAAGAACATTCTAGTCTGTGTGTTTAGCTCACATCTCCATGACAACACTGAGGGGGGGGGGGGCTAGTTTTTATTTCACTGGAGGTTAAAGTTTATGAATAATTAGGGGCGTGGTTTCTTGAGGGACAGCTAGCCTCTGACCCTCACTTCTCCTCGGAGGCTAGTTGTCAGGGTTAGCATCATTAGCATGCTATCTCCGTCACCTGGACATGGACTGCGGTCATCGGTGTGGTGATGTTGCCATAGTGACAAGATGGTTTGCTCTTAGAACGACTGAACAAGCAGATGGTTTAGGAACACACCATGTTAGCGTTAGCTCATTTATGCTAATTCAATAGCCGCACTTGCACCATGACCACATGGCTACGCTGCTCCTTGATGCTAACATCACTTTTATCTGCACTTAGCTGGAACGGCTAACGCTAACGGCTAACGCTAACTGTCAGTCAAACTCCTCTAATCCTTGTTTTGATGCTGTGATTTTCTGGAGGGGACGGGTTCAAACAGGCTCAAACAGACTCCGGTCTCCTGGAGCTACTGGGCCGGGTCTGACCAACCTGGCAACCCCACTGCTGGACTTCTTTTTTGTTGTGACGACGATCTTGAGACACTAGATGGAGCTGTTCTGCTCGTTCTCCACAATCAACCTTTAACATTTCCTTCACAGTGACTGACCTGTTGTCACTTCAAACATTGTGTGGTGGACGTGTCGTCGTGTCGTGTCACGTTATCGGGAACCTTAACCCAGTTGTTTGTAAAAACATCCCGCAGCTGCTACTTTTCGTGTTTCGAGTGTTATGTCGCCAAGAACTGTGTGTGAACAAACAGATTCTCAACAGGAAGGTGTTCCTCTGTGCTCTCCGCGCCGAAGTGCCCGACGTTCCCCGTCAGACTAAATAGACCGTAGAGTAAATATGTATTCAAACCTGCTGATTCTTTTGTTTTCTCTTGTCGTATTGTTTTCCAGGACTGCCCGTTCTCATCGTCGGCGTAACACTGGCGGTATCAGTGGATAAGTACAAGGCAGATGATCACTGCTGGCTCAATGTGAAGACTGACACCATCTGGGCCTTTGTGGGACCTGTTATATTTGTCTTGGTGGTATGTAATCTGTGTGTATGTGTGTGTGTGTGTGTGTGTGTGTGTGTGTGTGTGTGTGTGCGCGTGTGTCGTCATTTTGTGGTGGTTTTGCATCTATTTACAGTCAAATTGCATCTTTTTGTGGTGGTTTTGCATCTATTTTTAGTCATTTTGCATCTTTTTGTGCTGGTTTTGCATCTTTTTTTAGTCATTTTGCATCTTTTTGTGATGGTTTTCATGTCGTGCGTTTGTGTGGGTGTGTGTGTGCGTGCGTGTGTGTGTGTGAAGTTTATTTGTGGACCTTTTTAAACCCTTTTCCTTTGAAAACTCTTTAAATCTAGAAAATTGTTTCATGTTGAATTTGAAAGTGTTTTTAATGACTTTAACATATTTTAAATGTGTTTAGTTTGCAGTGAAAGGGAGGAACAATAATGAGGATAAACTGTATTTAATTCATATTAAATGTAGGTTATACACACTCTGCACACTGGGCTCAAGGCTGAAGAGACCACATACAGTAGATATGCTTATTTATTTATTTATATTTGATTTGACAGGGACAGTGCATCTCTGTAAATATACCAGATTCAGTCAGAAGTCTGTGTCCAGATGTAACAACAGGCAAATAACAAGAAGGGTTAAAAAAACAACACATTAAATAAGATAAGAACAAAACTCTCTGATAAAACGTTAATCATAACCACTTATCCTGTAAATATGATAGAGTTCAAGGCATCAAATACAAAAAGCACGCAGGACAAACAAGAGTCAGCGTCAGACTAATGCAAGTAAAGGTAAAAATACATAAAGCGAGGCATGTGCAGCACGTCCAGGCGGCAGCACCGGAGCAGACGGGACACGCACACGACAGAGCAACACACAGCAACACACAGCAACACACAGCAGCACTGCAACACGCAGCAGCACTGCAACACACGGCAACAGGGCAACACACAGCAACAGGGCAACACACAGCAGCACTGCAACACACAGCAACACTGCAACACACAGCAACACGGCAACACACAGCAACACACAGCAGCACTGCAACACACAGCAGCACTGCAACACACAGCAGCACTGCAACACACAGCAGCACTGCAACACACGGCAACAGAGCAACACACAGCAACACGGCAACACACAGCAACACACAGCAGCACTGCAACACACAGCAGCACTGCAACACAGCAACACACAGCAACAGGGCAACACACAGCAACAGGGCAACACACAGCAACACGGCAACACACGGCAACACAGCAACACACGGCAACAGAGCAACACACAGCAACAGGGCAACACACAGCAGCACTGCAACACACAGCAGCACTGCAACACACAGCAGCACTGCAACACACAGCAGCACTGCAACACACGGCAACAGAGCAACACACAGCAACACGGCAACACACAGCAACACACAGCAGCACTGCAACACACAGCAGCACTGCAACACAGCAACACACAGCAACAGGGCAACACACAGCAACAGGGCAACACACAGCAACACGGCAACACAGCAACACACGGCAACAGAGCAACACACAGCAACAGGGCAACACACAGCAACACGGCACCACACAGCAACACGGCACCACACAGCAGCACTGCACCACACAGCAACAGAGCAACACACAGCAACACAGCACCACACGGCAGCACTGCAACACACGGCAGCACTGCAACACACGGCAGCACTGCAACACACAGCAGCAGAGCAACACACAGCAGCACTGCAACACACAGCAACACACAGCAGCACTGCAACACACAGCAGCACTGCAACACACAGCAACACGGCAACACACAGCAACACGGCACCACACAGCAACAGAGCAACACACAGCAACACGGCACCACACAGCAGCACTGCAACACACAGCAACACTGCAACAAACAGCAACACACAGCAACACTGCAACACACAGCAGCACTGCAACACACAGCAGCACTGCAACACAGCAACACACGGCAACACACAGCAACAGGGCAACACACAGCAACACTGCAACACACAGCAACAGGGCAACACACAGCAGCACTGCAACACACAGCAGCACTGCAACACAGCAACACACGGCAACACACAGCAACAGGGCAACACACAGCAACACAGCAACACACAGCAACACGGCAACAGAGCAACACACAGCAACACGGCACCAAGACAAAAGCAAAGAAGCAAACAAGAACATTTCTATCGTGTGTCAGTCACAAACGAACAATAGCAACAAAGAAAGAAACATTTCTCAACCCTTTTTTACTTTAGAACTATATTTCAGCAGAGGTCGACAGTTTACTGCAGATATGAAATGCCTTTTTTACAGGTTCTTGTTAATCAGTGTGTCGTCAACATCAGCCGAGCTCTGGAGGGAGCATTCTTCTAAATGCACGTGTTTAAAAACTACGTAGGCAACAGAACCACATGGTTGGGTTAAGAAAAGTCACGAGAGGCGACTTCTTGTTAAAAACAACAATGGCAACTCCTTAAGAGGTCAGCATAGGGCGCCCTCCCACTGTGCCTCCGTCCCGTGCCCCGTGCTTTAGGGTCCTTGTCCCCCCCTCCAGGCCCGTTTGTACTCACACTACCTGGGCCTCGAAGAATGCTTCTTGCTGCCTATACGTCATCACGCCGTAACACGTCACACGCATTGATGACGTCATGGCGATGCGTGGCTTTGTTTCCAGATCTTTCCGTAGACCTCTGAGTTTTTGTGCGTCTTGTCGACTGTTTTTGAATCTTTTCATCGACCAAATCTGCAGTAAACACTCCACCTTCGCATCACACCAACGTGAACCTTTCACCGCCATTGTTTTAAATGTCCGCGCATGGTCCCTCCTTCTTTTTTCTATGTCCCAACAGGCGCACAGGAAATGACCTCAGAACCGCCGTAGGCCTCATGCTCGTACACGTGCGCACGCTCGTGCTTGTACACGTGCAAACGTGCTTTACTAAAGCCCACCTCTCCCAAACGGGCCGTGGACGGCAAGCGTGCCGCTCCTAGACGCGGTACAGTTGCGCTCACACTGGTCAAAGGAACCAGACTTTAGCCGTGAAACGTGCTTGGGCACGGTACAGATTGACAGTGGGAGTGGGAATATATATATATATATACGTATACAGAACCACAGAACATTGCAGCTTTGTTTTGTCTTTAGCACTTTTTATTCAATTTCAGTGTATTTTTTGTTTGTTTCTACACCTGCATACATGTACATGCATGTCTGCTCTGAGTAGGAGCTGCTTTAATATCATTGTACTGTGTTTAGGGAGGGAGACACGGTGGTGTGGTGGTTAGCACTGTCGCCTCACAGCAAGAGGGTTCCTGGTTTGAATCCCGGCTGGGGTCCTTCTGTGTGGAGTGTGCATGTTCTCCCCGTGTCTGCGTGGGTTTTTTCCGGGTTCTCCGGTTTCCTCCCACAGTCCAAAGACGTGCAGGTGTTCGGTTCATTGATGACTCTAAATCACCCGTAGGTGTGAATGGTTGTCTGTCTCTGTTCGTCTCTATGTGTCCTGTGATAGACTGGCGTTCTGTCCAGGGTGGACCCCGCCTCTCACCCGTTGTCAGCAGGGATCGGCTCCAGCCCCCCGCAACCCCGACAGGGACAAGAGGCTGAAGATGAATGAATGAATGAATGTGTTTAGGGATAAAAAGGCATTCTTGTTCTAACTCTAATTCTGATTTACATCATACATGATCAATGATCGGATTCACTTCAAGTCTGAGTCTCTGCTGCCAACACAAGACTAAGCTCCTGCGTTCCCCCTCTATATATTGTCTCTATATTCTACGCTTCCACCTCAGACGCCAGGTGCAGGGAGTATTGTTTAGCGTGCTGTGATTTCCTGCGGCCTGCGGAGGAGGGTAAACGTGCCCTCCTCTGCATGCGGGCTTGAGGCCAAGTGGATCTGCAGCGACATGTCTCGTGTTTGCCGGAGGAGGCCGTGTTAATGCTGTTGTCCTCTCTTGCCTGCAGGTCAACGCGGTTGTGCTGTGTCGGGTTGTCATGGTGACCGTTTCCAGCGCTCGCCGTCGCGCTAAGATGCTCAGTCCAAGCTCGGCGTCAAAGATGCAGACCTTTGACCTCACCTGGTGAGATGCAATGCTCTCTCTCCCTCTCTCCCTCTCTCACTCTCTTTCTCTCCTCCTGCTTTTTGTGCGCCCGCTCACACATACACACACACACACACTCCCTCCTTCTCTCTCACACACACGTACTCACTGTTTCCTTTTTGGTCGAGCAAGGCGCAGTCAATAGAGACAGTGTGAGAGATTCTGGTTCTCATGTGGGGGCTGTACAGAGTTGTAGCTTATCAGCGTAACACCTGGTCCCAACACAACTGTGTGCAGCCTCGTCTGTCGTGTAACGGCGCTAACGCTGCTGCTGCTGCTGCTGCTGCTGCTGCTGCTGCTGCTGCCGCCGAGCACTGGCAGTGGTTATAACTACACTATTCAATTCAATTTTATTTACAGTGCCAAATCATAGCCAAAGTGATCTCAGGACACTTTACAGAGTAGGTAAAGACCACACTCTATGACTTATTTATGATTTACACAGACCCAACAATTCCCCCGTAGAGTACGGTGGCAACGAAAACCTTCACTATAACAGACAGGAACGTCAGACAGACCCAGCTCTGTGGAGGACGCACATCTGTCTGCACCGGAGAGAGGAAGAGAAGGAGAGAGAGAGAGAGAAAAGACGGACAGATGGACAGAGAGAGACAATATAATCATATGTATAGTAATGTGTAATACTGTACACGGTGGATAAGCACCTCGTACAACCAAATTTCTTTCTGAACTATCCCTTTAAGGTTTTTACCCTTAAAGGGATAGTCCTGCGTAAAATCATCCCAGGGTCTTTTTACGGCAAAAACACCCATCAAATAATCCGAGACAGTTTTTTTCGTGTAACAACTATTAACAGAGAAATCCAAGGGAGTCGCTAACAGTCGTTAACAGCCGAACGTGGCTAACAGTGATTAGCTCGGGGCAGCACGGTGAAGGCATTCAAAGGTCTTTTTTAACCACTAATGCTGCTGAAAATAACAGCAAACCTCTGCAGCAGCATGACAAGAGTCCCTACACACAAAACAAAGCAGCAACAGCGTAGTTAGTGAAGCCAGAGTTTATTAAAAGAGTGTTTTAAAGACTTACCTACTGGCCCCTGTACCAGCTCCTCTCATAGTAAAGTCCATTACAGTGGATTACCAAAGTCAATCCCAAAGGAAGGAGCCCATTGGTGCTTTGTTTTGTGTGTAGGGACTCTTCTCATGCTGCTGCAGAGGTTTGCTGTTATTTTCAGCAGCATTAGTGGTTAAAAAAGACCTTTGAATTCCTTCACCGTACTGCCCCGAGCTAATCACTGTTAGCCACTGTTAATTGTTGTTACACGAAAAGTTGTCTTGATGGCCAACAATGTGTCAGCACGACTCTTCTACATTCGTTAAAACACATTTGAAAGTCATCGGCGGCAGGTGTGTGTTTGATCGTGTCAGAATAAACTGCAGTGTGTGTGTGTGTTCATGGTAATAAAGGGACATGCCCCCCAGTACAGCAGGCTATGATACACACACATACACACACACACACACACACACACCTGTTAGTAGATTGTTCCAGTGATCGTCTGGCCTTCCTGGGGTTTGTTCACAATAACAAAAATATAGAATAACAGCAGACTCGCCCTTTAAAGGAGCCAGTTTGTCCTAAAATATATTTACAACATGTGTATTTCCTGTTACAGCCACTCCACGTCACCTTTGAATACACACGCTGCTGTGATGTTGGCGTGAGAGGCTGAGCAGCAAACACAATCCCCCCCTTTTCATTGTGTCAGCTCGGTCTATGTTGCTATGGTTACAGGTCGTTTTAGTTATGCATGCGAGCAGCATTTCTTGCACTTTAGCCACTTCTAACTACAGTGCAGACGACTTCCTCCCATAACATAATTATTTGATGCATTTCTGGCAAAACGTAGAAATGTTCATGACATTAAAGGGTCATTAAACATATTACCTTTGTCTTATAGGACCTTGTTTTTAGCAGTGTGCAAAACATGTGCTAAAGTGCCCTTTAAGAGCCAAAACGTGTGCTAAAGAGCCCTCTAGGAGCCAAAACATGAGCTAAAGACCACTCTAGGAGCCAAAACATGCGCTAAAGATCACTCTAGGAGCCAAAACATGAGCTAAAGACCACTCTAGGAGCCAAAACATGCGCTAAAGATCACTCTAGGAGCCAAAACATGCGCTAAAGTGTCCTCTAGGAGCCAAACGTGTGCTCAAGAGCTCTCTAGGAGCCAAACGTGTGCTAAAGTGTCCTCTAGGAGCCTAAACCTGTGCTAAAGAGCCCTCTAGGAGCCAAAACATGTGCTAAAGTGTCCTCTAGGAGCCAAAACATGTGCTAAAGAGCCCTCTAGGAGCCAAACGTGTGCTAAAGTGTCCTCTAGGAGCCAAACGTGTGCTAAAGAGCTCTCTAGGAGCCAAACGTGTGCTAAAGTGTCCTCTAGGAGCCTAAACATGTGCTAAAGAGCCCCTCTAGGAGCCAAACGTGTGCTAAAGAGCCCCTCTAGGAGCCAAAACATGTGCTAAAGTGTCCTCTAGGAGCCAAAACATGTGCTAAAGAGCCCTCTAGGAGCCAAACGTGTGCTAAAGTGTCCTCTAGGAGCCAAAACGTGTGCTAAAGAGCCCTCTAGGAGCCAAACGTGTGCTAAAGAGCCCTCTAGGTTGGTTTGGACGCTGCTTAGACTTTGCCAAATTTTCTCAGCTGCAAAATGGTCTCACGAGGATAATTTACTTTAGCATATTGCATGAATTGATAAGACATGTATGTGTGTTTTAGTATTTTGAGTATTAATGAGGTTATTATGGCTGAGGAGAGACTTGGATCTATTTTCATATTCATTTAAAAAGACCTTTAACTCAACATGCGGCAGACACGCACAAACCAACTGGTGGGCTTTGAATCTTCTTGCTGCAAACACACCAACACACACGCACATTCAACATTGATTGAATTCCTGCATTTCCCTTCTATATCTTTATTTCCTCTATATTCTATTTTTCTGTCTGAATGAAATGCGCCCCCCCCCCCCCTCGCAGTGCCTCCTTCATTCCCTCACGAACGCGCTGGAAGTAAATGCCTGTGCCGGCTCGAGAGCGTTCCGCGAATTAGAGGAAAAAAACGACTTTCAAAAATAGAAGAGGAGAAGCGAGGGAAGTGCCGGCTTTGTCCTTGCAGACACAGTGCAGTCTCCAAACTCAATCTTTCTACCCAGGTGCAGCGGCGTGACAACAATAGTGGTTCGAACAAAGGCAACCTTTACTGCCTTGCCCCGTGAAATGGTTATTGGCCGCATAAGCACCAGGATCACTAAAGGGAACAGAAGTGGGACCGTGGTGGGCGGGGGAATCTATTGCTGTGCGGAGATGTTTGATGAGGATTCAAGGAGGAGAGATTGTCATCGAAATACCTTGAAAACTTCACTTTGTACTCGTGTTTTATTCGATTGGTTACTACATAGTTTCTCTTTGTCAAACAAAATGTTGGAAGCAGCCGCAATAAGATGTGAAGTTTATTTCAGTGGTCTTTCAGGGTGCACTCACACTGTCCTTCCGCACCGGGCCAAGCCCTCTAGGAGCCAAACGTGTGCTAAAGTGCCCTCTAGGAGCCAAAACATGTGCTAAAGTGTCCTCTAGGAGCCAAACGTGTGCTAAAGTGCCCTCTAGGAGCCAAAACATGTGCTAAAGAGCCCTCTAGGAGGTGGTCTTTTAGGGCGCACCAGGCCAAAACAGGTTTTTCGGGTCAAGCCTAGTGCGTTTGACCAGTGTGAGTGCAACCGCTCCGCGGATAACTGCGGCACGCTCGCCCTCCACGGCCCGTTTGGGAAAGGTGGGCTTTAGTAAAGCACGTTTGCACATGTACGAGCACGAGCGTGCGCACGTGTACGAGCACGAGGCCTACGGCGGTTCTGAGGTCATTTCCTGTGCGCCTGTTGGGACATAGAAAAAAGAAGGAGGGACCATGCGCGGACATTTCAAACAATGGCGGTGAAAGGTTCACATTGGTGTGATGTGGAGGTGGAGTGTTTACTGCAGATTTGGTCGATGAAAAGATTCAAAAACAGTCGACAAGACGCACAAAAACTCCGAGGTCTACGGAAAGATCTGGAAACAAATCCACGCATCGCCGTGACGCATCAATGCGTGTGACGTGTTACGGCGTGATGACGTATAGGCAGCAAGAAGCATTCTCCAAGGCCCAGGTAGTGTGAGTACAAACGGGCCTGGAGGGGGGGACAAGGACCCTAAAGCACGGGGCACGGGACGGAAGGACAGTGTGAGTGCGCCCTTAGACTACACACGCATGGGAGCGCATGTGTAATTCATGCTCTTACTGCTTTGCATTGTGGATTCATGTATGTGCACTCTGTGTATGTTCGCAGGGCCGTGACCCGTCCGGTTCTCATCCTGCTGCCGGTGCTGGGTCTGACCTGGCTGTGCGGCGTGCTGGTCCACCTGTCGGTAGTGGTCGCCTACGTCTTCATCGCTCTCAACGCCGTCCAGGTAAACCACCCAACCCTCACTTCTCTCATCTCTGTGGTTTTCAATGAGAAAGCTCTAAAAGCCCACTGTACGTATCCCTGCTCAGCAGTGAAGCCGAGCCAAACCAGGCCACGCCGGTTTGCCTTTCCCTTACCTAGTTTAAGCACACGAAGCACCTTCGACAATAGGGCCAAGGCCATGGGCGTCGGGACAAGACCAACCCACTTCTCAAGACCAATGATGTTGGACCCATCCACTTTTACCGTCTCTAATTCAGCGTAGTTCCACTCCACACCGCATTTTAGCTACAGCCTTTACCTCCATGCTGCAGCTTCGTTACACACCTCAGATTCATTTGATTGAATGGTGTTTGACTTCGATGCCGATTCCGTGTTTTCACCACTCGCTCCGGCTGTGCTTCCGCGAAACACCGCAGCAGTGACACAGCCCACTTTCCCACTTAGACAGCAGAAAGGTTCACAGAGCATCTTAGCATATCTGCTGCTCAGGTGGGTCATAGCATCATAGGACATAAGACCCTTTTCTGTTATTTTTTCCACAATCAGTAAATAGGCCGATGTAGACCCTTAGGGCGCACTCCCACTGTCAATCCGTCCCGTGCGCCAGCACGTGTCACGGCTAAAGTCTGGTTCCTTTGACCAGTGTGAGTGCAACTGTACAGCGTCTAGGAGCGGCACGCTTGCCGTCCATGGCCCGTTTGGGAGAGGTGGGCTTTAGTAAAGCACGTTTGCACGTGTACGAGCACGAGCGTGCGCACGTGTACGAGCACAAGGCCTACAGCGGCTCTGAGGTCATTTCCTGTGCGCCTGTTGGGACATAGAAAAAAGAAGGAGGGACCATGCGCGGACATTTAAAACAATGGCTGTGAAAGGTTCACGTTGGTGTGATGCGGAGGTGGAGTGTTTACTGCAGATTTGGTCGATGAAAAGATTCATAAACAGGCGACAAGACGCACAAAAACTCCGAGGTCTACGGAAAGATCTGGAAACAAAGCCACGCATCGCCATGACGTCATCAATGCGTGTGACGTGTTACGGCGTGATGACGTATAGGCAGCAAGAAACATTCGCTCCAGCCCCCTTGTGACCCCACAGGGACAAGCGGTTGAAGATGAATGAATGTTATTGTTGTGACGCCGTGGTGAATTGTCGAATAGTGTGTTTACGTGTCGTTACTCTTAAGTGTTGTCTATGCACACGCAACGTATCACGCGTAATGTCTACGTCTCCATCTGCCATAACACTATAACTGACTGTATTCACACATCTGCGCCCGTGCGTGTGTCTGTGTGTGTGTGTGTGTGTGTGTGTGTGTGTGTGTGTGTAGGAGTACGCAGAGAGTCCTTTGAACGGCAGGTCATACCACATCTACCTCCAGCTCCCCTGATAACGCAGCAGTTACTTCCTCTCTCAGACACTTTTCCCTCACTCCAACTTCTTCCCGTACGCCGTCCCTGTTTTTCTCATACTTGGTTCTCTCCTCGTCTTGTCTCTGTTCTTACCCCACCTACCCCTCCGCGCTCGTCCCCCGGTCTTTTATTAATCAAAATGAGCCGGCCCCTGGGTGACCCTCACAGAGCTGCTAGTTAATTTAGATTTACTGCCAGTGTCCAGCCGAGGGCAGATAACGCTACAGTAGGAGTTCTTCCTCGTGTAGGTAGGAGGATAATGCCGGGCCAGCCCTCCTTCTTCTTCATCTTTCAAGAGAAGAGTTTTGTTTTTTTACAGGGCTGCTTCAAAAGTCTATAAAAGAAAATTATTACGCGGAGTCTCACGGCCGAGGAAACAGAGAATCAGAGCCGCTACGGCAAAGCAGGGCTGACTAATACTGCAACATCAGCAGGTTTTAAGGGACTAAACTGGTCACAGTGTCTTAAATCACTAAATCTTACATCTGCTTCTGTCCATCAGATACACACACACACATACACACACACACACACACATACACACACACTACATAAAAGCAACTCTATTTCTGTCATTTATAGTCACATAATTATAAGATTATACCAAATAATCAAAGTTAAAATAATACTTTAAATGGACTGGGGCGGCTGTGGCTCAGTGCCAGAGTGGGTCGTCCTCCATTTGAGAGATCAACGGTTTGACCCTCAGCTCCCCCGGTCTGTCTATATGTTGCAGCGGTGAATGTTTATCGCTCCTGATGAGCAGGTTGCAGCTTGTAGCCTCTGCCAGCGTTGTATGGATGGGTGAATAACACACAGAAACACGTACGCCACGTGAGCCAGCGTGAGCAGATCAGAGCTCACTTTAGTGTTTTTACCTTTACACGCAAACACAACGCTGGAGCAGATCAGAGCTCACTTTAGTGTTTTTACCTTTACACGCAAACACAACGCTGGAGCAGATCAGAGCTCACTTTAGTGTTTTTACCTTTACACGCAAACACAACGCTGGAGCAGATCAGAGCTCACTTTAGTGTTTTTACCTTTACACGCAAACACAACGCTGGAGCAGATCAGAGCTCACTTTAGTGTTTTTACCTTTACACGCAAACACAATAATGAATGGTGGGAATAGCATCATTAGAACAGTTAAACCTCACAGGAAGGATGGTTTGGTTTACAGAGCCTCACACAGGAGGTTGCAGGTTGTTTACACCCTGGGTCCTATACCATCAGCCATTGTTGGTTTATTTGAGCAATGACATCTATTTACTTCAATTTGCAATCGTTGCCTAAACTGGATCGAGCCTTAATCATAGAGGTGGCAGACAGAGGCACCAGTATACGCCAACAGACGTGCTTGTCAGTCTCTTAACTGAACTTTTCAGATGTTGGTCTGAGACCCTCAACTCGTTAGGAAAATGTTTACTGAGGTAACAAATCAAGAGGGAGCAAGAGGAGTCCCCCACTGATGGACATGAGAAGGAATGGAGGTTTGAGAAACTGCACAGCGGCTTGAATTTTTTAAAGCACAGAAGCATTTTTACAGACAATGGTTGGAGCTATAGAAGGTGATAGTTGCCCAGCGATTCTGTAACTTTCTGAAAGCAACAAGCTGACATTTACGCCCACTGAGAGAGTAAGCACGGTTAAATTGTAACACTATGAATGTCTTCCAGGAGAGACAGTGAATGTGCACTGTTATCTCAATATTTGTTATCCCATCTCACCCTGCTCTACGACGGCAGGCTCTTCACACACATGTCCATTGGGGCTAGTGTTGTTTTTGGCGGCCTGTTTTACTTTTAGTCTAGTTTTAGTCAATAAAGTCTGAGCATTTTAGTCTAGTTTTAGGTCGCACTCACACTGTCCTTCCGCACCAGGCCAAAACAGGATTTTCAGCTAAAGCCTAGTGCGTTTGACCAGTGTGAGTGCAACCGCTCCGCGCATAACTGCGACCAGCTGGCCGTCCACAGCCCGCCTGAGAGAGGTGGGCTTTAGTAAAGCACGTTTGCACGTGTACGAGCACGAGGCCTACGGCGGTTCTGAGGTCATTTCCTGTGCGCCTGTTGGGACATAGAAAAAAGAAGGAGGGACCATGCGCGGACATTTAAAACAATGGCGGCGAAAGGTTCACGTTGGTGTGATGCGGAGGTGGAGTGTTTACTGCAGATTTGGTCGATGAAAAGATTCAAAAACAGTCGACAAGACGCACAAAAACTCCGAGGTCTACGGAAAGATCTGGAAACAAAGCCACTCATCGCCATGACGTCACCAATGCGTGTGACGTGTTACGGCGTGATGACGTATAGGCAGCAGGAAGCATTCTCCGAGGCCCAGGTAGTGTGAGTACAAACGGGCCTGGAGGGGGGGACAAGGACCCTAAAGCACGGGGCACGGGACGGGAGGACAGTGTGAGTGCGCCCTTATAGGGTGAGTCAGTCAGGTAGGAACTAAAAACACACTTTACAATCTCACAAATAAATACACACACACACGTTCGCAGCTCTAGTGGCTAACGCCTAAAGCTAGCGTTCAAACCCGACACATTAACCGTAGCCTCATGTCGCATGAGCTTTCTAAAACAGAAAGTATCGTTACGTTATGACTCGACTTACCTAAGTTGGCGTTGTTGTTAGTTGTCGCTAACCCTAACGCTAACGTTAGCACTGACCCACAGCAGCGGCGTCTTCAGAATCTAAATAATGCGCGTGTGGGGATTGAGGAAGTGACGTCGCTCAGACGCGAGACTGGGAGAGAAACTTCAAAACAATAATAATAATAACGTGACGAAATAACGTTGTTTCGTCTCGTTTTTCGTCAACGAAATTGCATCATATATTTCGTCTTAGTCGTCGTCACATGCCCAGCATTTTAGGACGCACTCACACTGTCCTTCCGCACCGCGCCCCGTGCTTTAGGGTACTTTCCGTAGACCTCAGAGTTTTTGTGCGTCTTGTCGACTGTTTTTGAATATTTTCATCGACCAAATCTGCAGTAAACACTCCACCTCCGCATCACACCAACGTCAACCTTTCACCGCCATTGTTGTTGTTGTTAAATGTCCGCGCATGGTTTGCCTTCTATCTATTATGTCCGAACAGGCGCACATAACGCTACCGCCGTAGGGCTCGTGCTCGTACCTCTTTCAAGCGGACGGCGTGGACGGCCCGCTGTCCGCAGTTATGCGCGGAACGGGTGCACTCACACTGCTTAAAAGTACTAGGCTACGGTTACGGTAGGATACGGTTTTGGCCCGGTACAGAAGGACAGTGTGAGTGCGCCCTTAGTTTCATCTCGTCTAGTTTTCGTCACATGATAACGGTTCGTTGACCGAGATATTTCGTCGTTTTTTCGTTGACGAAAGCAACGCTAATTAGGGCGCTGGCCTTCTTTTCAAGCGAAACCCGGTCCGAAGAGGGTCGGGCTAGGTATAGTTGAGTAAAGGGGTCACACTTTAATAGTATCTCCTCTTCTTCTGTACATCTGTGGACATGGAGGAGACAACAAACCTCAATCTTTTCCAAATTACATTTCTGGCACTGATGGACGGATAGATTGGAGAGATCCAACTTGGATTCAGCTCAGCTAAGCGTTGAGCGCTGGATCCAACTGCACTCGTGCCAAAGGGGAGTGGGAAACCACACAGGCCGAGAGCACAAGGAGGGTTTTTGCAACCCACCGCTCTCTTTTTGTCGGTACGAAGTATAGCAGAGTTTGACTGGAGTATAAAACTGACTTGATGGAGGTGCTGTCAATAAAAAGCCGTGTGAATGGAAATGGAATTTATTCTTCTCCGCTTTCCACATTTCACATGCCTCACGTCCCTCTCTTCTTCTTCTTCTCCTCCACAGGGCCTGTATATCTTCTTAGTGTATGCTGTTTACAACAGTGAGGTAAGGAGGCATTCAGCCCATTGTCAGTGCTGCCGCCTGAATATCAGAATGTATCTTTGTGCGGTATGTGCGGCTGCCAAACCAGTGGGTGTAAACACTGCTTCTCATTTAGGTGAGGAATGCCATAAAGAGGATCAAAGAAAAGAGAAAGGCCTTATCTTTCACGGTGAGTGAGTAAAAAGCTCCATCAGCACAGCACACAGGATACATTTTAGAGGAACTCTGACGTTTTGTGTCTGCAATTATCATTTTTTAAGCAGTGAAATAGAAGAGTCCACATATTATACTTTATGATAAATTTATCACTTTAGCGCTTCTGATGCTGGTGCCGTCGTGTATTTTCAGAACTGTTCCCAGCCGACCAGCTTCCTCCCTTCCCAGAGGGCCCCGATAACCTCCTGGGGCCGCAGTCCGCCCACCCCCTCCAGTCCTGAGACCAGTGACACCTCTGGACCCCCCAGCTCCACCTCCACATCATTGGTCATCAAGAACGGTAGGCGTCATACCCTGGGGCTCGCGGTACGGTGAAACCATAGACTGGACGTAGCGTCTCCGTCAGGGTCCGGTCCCTCAACTTGATCCAATTTTCCACGCCTACAGGAGTCGCCATCTTGTCACTTTGACTCTGCCTCGTTTCCTCTTACCAAAAAAGGGCATGTATGTGACGTTGGGGGGAGGGGCGTACGTCCATCTGGCTGACGTTTACCTCCGAGGAGAAGTGAGGGCCAGAGGCTAGCTGTCACTCACGAGGCCACGCCCCTATTATTCATAAACTTTAACCTCCAATAAAATAAAAACTAGCCCCTCCCCCTCAGTGTTGTCATGGAGATCTGAGCTAAACACAAAGACTAGAATGTTCTTTTGTCCTTAAACAGGTTTAATGATGCTGTGTTAACGGCCTGTTTAACATGGGGCTCAATGAGAAACTGCTCTGTTATGAAACCTGCCCCTAGTGGACACTCAGAGAACTGACGCTGATGGAGCAAACAGGAAGTCGCTCTCTCTGTGGGCGGGGCTTGTTTACAACATATGCACAATTATTGCCTGTTTAAAGAAGGAACGGCACTCGCCTCTTGCTCTGAATGGGATCAGCTTTTTAGAAAGGTAACCCCCTCGAAAACGAGGTGGTCCATCTCACGGGGGAATCCTGTCCTAAAGAGATCTAAAGCTCAATCTTATCTGATTATTATATGAAGTTAGTTTAGTTTTTTAAATATTAACCTGCTTTCTATGACCGCTGAAGTCGTCTGTTTGTCGTCTTCTATGTTTGAAAAGCTACAACAAAACTCTGAAACCTAAAACAAAATAACAGAGATCTGCACTCTTTGATTCCTTTGTCATCCATGTTCATATTGTCTGTATGTCTTTGTGTTGCTCGTATGTCACAAACGTTTTCACCTTGCACACGAATGTGTGTTGGCCCTGGAGGAGAAATGCAAACTTTAAACCAACATAGGTGCGTTCTTGTCTTTCAGAGAGCTTCAGAAAGGAAAGCTTTGTCAGTTTCTCTTTAAAACCAGCGTCAGGAAACCAAGTGAGTAGCGTGTGGGTGCATTATCACTGCAGTATTGTTGTAGCATACTGTTTAAAGGTGGACTGAGTCTGTCTTTTTAATTCAAACAGGTGGTCCAGCTGACGGGGTTCAAGCCATCAGGTACGTCTCTATCGTCACTTCACGTGTTATTGACCCCACACAGCCTAGAACAGTATGTTCACTCTTTAAGGGCGCCCTCCCACTGTGCCTCCGTCCCGTGCCCCGTGCCCCGTGCTTTAGGGTCCTTGTCCCCCCCTCCAGGCCCGTTTGTACTCACACTACCTGGGCCTCGGCGAATGCTTCTTGCTGCCTATACGTCATCACGCCGTAACACGTCACACGCATTGATGACGTCATGGCGATGCGTGGCTTTGTTTCCAGATCTTTCCGTAGACCTCAGAGTTTTTGTGCGTCTTGTCGACTGTTTTTGAATCTTTTCATCGACCAAATCTGCAGTAAACACTCCAACTCCGCATCACACCAACGTGAACCTTTCACTGCCATTGTTTTAAATGTCCGCGCATGGTCCCTCCTTCTTTTTTCTACGTCCCAACAGGCGCACAGGAAATTACCTCAGAACCGCCGTAGGCCTCGTACACGTGCGCACACTCGTGCTCGTACATGTGCAAACGCGCTTTACAAAAGCCCACCTCTACCAAACGGGCCGTGGACGGCCACGGCACCAGACGTGGGTCACATCCGGCTCTTTATCCATTTGCGTTAACGAGGAGACGAGCCACAGCTGGGAGTGAACCACGCCGACCAGCTCCAACAGACATACAGACACACACACACAGGGAAAGACACAAGCAGGAGAAACAGACAGAGGGAGACAAACTCACACAAAAGGAAGAGGGAAGAGACGGACAGGACCTTGATCCTGACCGTTTTAGTTTAGATCTGTTTAACCAAACAAACTGAGTACTCGCTCCTGTTTTTCGTATCCTTTGATTTCACCGGCGACGGGGCGCGGCCTTTAACTTTGTGTTGTAGGGTTACTGTCGTATAAAGGGACGTTTCTATCAAATGAACCCAGGGATTAATGAATCTAATTCAATCCAGATATTATCAGTGTGACCTGAAAATTAGCGAGGAAGAAATCAACCGTCCAATTAAATCTCAATGAGTACTTTGAAGATTGTGCGTGTAGGTGTGGGTTGAACGGCGTGCGCTCCGTACTGCGGGTGTCTGACCCCGCGGTGAAGACAGAACCAGGGAAAATACATCTCTCAATAAATGTGTACAGCTTATCAATGCCATCACGTAAACATGTCTGAAAACAGCGAATACAATATATATATGTGTGAAATCCCAGCAGTCACCTGTGCCCTCCGTGCCTGCGTGGTAGGAATGCATTGAGCTCTACGTGCCGTCTCTTTGTCTGGTTTTAAATCACACTCCATAGGGAATAACTCAACACAGCCTTTAAAGTAAAAAGAAAACATGTTTCTGGATTTATTCTGCGCTTCCTTGAGTCCTGAACAGACACCAGCCATGGCGTAGACGCGTCCTCTAGCAATACTTCGGGCGCACTCACACTGTCCTTCTGTACCGGGCCAAAACCGGTTTTTCGGGTAAAGCCTAGTACGTTTGACCAGTGTGAGTGCAACCGCTCCACGCACAACTGCTGCCAGCTGGCCGTCCACGGCCCGTCTGAGAGAGGTGGGCGAGCGTGCGCACGTGTACGAGCAGGAGGCCTACGGCGGTTCTGAGGTCATTTCCTGTGCGCCTGTTGGGACATAGAAAAAAGAAGGAGGGACCATGAAAAAGTTCACCGTGGACTCAGGTCACAAAAACTCTGGTTTCAGCAGCAACAGCTGCCTCACACCCGATGTCAGCTGGGATCGGCTCCTGCGACCCCGACAGGGACAAGAGGCTGAAGATGAATGAATATTGGTTATTTTCACACTGACAGAGGGCGCTTGAGGCTCGTGTGCCAGCATCCGCTCCTCCTTTTACTCCTGTACCACTGAACATTTAAATTTAAACATCAACCTTTAAAGACAACTGAGAACACCTGAACACAAACGCCCCCAAAAATGAAACTCAGAGCAGCAGAGAGAAAGTCTGGAGTCAACAAGAAACTTGTGAGGGACCGGGGGAGAAGTGGAGGATTCTCTTATTGCAGTAAAGAAGGCAAAAACAGCTGATTACGGCTAAAAGCTTGATGGTTACAGCAGAGGAACAAGTTCACAAACGGGTGCTTGAACCACGAGCTGCAGGGAGAGGGAGTCCGCGGTGCAGTTGCGTCTCCACGCCCAGGTCGTTGCCAAGGCGATGGATATAAATGACTTTGCGGGGGGAGCTTCTTGGTGTTTGCGCTTCATGCATCTCCACAAACAACGCCACTTAACGTCCAGCGTGACTTAAACATGTTTGTTTCTTCATTAAGCATTTTTTAGCTGGTGCGACTTAAACTCCGAAACAACTTATAGTCCGTAAAATAATAAAAATATAAGTGTTCAGTGTGTAACGATGGTCTGAATGTTGTTTTCAGGGTGTTTTACCTTTGTTCTTAATTCGTTCTTAACACAGAAGACAATTTCCTTTCACGCAAATCGCTTTAAAAGCACTTAGTGTTGCAGAAAGCATTACCTAATAATGACTTGAGTCTTAACAATTGACAAGTGACCGGGGGAGAAAGAGCCAAAGGGGGTTTTATTGCCCCTAGATCGTCTCTGTTTACCTGCGCGGTGTAGCGCATGAGGCCTGTGTGAAAACTGCCCCGGTGCCTTTTGTTGATCTGAATGTGCGGGCGAACACAACAGATGGTCCCCGCACTTCCAAGTCACAGTCAATGGCTTTAAATTGCCTGGCAGTCGGGGGAAAAGCAAGTTTTTGGACTCATTAGACGTTCAGCCGTCTGCGAGCAGCGCCTGATGGATGACGTTTGAGTGCCGCTCGGCGCTCATTGTTGCCCGACGAGACAAAGGAGAAGTTCATTCCCTTAATCAGGAGCAGGCTGAGCTAGCTATTCACGCCGGCAGCCATTAAGCACTCCAACACCTGCTCTCTCTCTCACTCTACCTTTCATTCCCCCCCTTTCTCTTCTCTCTTTTGTACGCAAACACACTCGCACTCCTCAGATGCAACAACATTAAACACGGGATTGAACCGGGAGTCGTAGCTAACTCGTTTCTTTCACTTTGTTTCCCCTCAGGTTGTTGAGCCCCACATGGAGTGGATCCTGATACGCAATTTAGAGTAAGCACGCGCCACGCCGGAGAAGAATGGATGACTGGACACACACGGATCCCACCTGAGGAAGTGCAGTGCCAACACACACACACACACACACACACACACACACACACACACACACACACACACACACACACACACTGCTGCGAGGTAGAATAAAATAAATATGAAGAAGTGAGCATCACCGTCTCTCACACTGTCACGGTTCTGTTCTCAGATCAGTGTTCGCCAACAAAATGGACGCGTTTGAGGTGACGCCACGGACTCACTGCCAAAGTCTGTGAGTCCTCAGCTTTGGAACCAATACAGTGTTGACGTTTGTTTTTCATGGTAATGATCATTTAATGTAACGTCTACACGTCCATATCTGTGTCAGCTCACAGTCGGTTTAACACACTAAGGTTTTCGGTGCCGTGGAGCAGATTGGCAAATGAGTATTAGGCCTCGTCCACACGAACACGGGTTCATGTTTGAAACCGAACCTTTTATTGGCCCCGCAAAATCCTCCTCCGTCAGCTGGTCACGTCTAGAGCGCTCCACACGTCTCCATGGATGAAACTGACTGTTTACCGCCGCCCAGTGTGACGTCAGACACTGGTTTTCCCGTCCACACACGACCTTTTGAAACGGGACTTTGACAAAAAGTTCACCCTGGACTCCGCTCACAAAATACTCTGGTTTCAGGAGCAACAACTGAGGTTACGTGTGGATGAAAGGACGAACGCGGTTTCAAGAATACCCGTGTTCATGTGGACGGCCCCTTAGTCTTGAACCTCTCCGTTCATTTCCAATTTCCAAGATCCATTAAAAGAACAGACACAATTAGACCTAAAACCAATCAGAGCCACCAAATGATGATGATGCACTGAGCGACACGTGCAGGTTGAGGTTCTCCTGGTGGCCAGAGTCAAAGTCCTGCAGGTAAGCAGTGACTGAAATGTGTTTCTGAAAACAGTTGAGGAGAGAATTCAACAATACAGGAAGAGAATCGTGACTCATGTTCGATCAGCGCTGCCTAGTTTCACAGTTTGATCAGAGTGAGAACTTTCTCATTCAGCGGTTCAAAGCTGCCTTCACACCAAACACGATCGCCTGAGACGCTTGTATCACAGCGCTTGCTCACGTTGGTTACACTTTTAATCATCGCTTCAATCACAGGTAGCACCCGAGGTTGCTAGCTAACTGAAGCTAACCCCCGGCTCAGCCTACTCTAGTGCGTGCTAAATGGAAGTTATGCTAATGCTAACAGGGGTCTAAATGCTTCTAAAAGAACAGAAATGAGCTCTCAGATGAAGTGTGTGGCTCTTAAAAGAGGCGGTGTGTTGCAGTGAGATCAGGCCGTCAGTGATTTAACCTCCGGAGCCGTTCAGGTGCTGCCCGACCTCCTGTAGATCAGACCCGGAGACGCTTCACTCTGCGCTGACGACTTCTGGATTATATCCACAGGAACAGTCTGAGTCCCCCCAAGGACTGCAACAATGGCGGCTTTGGTGATCCTCAGTGACGCTTACAGCAATCTCAACACTGATTGGATGTTGCCGCGCGATGCCGCGCGATGCCGCTTCAAAAGTTAGATTTTTTCAACGTTATTCGCGTTGCTCCAGAGGCTTTATCTGTGCGGCGTCTTGCTTCTCAATTTGCGTCTTTCGCGTTTGGTGTGAACGCCCCTTAACAACTGCTGAATGGAGAACAGCAGTTACGTTAATGACCATGATGCTCCTCCATCAGTCGTCTTAAACCCGCCCCACACGAGATAAACTGTTGTGGTCAGTCAGACCTGACGGGTAGATACCAGTGTTAATAGCCTGCTAGACGTGAACACAGACTCAAACTCAGCACGAGGAGGAGGTCGGGGTGGCAGACGGGGTCGAACGAACACACGGCTTTCCAAGTCACCTGAGTTCGTGTCCAAGTTTTAGGTTGTTTCTAGTGAACCGACGCCTGACGTGACTTATTTTAAGCCAATCCAGGATCTTTCTGGAACCCTAACTACCATATGTTCCGCACTATAAGGCGCACCACATTATAAGGCGCATAGAACAGACGCTACAGTGGAGGCTGGGGTTACGTTCTGCATCCATTAGATGGAGCTGCGCTGAAGGGAACGTCAACATAACAGTCAGGGGAGGTCGTCTTGTTGCTTCCTCCACTTCGGTACCATTGATTGGTTCATGTTCAACTCTCTGGCTGCTGCTCTATTCCTGTGTTCTCCTGCGTGACTAATGGCCTTGAGTGTAAACTCTGCGTCGTAAGCGCGTCTCTTAACAGGAGCCATTTTGGGCTCTTTACACAAACACACATGGAAATGAAACGGCACGCTTCACGCAGTCGTATATCTCAACATGCACCGCGCTTTACTTCTTCTACGGGGAAAATAGAGTCGGCGGCTGCTCACCGTAGTTGGAGACCTGTTGTGGCTCAATATTGGTCCATATATAAGGAGGTAGGGAATGGTATGACCATGTTCACGAGTGAGGGGACGATGGAGTGCGAGTTTGGCCGGATAATCGGAGCAGTGGGGGCGGTGCTGCAGTCGCTCTACCGCACCGTTGTGACCAAAAGAGAGCTGAGGAAGGCAAAGCTCTGGATCTACCGGTCAGTCCTGGTTCCTACCCTCACCTGTGGTCATGAAAGCTGGGTCACGACCGAAAGAACGAGGTTGCGGGTACAAGTGTCTGAAATGTGTTTCCTCAGGAGGGGGTCTGGAGTCTCCCTTTGAGAGAGGGGGAGAAGTTCAGCATCCGTGAGGAACTCGGAGTAGAGCCGCTGCTCCTTTGCGTTGAAAGGAGCCAGTTGAGGTGGTTCAGGATCATCTGGTAAGGATGAACCCTGGGCGCCTCCCTAGGGAGGTGTTCCGGGCACGTCCAGCTGGGAGGAGGCCTCGGGGAAGACCCAGGACCAGGTGGAGAGATTAGATCTCCACACTGGCCTGGGAACGCCTCAGGATCCCCCAGTTAGAGCTGGTTAATGTGGCCTGGGAAAGGGAAGTTTGGGGTCCCCTGCTAAAGCTGCTGCCCTCGCGACCCGACCCCGGATAAGAGGCTGAAGATGAGATGAGATGAGATGAGATATAAGGAGCACCGTATTATAAGACGCACTGTCGGCTTTTGAGACATTTGAAGGTTTTTAGGTGCAACTTATAGTGCGGAAAATACGTTATTTCATTTCTTTTCTCACCAGATTTAGTCACTGTGAGGCCGTTTCACAGTGTTGACTTAAACACTCTCATCTGTTGGTTTTGGAGTCGCTGTAATTGACCTGTCCTGTTCTTTAGGTGTGAGGACGTGTTGATGAACACTGTAGACAGTTGTGTCTGTCTGATGTTTTGTATTGTCTCTGGAAAGACACACGCCGCTTTTGTTTTCAGCTGAATGACCTGGAAAAGTAATCGCCTTCGTTGTAGTGGCTGCAGAATCTCATCAGCACATCTGAACACGTCAGTTAATAGAAATATAATACTTATGACATACAGGGGACATACTTACTTGTTCTTGGCTTAGAGTCACCAGATGTGGGAATAAAGCCTTCCATCGACCTCCTACTTCAGCTGCCGTTGTCCTTCCTTCATTTTCCATTAAAACAAATACAAAAATGCTCTTATCACGTCATGTAAATAGCTTTACAGTACAGTAGTAACTCCATCTCACCGCTAACAGCAAAAGCCTTTGGCCCCAATACAGCAAGATAGTGTCGTTCATGTCTCAGATTTTCATTTTCAGCGCGGACAACCAAGTAGTAAAGTGTGTTTACGGTCTTACTGTTGTAAATAGATGAATACACACAGTTTTAAATGAGACTGTAGCTCCACAGTCACTGTCAAACAGCAGCAGGAGGAGGTGGTGAGTGTTAATCACAAATGTCTGCATCAGGCGTGTCGTTAGACCTCGGCGTTCGAGGCTGAACCCCCTGACCTCTGTGCCTATTGATAAAAAAAAGTTGAATATGATGATGAAAACAGCCAAGTACAGGAGACTTTTATGTGGTTGCGTTACAGCCACAGATGCAACACTGTAGCAGAGACAACCACAAAATTCTGACGTGTCCACACTGACTTGAACACGCCGGGTGTCTCCTTTAAATCCTCTCAGGAAGATGTTTACGGACGCACTCCCACTGTGCGTCCGTCCCGTGCCCCGTGCTTTAGGGTCCTTGTCCCCCCCTCCAGGCCCGTTTGTACTCACACTACCTGGGCCTCGGAGAATGCTTCTTGCTGCCTATACGTCATCACGCCGTAACACGTCACACGCATTGATGACGTCATGGCGATGCGTGGCTTTGTTTCCAGATCTTTCCGTAGACCTCAGAGTTTTTGTGCGTCTTGTCGACTGTTTTTGAATCTTTTCATCGACCAAATCTGCAGTAAACACTCCACCTCCGCATCACACCAACGTGAACCTTTCACCGCCATTGTTTGAAATGTCCACGCATGGTCCCTCCTTCTTTTTTCTACGTCCCAACAGGCGCACAGGAAATGACCTCAGAACCGCCGCAGGCCTCGTGCTCGTGCATGTGCGCATGCTCGTGCTCGTACATGTGCAAACGTGCTTTACTAAAGCCCACCTCTCCCAAACGGGCCGTGGACAGCAACCGTGCCGCTCCTAGACGTGGTACGGTTGCACTCACACTGGTCAAAGGAACCAGACTTTAGCCGTGAAACCTGTTTGGGCACGGGACGGAGGCACAGTGTGAGTGCGCCCTTAGATCCCGAAAGCCTGTTGTTGACCAGGTACCACCTCCCCTGAATAAAACGCAGGGGAAGCAAAGAAAGAGAGCATCTTCTCTGACCAGCTAGCAGATAAGGGGCCGTCACATGATCAGCTTTCTGCACTGGGCTCACCGCGAGGTCGGGCGCAGAGACCCAGTAAACGGCTAAATCAACGTTAGCATAAAAACAGCAGTTAGCTTGTCAACTGCCTCTTCACAAACCTGGTGTGACTAGAGATTGTGATACGACTTTTAATGTAACGTTAAATAGTTCGGGAAACTCTGACACACAATCCTCCATCTTCATAACCGGCTTGATGTCGCTCTCTGGTTGCCTAGGAAACCTAAACGTCACACTCAAAGCTTCTATCACATTGGTCGAGCTTTTGAAAGGTCAAAGTTTGACTGATTTGAACTTTGAGCGCAGCGGCAGAGAGGCTAATCTGAGCGGTGCGCGCCGCTTCCCCGGGCGCTAATGCCACCTCCATAGGAAATGAACGGCGCGGCCGGAGCAAAGCGTTTTCACCGCGGATCGTGCGAAGGGACCTTCAGCCATTTTAACCCATTTTCTTTTAGCAGCGTTCTGGTTTCTAATAATATTCCTGTTCTTTAAATGTTTGCGTAGATTTCTGAATATAAGCAACGGATCCATTTCCCTCTGAAGCCTTTTGTTCCACCGTGAAATATAATTACGCTTTAAAATATGAAAGAAATCACAATTAAAACACTTTAATGGTGAAATGACAGGTGTCACAGTGAGACTGATGCCCATTCACATACACTGAATGATGCTTTTCCTCTCCAGTAATGTTTAAAAGTGATGTTTTATGTTTTTGAATGTGACTGATGTGAATAATGTGTGTAAAGTGTTAAATAAGTGATAAATGAGACGAGGCTGAACAACAGCCGCACTGCGACCGCTGTAGTGAATCACGTCCGTGCGGAGTGTGTATCATCGGTGCACAGTTAATCCATGTTGTGACATAAAACACACAACACACACACACACACACACACACAAGGGGAGCTTTACTTCACTGAAATTTATTGATGGTTCGATGCTATTACAATAAAATATATTGAAAGAAAACAATGTTTTGGTCACATTCTTCTTTTTGTGAGGAAAGAAAAAACACTTCAGTTAAAGAAGGGACCGTCAACTCACAGGAGAATCCAAAACGTAAGAGCGGAAACAAAGGCAATACCAAGAGAATCACTTCCACGACAGTAGCGATTTGACCTCAACATAAAGCGGAGAACTTCATCGGTTGAAATGTATCTTCATCTTGCAGTAGATATTCACTTCACGACATAAATATACTGTACAGAGTGCTAACACAGCTAGCTCAACTGGAAAACCAAGATGTGTGTGTGCGCGTGTGTCTCTTTGTGTGTGTGTGTGTGTGTGTGTGTGTGTGTGTGTGTGTGTGTGTGTGTGTGTGTGTGTGTGTGTGTGTGTGTGTGTGTGTGTGTGTGTGTGTGTGTGTGTGTGTGTGTGTGTGTGTGTGTGTGTGTGTGTGTGTGTGTGTGTGTGTGTGTTCAGGCAGACATTGAGTTAAGGCAGGCGGAGTGATTGTCTACGATACCTTGAAACAGACAAACAAGGAATGATTCTTTTTAAAATGTCCACAGTGAGAAAAGTTGAGCTGCACAACATCGCAAACGCTGCTTTTTGACCCTGTCGTCGTTTTTCGGTCGTTCTTTGTGACGGAGAGGGTGAAAATGACTCCCATTGTCTTCACCGCTGAGAGTCATGTGCTCTCTGGAGAGTAGTTGTTGTTACATTTCGACATATAAGTGTCACGGACGCACTGACTGCTACAAACACGCAGAGCAGCGGTTCAGGCTTCTGATACTGTGTGTGTGGGGCCGATAAGGCCGGCAGGGCTGTCCTCCGGGCGTCTGATGAGATATTATGTTTCACGTAGATACAGGAATATTACAGATATTCCTATCAGTGGAGAGTTTTAGCGACCTGTGACGGTCACACTTCAACCCCAACAGATGTTTCTATTCACGTGGAATTCCTTTTTTCGACACTTGCACTCGTCAAATAAGACGTCAAGACAGTTTTTTCATGTAAAAACTATTAAAACTGCAGTGGGCAAGTCTTGCAGATGGACTTTCCGACTCTCACGCCCCTCCCCCTCTTCCACCGAGCTCCTCCCTCTCTCTCTCCAATCGAGTGCTCGTAAGTGCGCGTGCACCAGATTCCTGTGAATGCGCCCGTGTCTTCTCTTATCGATAAACTGCATGGAGTACACGCTACATCGAGGTAGGCTGGCTAACTTACTCATAGATAGCAACTGCTAACGTCATTTAGTGTATGCTAGCTTGAGGCGTGTGTCTGTGATATTGTAACATGATGGAGTGGGGTGGGGGGGGGGGGGGGGGGGGTCTGTGGCGTGTGCACGAACTATGACTGAGTCTGTGCTGAGTGGACAGGATGATACAGGCGCCGTGTATATTTGCAAAACCAAAAACAGGCTCTAGCATATTGTTAGCTTCAGCGAATATGATCAAACAATTGTTGCCTCCTGGGACTTTAGCGGAGAAATCCCGGAGAGATGCTAACAGCCGAATGCGGCTAACAGTGATTAGCTCAGGGCAGCATGGTGAAGGCATTCAAAGGTCTTTTTTAACCACTAATGCTGCTGAAAATAACAGCAAACCTCTGCAGCAGCATGAGAAGAGTCCCTACACACAAAACAAAGCAGCAACAGCGTAGTTAGTGAAGCCAGAGTTTATTAAAGAGTGTTTTAAAGACTTACCTACTGGCCCCTGTACCAGCTCCTCTCATAGTAAAGTCCATTACAGTGAAAGGAGCCCATTGGTGCTTTGTTGTGTGTGTAGGGACTCTTCTCATGCTGCTGCAGAGGTTTGCTGTTATTTTCAGCAGCATTAGTGGTTAAAAAAGACCTTTGAATGCCTTCACCGTGCTGCCCCGAGCTAATCACTGTTAGCCCCGTCCGGCTGTTAGCGACTCTACAGGATTTCTCCGTTAATAGTTGTTACATGAAAAAAAACTGTCTCGATGAAAGTGTCAAAAAAAAAGACCACGTGATGATTTTACGCTGGAATTTCACTCGTTATTTATTCATTACGACGTTACGTTGCATTTACGTTTGTCGAATAATGAAGACATCGTTTAATATTGTCTCTTCTAAACTGAAAATAAGAGCTGGATCTTCTAGAAACAGAATGACTCAAAAGACGTTCTGGTGTCGTCCTCATTAGAAAACAAAGAATAAAGAAACATGAATCAGAATAAAGCACTAATGACCTTTATGTTGCTGTCCAGTACGCCCACCTGACACTCTGTATACAAGCTCATTTTGTTAAATCACATACTTTTATCTGTATTTTGAGGATTAAGTGGAGACACTACAGTTAATTTTTAGATTTGGAAACATTTATTCTACTTCTGTGTGTAGATTTCTCCTCGTTAATCCTCAAAGCAAGTTCAGTCAAAAGCAACTGGACTCGGTTATTTGCCAGGAAGACGTTTCACTTCTGATCCAAGAGGCTTCATCAGTTCATGGACGCATCTGACCAGGACCAGGACCAGGCTGGGACTGGACCAGGACCAGGACCAGAACCAGGCTGGGACTGGACCAGGACCAGGACCAGGCTCTGACTGGGACTGGTCCAGGACCAGAACCAGGCTGGGACTGGACCAGGACGAGGCTGGGACTGGTCTAACTAACTGGTGTGGAGATCCAGGTATTTAACCTCTCACAAGGCCGATGATGTCACTGGAACCCTTTGTGATCCAAGTGCGTTGGTTGGGAAGTTGGTTTCGACTTCGTTAGTGCTCTATTGAGTCTGAACGACAGTCGTTGGGGTCACAGGAGGCCATTTGTGAACAGCCACTCTAACGACGTTTTTTTGCTACTTGGAGCACAAAGGGTTCCAGTGACATCATCGGCCTTGTGAGAGGTTAAATACCTGGATCTCCACATCAGTTAGTTGGACCAGTCCCAGCCTGGTCCTGGTCCTGGTCCTGGTTCTGGTCCTGGTCCTGGTCCAGTCCCAGCCTGGTCAGATGCGTACATGAACTGATGAAGCCTCTTGGATGAGAGGTGAAACGTCTTCCTGACAAACAACCAAGTCCAGTTGCTTTGGACTGAAGCTGCTTTGAGGAGAACGACGACCTGGACAAATGAGAACCTTCACAGGCTCCTTGTTAACATAGACATAAACATATAAAATGCCCTTTTCTAAAAATTTAGACTGCACTGCAGTTTCATTTACAGACACCGCCCTTTCCAGTGACGTCCCTCTCTATGTTCTGAATGTTTTTACTGAGGGGTTCGTTCAGATATTCACATTTTATTCCTAAAAACATGGAGAAACAGTTTTTTTTAACATCCAAAACCACTTCTGTAAGAACTTATGTCGACATAATCTAATGTTTATGATTCCTGTTCTGGAAATGTTTGCAAATCAGTGCATGTTTCTTAAGTTAATGGCGTATTTTATTCTCTTATATTCAAACTTAATGTTTCAGAAAACTTGGAATACAAAAATAACTGTGAACAATCAACTGGGGGAGTGTCATGGTGACGTCAATGAGGTTCTTTCACCTTTCACCTGTCGTGTCTCCCCTGAACTCTTTAACCCGCCGCTTCATGTCGGATGTACCTGTCGCACTTAAACACAGAGCACGCAGGGCAGAGTGGCGAGGACCGCGGGCCCACTCCAGCGCACGATTGTCAACCGCAAGCATGTGACTCTGTTTTGATAGTTCAGTGAAAGCCGGTTACGGCGGCAAACACCCGAGAACAGGTGTGTGACACACTGGATTGCATTTAAAGCTATGGTCTATTGGAATATGGAACATTGGTAATTGTTATTAACATCGTTCATACGGTGATTATGGTCCTGTAGTCCGATCTACACGACGTGAATAACAAAAAGAACCAAACAAATCCAGTCAGTCTATCAGTCGTAGGCCTGCATAGAAGTTGACCAATGGGAGCCTTCTGGGACGGATGGCTCCCATTGGCTCGTACGTTCGTCCAATCCCGTCGTCCCATCTGCCTCTCGTCATCCCGCCTCGTGCCCTCCCACTCCTCCCTCCCTCTCTGTAAACTCTGAGCAGCTAGTGATTAGCTTAGCAGCTCAGCTACCGGAGCGTCTGTTACCATGGAGACGGAAACAGATGCTGAGTCAGCAGATTTTTTGTTCAACAGGTCATCTTTGTGTTTTATTGTTGTAGATGTTCCATAAACAGCCTCCATTAGTCTGTTTCCAATACTGGTTTATGACTGTGAAAGTCCACGCTCTGATAAACGCACGTCAACACACGTTAGCATACGTAAGCCTTGTGTTTTTAGCATTGTAAGCTAAGGTAGAGACGCGGCAGAGGCGGGCGTGTGGTTTGGAGGCTAGGGAGGGCGATACGAGCTCACGGGGAGGGGTTTTATTGTGTGCATGTGTGTCGGGGGGGTCAGAATGTCGACCAGAGTTTTAACTTGTAAATGAAACAACAACAACGTGTAGCTGTCGTGGTCACGGCCGCTTGTCGACATGAACACCAACAGGAACCAGAGAGCAAACGTGTGAGTGGGTCTAACACACACACACACTACTGAGGGCTCGACATTTGATTGGCATTTGATGGCATTGATCATTCCTCACATACTGGGGGGGGGGGGTGCCCCTCGGTGTAAATACTCACTATAAAACCAAATATATAAAAAGAGCGAGAGCCGCAGGGTCGCAGGAGAGTCAGAGAGCGTCAGAGGTGGATGAACACGTTGATTTGGGGCTTTTTTAACAGGATTTGTTGACGATACAAAAGAAAGAAAGAAGCATTAACCGTATTTACAGCGAGTGTGAGCGTAACCACGTTCGTTACGGGCACTGGAAACCAGCTGTGCTCACTGCAAACATATCCGTGTCAGCACACACTCAGATCGGTCCTTCTCGGGTCCACGTACAGCACGGCGTGATGATGAGTGCGAGTGTGAACGCGGCACTGTCATTTTTGGAGGAGCCATTGTTTCTCGAGGCTCTTCAACAAAGAAGAAAGAAAAAAAACGTCAAACCAAATGTTGCAGATGCGTCTTTCTCCTCCCCGCGTCGTCTCCGTCAGGCGCCTCGGTGAAAACGCACAGATGCTTCCTTTTGTCTTTCACGTCTTTACTCCGAGACTCCTTTTGCACATTGTCTCCCCCCCCTCCTCTTCCTGTGTCTCTCTGTTCTAGCGTCGCTGTGTGGAGTTCTTCCTCCCTCTCTCCGTCCGTGTCCCTTCCTCTTACGCGTCTTTCTTTCTTCTTAAGAGTTCGATCAATAACTGAAGGATGTGTGTGTTTCTTAGCATGTCTGGCTTCTATATATCAATATATTAACATCTACGTAGATTAAAAGAAAACTATATTATATCGAACTCCATATTTCGCTCTTTTTTTAACATCGTTGGCAAAACAGTGAGCGCGGCTCGTCATCCCGAAGCCTGTCTCCGTCTAATAAAGATTAATAATCACGTAGAAACAGCGTCGGTCAGCTCAGAACCGCAACGTCGCATCGGACGTTTCGATCCAAAATAGCTAATTTGACGTTAATTTTTGGAAAGAAGCTAGAAAAAGTGTTGGATCGTTGCACGTCCGCTCACCTAGCAAGCGTTCAACAGACGTTTCCACGCGTGTCGTCTCGATTTGCGGTGCGACGGTTCAACGTGAGCCGACCAGCACCGTGTTTCACAACAGAATCCCTAAAGTAGCATCGGACACAGTGTTACAGTGACATCACGGTGATATTTGGGAGCGGCTGCTGCTTCGTGAGTGTTCAGCATGCATGCAAGCCGGAGTCTGAGGCTCCGTTCACACCGCAGCTCACAGTGACCTGATGTTTACCCTCGTGTGTGACGCGTATCTGATTCTTCTGACAGTGTGAGCAGAACAAGAACCATTGAATCTGACATTTGCCATCAGAATCAGTCCACGCGCTACTGAATCAGATACGTATCAGATCAGATTATCACATTTAATGTACCGTATTTTCCGCACTATAAGGCGCATAGTCAGTCAGGGCTGGGGTTACGAGTTGGAGTTTGTCCTCCAGCTGCAGCCGTCTCGCTCTGTTCCCTCTAAACTCTGTTTAGTCTTCTTTACTTGGCGCAGGTCGTCTTGTTGCTTCCTCCACTTCGGCACCATTGATTGGTTCATGTTCAACTCTCTGGCTGCTGCTCTATTCCCGTGTTCTACTGCGTGACTAATGGCCTTGAGTTGAAACTCTGCGTCGTAAGCGTGTCTCTTAACAGGAGCCATTTTGGGCTCTTTACACAAACACACACATGGAAATGAAACGGCACGCTTCACACAGTCGTATATCTCAACATGCACCGCGCGTTACTTCTTCTACGGGGGAATTAGAGTCGGCGGCTGCTCACCGTAGTTGGAGACCTGTTGTGGCTCAATATTGGTCCATATATAAGGAGCACCGCACTGTCGGCCTCATAGTGCGGAAAATACGGTACTTTGACCTCATTCTGACCCACGCTGCACTGTTTTGTAAATGAATGAACAATAAAGTTGATTGCAAAGAAAGAAGTGTGTCACAGGAACAGAATCAGAACAAACATGGAGGACAGCAGTGAAGCAGGCGACCAGTGGAGGGAGAGGGAACCTTTAGACCTCATTAGTATTTGGGGGGGGGGACACTTAAAACCATGAAGTCCTACAGTGCCGGGTTGCTGTTGACGTGTTCTCGTCCGTAAACACCGTTGTGTTGTGATGTCATCAACGATCGACTGTTCATGCGGGTCACTTCAGGAGCGTGAGAATCCGTAGACAACAACAAAAAATCAGATTTAAGCAATAAATCAGAGTTGCATTGGGACCTGCAGTGTGAACGGAGCCCTGGCGTTTGCCGGGCCGCTCCGTGGGCCGTAGAAAATCTCGTTGGGGATGTCGTGTTTAGATTTTTGAGAGCAGGGTAGAAAATCCAGTCTATAAAGGTCATATTAACGCAGCTCTGCAGGATATGAAAACACTGAAAAACGTAAAACTACATTGAGTACAGATGGAGCTTTTATAATTCCAAAGTCTAGAGAACATTTCCTCCCGTCCAACTCAAACAGACGCCCTCGCGCGGACGACCCAGTGGGAACCCGTCTATCTTCGTTTGATGTTTTCACACTTTCCCTCCCGTACGCACACAGTCTCACCTAGGGAAACCACACGTGAAGGTGGGGCGTACCCCTCACACGCACGCTCGTTTGGCGTGCAGCATCTCGATGAGCAGGTTGTTGCAGGGCACCTCTCCGCTCAGGTGCATGTAGCACAGGTAGTCCTCGGCCTGTGTGCTGAGGGAGCGCAGCTCCGGCAGCCGCACCACCAGCTGGCTGAACTTCTCCTGGAACTGAGGGTAGGTGGACAGGGTGTACTCCAGCAGAGCCCCGTTCACCTGCTCCTGGACGCCCTCCACGAACGCCTGGTCCTCGAGCAGCTTCACATCTGCACGAACGCACAGAGGACAAACATGGATTATGACTCAGCGAGGGGAACATGTCTCTCTGGGCTGCACAGTCTGGTACTGTTTGTTTAATCAGGACCTGAAATTGAAATGTTCTCATGAGGACCCGAGCAACGACTTCTGTGGCTCAGTGGTAGAGTGGGTCGTCCTCCAATTGAGAGATCGGCCGTTCGATCCCCAGCTTCCTCTGTCAACATGTCAAAGTGTCCTTGGGTAAGACACTGAACCCTGGGCTGCACATGGGTGTGTGAATGTGGTGTGAATGGTCAGACTAGATGGTCTGTAGACGTCCACTGCCATCAGCAATGTGGTTGGCCGGCCAGGAGGTCAGTGCCACCGTTACCTTGGTAACCGAAGACTACTGCATTACACCTCACCTGGACTACAAACTGGACAACTTCACAGAGAAGGTACCTGCCTGCGATGTCAATTTACCATTTACCAACTGAAAGTCAGGCCAGCGGAGGTTCAATTGAAATTGCTCTGTTTATTTTTATTTTTATTTTCCAAAATAATTTGCCTTTTTGGAGACTTTATCATTTTCCAAAAACTAGATTTAGAACTAGAACTTCCAAATGCACAAAAAAGCCTCTTGGAGCAATATCCTAAATTCAACAGGAAGTCGGCCATTTTAAATTTTATGGCCATTTTCTGGCGTTTTCACGCGTCGCACTTTAACAAACTCCTCCAAAATTGTTTTTATCGGATCAAACCATCGTGAAAACTTTTTACTGCACAGTGCGATCGTGACATGGCGCCAACGTGACGCCTTTTTTTTCACCATTAAAACAGGAAGTTGTCCATATATGGTCGGATCACCGTCCCTCCCTATAACCCTAAGGTGTTAGGGAGTTAACCCTCCTGTTCTCCTAAAGGTCAATTTGACCCCATTTAATGTTTAACATCTCTAAATAACGACGTCTTTTTGTGTTTTTTTGCTTTATATTTATGACTTTTCCTCATTTTATGGGGACGACTCATAAAAAACCTAAAATTATCATGATTATATATATTTTTATTGTTCTTATCGTACATGTACTTGTCTCATCGGTGTTCCTTTGGGTCAGTTTGATCATCTGGATGATTTAAAACATTATTATTATTGTTTATTTTACATTTCAAATATTATATGAGGTCAAATTCATGCTGCTGTCCTTGATAACGGACGTTACTTTCATTCCAGATGTTACAAATAACACAAAATAGCACTTAAAATAACAGACTTTCTGTAAAACACACACACAGAAATCCCTCCATGCAGTTTAACATCAGTGATATTTTTCATTCTGTTAAATAAAAACATAAAGTACCCGACTTCACTTGAGTCACACAGGGATTATGATCATTTTACACATGTTTAACGGTCAAATTGACCCCAAGAATAAATGGTGTTAGTCAAATTTGAGGGCAACAGGAGGGTTCAGATGCGTTTGTAGAAAGTCTTTTTTTGCAGATTCTTTAAAAAGGTGCAAAAAAAGACGTATTTGGATAAAAACTGCACCGTTTCTTGGCAGAATTGATTTTTGAAGGCTCATATATTTGCATTGAAGCTGCTCAAAGCCACTGAATACAACATTTAAACGCTTTCATTCAGAGACTGTTTACAAGTAATTAAATATCCAATATAAATATAATTAATTTTAGTTTTACATCAGTGTGTTTTATAACATCCTGCTGCACGAGAAGCATCCATTTATGTTATAAACCGCAGCTACTGGGGTTTTGTGCGCTGTGTCTATACTTAAGTATGAAATAAGGTGGTCGCATATGTGTGTGCGCGTGTGTTCACGTGTGTGTGTGTGTGCGCGTGTGTTTGCATGTGTGTGTGTGCGCGTGTGTTCACGTGTGTTCGCATATGTGTGTGCGCGTGTGTTTGCATGTGTGTGTGTGCGCGCGTGTTTGCATGTGTGTGTGTGTGTGTGTGTGCGCGCGTGTGTTTGCATGTGTGTGTGTGCGCGCGTGTTTGCATGTGTGTGTGTGTGTGTGTGCGCGTGTGTTTGCATGTGTGTGTGTGCGCGTGTGTTCGCATGTGTGTGTGTGTGTGTGTGTGTGTGCGCGTGTGTTCGCATATATGTGTGCGCGCGTGTGTTCGCATTAATGTGTGTGCGCGTGTGTTCGCGCGCGCACGTGTGTGTGTGTTCGCGTGTGTGTGTATGTGTGTGTGTAGCTAGGTGACAATAGCCGAGTCTTCCGGTGGACGGGCATTCAGCATCAGCTGAGCCTATCTCCGAGAATCCATTCACGCAGTAATTAAATGTTTTGAATCAATGTTCTGAATCATCTTTTCAAACTGCTTAAGGGCAATTAAATTACCCTGACGAGCGTGACTCCGGAGGCGAGCGAGAGCGAAGAAGCCGCAGCCAAAGGCAGCAAATATTTTCTGTCTGTGACAAGTGCTCTCCGCGTTCTAAAGCTCTTTGTTCCGCGCTCGCCGGGACTAAACAGCAAACACTTCTGGGAATCCGACATCTACGCTCTCTCCATCTGCACACGCCGCCGCATGAATGTCGGACCCATCGAGTGATAGACCCATCCATTACGGTTTCTTTTGAATGCCATTAGTGGACAATGGCGGAGCATGTCTTTGTTAATGTTGGCTTTTGTCAACCCTGGAAATTTAATTAAGTGAATTTATTGGAGGGAAAAAGGCCAGTTTGGAAAACACTTGTACGCGTACGGGGAAAATAGGCATTGCGGATAATCTTCCATTGTGGCATTTTATCATTAAAGTGTTGGTGTTGCTGAACGCATTCCGCCAAAGCACTGCATCAGTATGGCGCCGCGGTGCAGCCGTTCTCCTGGAGACGAATGGTCTGCAAACCGCACGCCAAGTTCAAGAGCACGGTTATTTTTAACGGAGGTCAGTCGAGGATCGGTCCCTCTGAACCGTCCTGTGGCCCTCAAATTTCCCTAACTTCGGTCGACCCTTCAAAATAAAATGACAATAAATGGTTTTAAAACGTTGAATCGAACTCGTAAAGCACCATAAAAAGGAAGATAGTGGAATTAATTTATCTATTTCCCTGAGTGTTTAATGCATAAGTTGATATAGTGAAGGAAATATTTAATGTGCAGCGTAAATATGTATATATTATATAATATAATCATCTTAATCCACCCGTCCTGTGCTGAAACATGATCATTTAAGGGTCTTCACCCTCCTGTTGCCCTCAAATTACACAAACACCATTTATTCTTGGGCTCAATTTGACCGTTAAACATCTGGAAAATGATCATAATCAATGTGTGACTCAGGTTAAGTCGGGTACTTTATGTTTTTATTTAACAGAATGAAAAATATCACTGATGTTAAACTGCATGGAGGGATTTCTGTGTGTGTGTTTTAAAGTAACTCTGTTATTTTAAGTGCTATTTTGTGTTATTTGTAACATCTGGAATGAAAGTAACGTCCGTTATCAAGGACAGCAGCATGAATTTGACCTCATATAATATTTGAATTGTAAAATAAACAATAATAATAATGATTAAATCATCCAGATGATCAAACTGACCCAAAGGAACACCGATGCCACAAGTACATGTACGATAAGAACAATAAAAAATATATATAATCATGATAATTTTAGGTTTTTTATGAGTCGTCCCCATAAAATGAGGAAAAGTCATAAATATAAAGCAAAAAAACACAAAAAGACGTCGTTATTTAGAGATGTTAGACATTAAATGGGGTCAAATTGACCCTTAGGAGAACAGGAGGGTTAATACTTACTTTATACTGTATATAAAAATGTGAATTTCCTCCTTTTAAAGTGTTTTAACCGGACAAACCTGGAATCAGCTTAAGGTAAATATCACAATATCACATTTCTGACAGATGATGATCAACACCACGCGTACACTCATCTCCGCGCTGACACGTGACCATGAACGCTGACTCACTGGGGTTGAACAGGAGCAGGAACTTCAGACAGGCGATCTCCCTGCGGTCCAGCTGCAGCGCCCGCAGCCTCGCCGCCAGCTCCTGGCCCCTCTGGACCAGACTCGACAGAGTCGCCTCGGATTGGGTCAGAATGAACGACAGCTCCACCTGAAAATATGTGTTTGGTTATTTTCAAAGTCTCTTATTTTCAGAAGCACTTTACGATTCAATCTCCAAACTCCAGCCAGGCCCCGTTTAGATGAGGACGATCTAGAAAGTGGCGTTGCGGTGACGCAAAAGTGTGTAAATTGGATGTAGTGTGCACGTCAGGTGTGTCGGTGGAGCTGTGAGGCACTGCCACACAACAGCACCCAGAGCTGGTGCATGCTGGGAAACGTCCTTCTCCTTCTCTCCCTAACAGCGGAGAAGCAGGACGCCGTACAGCGTGACGGGGATCTGCAGCACGGTCTGCAGCCTCCCACAGTCTCGGCTCCACTCAGGACACTTGAACGTCCCACTGATGGAAACAGTCCCACGTGTTTGTTGTTGTTTACCTGAACTCTGCACACGGATGTTACGGAAACACGCACGCCACGTGAGCCAGCCTTTTACCTTTACACGCAAACACAACGCTGGAGCAGATCAGAGCTCACTTTAGTGTTTTTACCTTTACACGCAAACACAACGCTGGAGCAGATCAGAGCTCACTTTAGTGTTTCTACCTTTACACGCAAACACAACGCTGGAGCAGATCAGAGCTCACTTTAGTGTTTTTACCTTTACACGCAAACACAACGCTGGAGCAGATCAGAGCTCACTTTAGAGTTTTTACCTTTACACGCAAACACAACGCCAGAGCAGATCAGAGCTCACTTTAGTGTTTTTACCTTTACACGCAAACACAACGCAGGAGCAGATCAGAGCTCACTTTAGTGTTTTTACCTTTACACGCAAACACAACGCCAGAGCAGATCAGAGCTCACTTTAGTGTTTCTACCTTTACACGCAAACACAACGCCGGAGCAGATCAGAGCTCACTTTAGTGTTTTTACCTTTACACGCAAACACAGCTGTTTTAAGGCCCGAAAACGCCATCGTTGTCTAAACGAAAGGCATTTCAACCGCGAGCGTTGTCATGTAAACGGGGCCTAAGGTTATTACTCAATGTCAGTTGAAGCGTAGAGGATGCAGTGTGTTAAGGTAAGTCCACCGTCAGTTCTCTGAGTGTCCACTAGGGGCAGGTTTAATAACAGAGCAGTTTCTCATTGAGCCCCATGTTAAACAGGCCGTTTACACAGCATCATTAAACCTGTTTAAGGACAAAAGAACATTCTAGTCTGTGTGTTTAGCTCAGATCTCCATGACAACACTAAGGGGGAGGGGCTAGTTTTTATTTGATTGGAGGTTAAAGTTTATGAATAATTAGGGGCGTGGCCTCTTGAGTGACAGCTAGCCTCTGTCCCTCACTTCTCCTCGGAGGTAAACGTCAGCCAGATGGACGTACGCCCCTCCCCCCAACGTCACATACATCTTGAGACGCTAGATGGCGCTGTTCTGCTCATTCTCCAGATTCAACCTTTGAGTGAGGTAGGTACGTAAGTGGTCAACATAAAATAGTAATTGATGGGGGAAAGTTTACGTGTAAGTCAGGGGTGTGAAAAAAGTTGTGATAACATTTGAAATGACTTCACCTTCCTGTTCACCTTGGGGGCAGTTTGACCCCGTTCAATGTTTCACATCTGTAAAAACACGGTTGACACTTTTTTTGCTTCATCTAAGGGCGCATCGCCATGACGTCATCAATGCGTGTGACGTGTTACGGCGTGATGACGTATAGGCAGCAAGAAGCATTCTCCGAGGCCCAGGTAGTGTGAGTACAAACGGGCCTGGAGGGGGGGACAAGGACCCTAAAGCACGGGGCACGGCACGGAGGAACAGTGGGAGTGCGCCCTATGTGTGATAGACTGGCGTCCTGTCCAGGGTGGATCCCGCCTCACGCCTGATGTCAGCTGGGACACCCCCCACCCCCACCCCCCCGCGCAACCCAGCGACCCCGACAGGGACAAGAGGCTGAAGATGAATGAATGCTATTTAGGTCGTCAACAAACACACGCGGAGTCCCCGACATTAAAACTTGAGTAACAGCCATGATTACGATCTTTTCCTGGATCTTTAAATTATTGCGGTCAAATTGCCGCAATGATAAATGGTGTTATTCAAATTTGAGGGTAACAGGAGGGTTAAGATATTAGCGTGTTATTCATTTGGTGAATGGTTTTAACGCATTCGAGGGTTCTGTAGTAATAATATAACAGTGTGTCACAACGTCTGAGCTCCTAACTCTTAAACTAATGTCACTTTCATCCATTTCAGAGGCTTTCAGAGAGTTTGGGCTTTAAATCAACTCAGATATTGAGAAATATTATGAGTTTTAGTGCAAAACATGGACTATTCAGTATAAAGATACCTGCATTGTTGTTTAACCTTTAAGACTCCATTTATGTCTTTACAGTTTGATGGATCGAGCAAACGCAGTTGGATCCACAGTCCGGACTCACGGAGGGGCCGGACTTTAGGCCCAGTTTGTCTGAGGTGCAGGCGGAGCTGTAAACGAGCCTCCACTCGCCAAATGGGACTAAAATATTCCCTGGTGACTTAAGTTTGGAGGCTCGGCGCCACGAGGCGGGTAAATAATAATAATCAATATTTGCTGATACAGCAAAACGTTGTAGTAGCAAAAAATTATGAATTATGACGGTTGCATACGTTAGCGTAATATATTATTATATTATTATATTATTATTATTATTATTATATTATTATTATATATGGATGGAAAAAGTAGATTTAGTACCGTGACTTAATTAATTTAACAAAAAATAAAAAGTAGTTTTATTTATTTAAAAATAAATAAAAAGCAGATTTAGTAAATTTACTAAATTAATTTATAAATAAAAAGCAGATTTAGTACATTGATTCAATTCATTTAAAATAAATAAATAAAAAGTAGATTTAGTACATTGACTAAATTAATTTAAAAATAAATAAAAAGCAGATTTAAATAAATAAATAAAAAGCAGATTTAGTAAATTTACTAAATTAATTTAAAAATAAATAAAAAGCAGATTTAAATAAATAAATAAAAAGCAGATTTAGTAAATTTACTAAATTAATTTATAAATAAAAAGCATTTTTAGTACATTGATTAAATTCATTTAAAATAAATAAATAAAAAGTAGATTTTGTAAATTGACTAAATTAATTTAAAAATAAATAAAAAGCAGATTTAGTAAATTTACTAAATTAATTTATAAATAAAAAGCAGATTTAGTATATTGATTAAATTCATTTAAAATAAATAAATAAAAAGTAGATTTAGTACATTGACTAAATTAATTTAAAAATAAATAAAAAGCAGATTTAAATAAATAAATAAAAAGCAGATTTAGTAAATTTACTAAATTAATTTAAAAATAAATAAAAAGCAGATTTAAATAAATAAATAAAAAGCAGATTTAGTAAATTTACTAAATTAATTTATAAATAAAAAGCAGTTTTAGTACATTGATTAAATTCATTTAAAATAAATAAATAAAAAGTAGATTTAGTACATTGACTAAATTAATTTAAAAATAAATAAAAAGCAGATTTAAATAAATAAAAAGTAGATTTAGTACATTGACTAAATTAATTTGAAATAAAAAAGTAGATTCATTTATTTAAAAATAAATAAATAAAAAGCAGATTTAGTACATTGACCAAAATAAGTAATACTTTGGCCTCTTTCCTAAGCGTGTATTTATTTATAATAATGTTCTCTCAATGAAAAGGACGGAAACAGATGTTTATGCAAGGAAAGTTTTTACCGGTAAAAAAAACACTCGGCCGGTGGCGTCTTTGACCTCGCGGCCCCCCTGGGCAGGTAAGAAGTTAGTTTACGGCTCTGGGTGCAGTGCGGGTGAATGGAGTGTGTGCATTGTGCTGAGGAGGGGGGTGTGTGAGGGAGTCCTTACCTCCTGGCCGGTCACCAACAGGATGCTGTCGTCCTGTCCGTGCTGCACTTGTCTGAAGATGTGATCCAGGACCAGGAGCTCAGACCAGCAGTTATGGAGCAGCTTCATTTGATCCCCCACCTCCAGGAGACACGCGGAGACACGCGGAGCGGCAGATGCACAGGGAGACAAAGACACAGACAGGCAGACGTTGAGCACCACAGTCTTCACACACACACTGAACATCACGATCGATCATCATCACTCTGAAGAGTCTTGATCATTCCTCTCCGTCTGCACAGACTCTACGGAGGTTTCACCGCATGAGAGGAGGAAATCCATGTCTGTGTTTGATGAGTTAAACATGTTTCTGTTGCATTTCTGTTGTTGCTTTTCACATGACTCATGGAAACATGTCACAGGTCTGACACCACTTGTGGATCACAGACACTGGACCGCCTCCTGGTACCCCTCGACCCGACCCGGATCTCTGACTCTGATTTGGAGAACCGACGGAGAAAAGAGGGCAACAGAGCTGATCGACCGACCGATGTGTGAGGAAGAACTTTAATAAAGTGCAGAGAGGATGAAGGAATCCAGAAACACATTAAAGAGATTTAAAAAGTCATTTTGCATCTTTTTGTGCTGGTTTTGCATCTATTTTTATTCATTTTGCATCTATTTTTAATCATTTTGCATCTATTTTAAGTCATTTTGCATCTATTTTTAAGTCATTTTGCATCTTTTTTTAGTCATTTTGCATCTATTTTTAGTCATTTTGCATCTATTTTAAGTCATTTTGCATCTATTTTAAGTTGTTTTGCATCTGTTTTTAGTCATTTTGCATCTATTTTAGTCATTTTGCATCTGTTTTTAGTCATTTTGCATCTGTTTTTAGTCATTTTGCATCTATTTTTAGTGATTTTGCATCTATTTTTAGTCATTTTGCATGTATTTTAGTCATTTTGCATCTGTTTTTAGTCATTTTGCATCTGTTTTTATTCATTTTGCATCTGTTTTTAGTCATTTTGCATCTATTTTAGTCATTTTGCATCTGTTTTTAGTCATTTTGCATCTGTTTTTATTCATTTTGCATCTATTTTTAGTCATTTTGCATCTATTTTTAGTCATTTTGCATCTGTTTTTAGTCATTTTGCATCTATTTTAAGTCATTTTGCAACTATTTTTAATCATTTTGCATCTATTTTTAGTCATTTTGCATCTATTTTTAGTCATTTTGCATCTATTTTTAGTTGTTTTGCATCTGTTTTTAGTCCTTTTGCATCTATTTTTAGTCATTTTGCATCTTTTTGTGGTGGTTTTGCATCTATTTTTAGTCATTTTGCATCTTTTTGCGGTGGTTTTGCATCAATTTTTAGTCATTTTGCATCAATTTTTAGTCATTTTGCATCCTTTTTTAGTCATTTTGCATCTTTTTGTGCTGGTTTTGCATCTCTTTTTAGTAATTTTGCATCTTTTTTTAGTCATTTTGCATCTTTTTGTGGTGGTTTTGCATCTATTTTTAGTCATTTTGCATCTATTTTTAGTCATTTTGCATCTTTTTGTGCTGGTTTTGCATCTATTTTTATTCATTTTGCATCTATTTTTAATCATTTTGCATCTATTTTAAGTCATTTTGCATCTATTTTTAAGTCATTTTGCATCTTTTTTTAGTCATTTTGCATCTATTTTTAGTCATTTTGCATCTATTTTAAGTCATTTTGCATCTATTTTAAGTTGTTTTGCATCTGTTTTTAGTCATTTTGCATCTATTTTAGTCATTTTGCATCTGTTTTTAGTCATTTTGCATCTGTTTTTAGTCATTTTGCATCTATTTTTAGTGATTTTGCATCTATTTTTAGTCATTTTGCATGTATTTTAGTCATTTTGCATCTGTTTTTAGTCATTTTGCATCTGTTTTTATTCATTTTGCATCTGTTTTTAGTCATTTTGCATCTATTTTAGTCATTTTGCATCTGTTTTTAGTCATTTTGCATCTGTTTTTATTCATTTTGCATCTATTTTTAGTCATTTTGCATCTATTTTTAGTCATTTTGCATGTATTTTTAGTCATTTTGCATCTATTTTAAGTCATTTTGCAACTATTTTTAATCATTTTGCATCTATTTTTAGTCATTTTGCATCTATTTTTAGTCATTTTGCATCTATTTTTAGTTGTTTTGCATCTGTTTTTAGTCCTTTTGCATCTATTTTTAGTCATTTTGCATCCTTTTTTAGTCATTTTGCATCTTTTTGTGCTGGTTTTGCATCTCTTTTTAGTAATTTTGCATCTTTTTTTAGTCATTTTGCATCTGTTTTTAGTCATTTTGCATCTGTTTTAAGTCATTTTGCATCTATTTTAAGTTGTTTTGCATCTGTTTTTAGTCATTTTGCATCTATTTTAAGTCATTTTGCATCTATTTTAAGTTGTTTTGCATCTGTTTTTAGTCATTTTGCATCTATTTTAGTCATTTTGCATCTGTTTTTAGTCATTTTGCATCTGTTTTTAGTCATTTTGCATCTATTTTTAGTCATTTTGCATCTATTTTTAGTCATTTTGCATGTATTTTAGTCATTTTGCATCTTTTTGCGGTGGTTTTGCATCAATTTTTAGTCATTTTGCATCAATTTTTAGTCATTTTGCATCCTTTTTTAGTCATTTTGCATCTTTTTGTGCTGGTTTTGCATCTCTTTTTAGTAATTTTGCATCTTTTTTTAGTCATTTTGCATCTATTTTTAGTCATTTTGCATCTATTTTAAGTCATTTTGCATCTATTTTAAGTTGTTTTGCATCTGTTTTTAGTCATTTTGCATCTGTTTTTAGTCATTTTGCATCTGTTTTAAGTCATTTTGCATCTATTTTAAGTTGTTTTGCATCTGTTTTTAGTCATTTTGCATCTATTTTAAGTCATTTTGCATCTATTTTAAGTTGTTTTGCATCTGTTTTTAGTCATTTTGCATCTATTTTAGTCATTTTGCATCTGTTTTTAGTCATTTTGCATCTGTTTTTAGTCATTTTGCATCTATTTTTAGTCATTTTGCATCTATTTTTAGTCATTTTGCATGTATTTTAGTCATTTTGCATCTGTTTTTAGTCATTTTGCATCTGTTTTTATTCATTTTGCATCTGTTTTTAGTCATTTTGCATCTATTTTAGTCATTTTGCATCTGTTTTTAGTCATTTTGCATCTGTTTTTATTCATTTTGCATCTATTTTTAGTCATTTTGCAACTATTTTTAATCATTTTGCATCTATTTTTAGTCATTTTGCATCTATTTTTAGTCATTTTGCATCTATTTTTAGTTGTTTTGCATCTGTTTTTAGTCCTTTTGCATCTATTTTTAGTCATTTTGCATCTTTTTGTGGTGGTTTTGCATCTATTTTTAGTCATTTTGCATCTTTTTGCGGTGGTTTTGCATCAATTTTTAGTCATTTTGCATCAATTTTTAGTCATTTTGCATCCTTTTTTAGTCATTTTGCATCTTTTTGTGCTGGTTTTGCATCTCTTTTTAGTAATTTTGCATCTTTTTTTAGTCATTTTGCATCTTTTTGTGGTGGTTTTGCATCTATTTTTAGTCATTTTGTATCTATTTTTAGTCATTTTGCATCTATTTTTAGTCATTTTGCATCTTTTTGTGGTGGTTTTGAATCTATTTTTAGTCATTTTGCATATTTTTTCAGTCATTTTGCATCTATTTTAAGTCATTTTGCATCTATTTTTAGTTGTTTTGCATCTGTTTTTAGTCATTTTGCATCTGTTTTTAGTCATTTTGCATCTATTTTAAGTCATTTTGCATCTGTTTTAAGTCATTTTGCATCTATTTTAAGTCATTTTTCATCTGTTTTTAATCATTTTGCATCTGTTTTTAGTCATTTTGCATGTATTTTTAGTCATTTTGCATCTTTTTGTGGTGGTTTTGCATCTATTTTTAATCATTTTGCATCTATTTTTATTCATTTTGCATCATTTAAAGTCATTTTGCATCTGTTTTAGTCCTTTTGCATCTATTTTTAGTCCTTTTGCATCTATTTTTAGTCATTTTGCATCTATTTTTAGTCATTTTGCATGTATTTTCAGTCATTTTGCATCTATTTTTAGTCATTTTGCATCTATTTTAAGTCATTTTGAATCTGTTTTTAGTCCTTTTGCATCTATTTTTAGTCCTTTTGCATCTATTTTTAGTCATTTTGCATCTATTTTCAGTCATTTTGCATCTATTTTTTGTCATTTTGCATCTATTTTTAGTCATTTTGCAACTATTTTTAGTCCTTTTGCATCTATTTTAAGTCATTTTACATCTTTTTGTGATGATTTTGCATCTATTTTCAGTCATTTTGCATCTTTTTGTGATGATTTTGCATCTATTTTAAGTCATTTTGCATCTTTTTGTGATGATTTTGCATCTATTTTTAGTCATTTTGCATCTTTTTGTGGTGGTTTTGCATCTATTTTTAGTCATTTTCCATCTTTTTGTGGTGGTTTTGCATCTTTTTTTAATCATTTTGCATCTTTTTGTGGTGGTTTTGCATCTATTTTTATTCATTTTGCATCATTTTAAGTCCTTTTGCATCTATTTTTAGTCCTTTTGCATCTGTTTTTAGTCATTTTGCATCTATTTTCAGTCATTTTGCATCTATTTTTAGTCATTTTGCATCTATTTTAAGTCATTTTGAATCTGTTTTTAGTCCTTTTGCATCTATTTTTAGTCCTTTTGCATCTATTTTTAGTCATTTTGCATCTATTTTTAGTCATTTTGCATCTATTTGTGATGATTTTGCATCTATTTTTAGTCATTTTGCATCTTTTTGTGATGATTTTGCATCTATTTTTAGTCATTTTGCATCTTTTTGTGGTGGTTTTGCATCTATTTTTAGTCATTTTCCATCTTTTTGTGGTGGTTTTGCATCTTTTTTTAATCATTTTGCATCTATTTTTATTCATTTTGCATCATTTTAAGTCCTTTTGCATCTATTTTTAGTCCTTTTGCATCTGTTTTTAGTCATTTTGCATCTATTTTCAGTCATTTTGCATCTATTTTTAGTCATTTTGCATCTATTTTAAGTCATTTTGCATCTATTTTTAGTAATTTTGCATCTATTTTAAGTCATTTTGCATCTATTTTCAGTCATTTTGCATCTTTTTGTGGTGGTTTTGCATCTTTTTTTAGTCATTTTGCATCTGTTTTTAGTTATTTTGCATCTTTTTGTGCTGGTTTTGCATCTATTTTTAGTCATTTTGCATCTTTTTGTGCTGGTTTTGCATCTTTTTTTAGTCATTTTGCATCTTTTTGTGGTGGTTTTGCATCTATTTTTAGTCATTTTCCATCTTTTTGTGGTGGTTTTGCATCTATTTTAAGTCATTTTGCATCTATTTTCAGTCATTTTGCATCTTTTTGTGGTGGTTTTGCATCTTTTTTTAGTCATTTTGCATCTGTTTTTAGTTATTTTCCATCTTTTTGTGGTGGTTTTGCATCTATTTTTAGTCATTTTGCATCTTTTTGTGGTGGTTTTACATCTATTTTTAGTCATTTTGCATCTTTTTGTGGTGGTTTTGCATCTGTTTTGCGGCCGCGTATGTATGGTAACCTAGCAACATACTTTACACATATATATCTATTATTATTGCTGTTTTAATGCATGAATTAAAGGAATTGAAAGGATTAAATTGTCTATAATTGTAATAATTATAATTTTATGTGACAAATAAATGAATGGATTGATGTTTAATTCATATTTGTTGTGTGTGATTATTTGTGCGCTGTATTTGTTGTTTAAACGACCAATAAAATGAAATAATTAAATAAAACAACGCAACAGTCTGAGGAAATGATCCCATGGACATGAACACGTCGACGCTGCTCATGAGAAACCATGAAGACAGTGTGTGTGTGTGTGTGTGTGTGTGTGTGCGTGTGTGCGTGTGTGTGTGTGTGTGTGCGTGTGTGTGTGATTGCCGTGTCACACGTGTATTTACGAGCATCGTCTGAGACCTCTTCAACCCTCTCACCTCTACCGACCCCCCTCTCCTTTGACGCATCCACACACTCCTTCCAGTCTGCTCTGCCGTGGGGGATGGGTGTGTTTTCAGATAACCCCCCCCCCCCAAACACACACACACACACACACACACACCCCAATATTGTCTGCAAACTGAAGGACACGGCCGTCAGTAATTTTGCGGCCGCAGCTGCTCGTGGGCCCAGAAACACATCCATCTGACAGCGAGCTGACAGAGTTACTGTCCGACTGAAGGAAACTATATATCAGGGGCGGAGGAGAGGGTCCAATCTCCTTGGCCACACCTGGACCAGTGTGTGTGTGTGTGTGTGTGTGTGTGTGTGTGTGTGTGTGTGTGTGTGTGTGTGAGGGGGGGGGGGGGGGGGGTCTGGGTATACAGTGATGAAGGAAGGGGTTAAAGGAAGCAAGAGGTCTCGGCGACCTCCTGCGTTTCCTCTGGACGCCCTGCTGCAGCTGAAAACCCCCTCCAACACGCTGGACGTGAGGAGAAGGGCTCGATCTGATCCAGAGTGTTTCTGTGTGTCCGTGTTAGAGAGTGGAACTGGGTTACACAGGTTCTATCAGGGCGCACTCCCACTGTGCCTCCGTACCGTGCCCTAATAGGTGTTGAGGGTAAAGTCTGGTTCCTTTGACCAGTGTGAGTGCAACCGTACCGCGTCTAGGAGCGGTACGGTTGCCTTCCACGGCCCGTTTGGGAGAGGTGGGCTTTTGTAAAGCACGTTTGCACATGTACAGGCACGAGCGTGCGCACGTGTACGAGCACGAGGCCTACGGCGGTTCTGAGGTCATTTCCTGTGCGCCTGTTGGGACGTAGAATAAAGAAGGAGGGACCATGCGCGGACATTTAAAACAATGGCGGTGAAAGGTTCACGTTGGTGTGATGCGGAGGTGGAGTGTTTACTGCAGATTTGGTCGATGAAAAGATTCAAAAACAGTCGACAAGACGCACAAAAACTCTGAGGTCTACGGAAAGATCTGGAAACAAAGCCACGCATCGCCATGACGTCATCAATGCGTGTGACGTGTTACGGCGTGATGACGTATAGGCAGCAAGAAGCATTCTCCGAGGCCCAGGTAGAGTGAGTACAAACGGGCCTGGAGGGGGGGACAAGGACCCTAAAGCACGGGGCACGGTACGGAGGAACAGTGGGAGGGCGCCCTGAGATGTGTTTTTCATCCATAAGAAAGAGGTCAAATGACAATTCGGACCAGGAAGTCTTATTTTGAAAGGGTGTTACATCACGTCTGAGCAGCATCTAGTTAGCACCCTAACCCTAACCCCAACCCTAACCCTAACCCCAGCCCTAACCCCAACCCTAACCCTAACCCCAGCCCTAACCCCAGCCCTAACCCTAACCCTAACCCCAACCCTAACCCTAACCCCAGCCCTAACCCCAACCCTAACCCCAACCCTAACCCCAACCCTAACCCTAACCCCAGCCCTAACCCCAACCCTAACCCCAACCCTAACCCCAACCCTAACCCTAACCCCAGCCCTAACCCCAACCCTAACCCCAACCCTAACCCTAACCCTAACCCTAACCCCAGCCCTAACCCCAGCCCTAACCCTAACCCTAACCCCAACCCTAACCCTAACCCCAGCCCTAACCCTAACCCTAACCCCAACCCTAACCCTAACCCCAGCCCTAACCCCAACCCTAACCCCAACCCTAACCCTAACCCCAGCCCTAACCCTAACCCCAGCCCTAACCCCAACCCTAACCCTAACCCTAGCCCTAACCCCAGCCCTAACCCTAACCCTAACCCTAACCCCAACCCTAACCCTAACCCCAACCCTAACCCTAACCCCAGCCCTAACCCTAACCCTAACCCCAACCCTAACCCTAACCCCAGCCCTAACCCCAACCCTAACCCCAACCCTAACCCTAACCCCAGCCCTAACCCTAACCCCAGCCCTAACCCCAACCCTAACCCTAACCCCAGCCCTAACCCCAGCCCTAACCCTAACCCTAACCCTAACCCCAACCCTAACCCTAACCCCAGCCCTAACCCTAACCCTAACCCCAACCCTAACCCTAACCCCAGCCCTAACCCTAACCCCAACCCTAACCCTAACCCCAGCCCTAACCCCAACCCTAACCCTAACCCTAACCCCAACCCTAACCCTAACCCCAACCCTAACCCCAGCCCTAACCCCAGCCCTAACCCCAGCCCTAACCCTAACCCTAACCCCAACCCTAACCCTAACCCCAGCCCTAACCCTAACCCTAACCCCAACCCTAACCCTAACCCCAACCCTAACCCTAACCCCAGCCCTAACCCTAACCCCAACCCTAACCCTAACCCCAGCCCTAACCCCAACCCTAACCCTAACCCCAACCCTAACCCTAACCCCAACCCTAACCCTAACCCCAGCCCTAACCCTAACCCTAACCCTAACCCCAACCCTAACCCTAACCCCTAACCCCAGCCCTAACCCTAACCCTAACCCTAACCCTAACCCCAGCCCTAACCCCAACCCTAACCCTAACCCCAGCCCTAACCCCAGCCCTAACCCTAACCCCAACCCTAACCCTAACCCCAGCCCTAACCCCAACCCTAACCCCAACCCTAACCCCAACCCTAACCCTAACCCCAGCCCTAACCCCAACCCTAACCCCAACCCTAACCCCAACCCTAACCCTAACCCCAGCCCTAACCCCAACCCTAACCCCAACCCTAACCCTAACCCTAACCCTAACCCCAACCCTAACCCTAACCCTAACCCCAACCCTAACCCTAACCCCAGCCCTAACCCCAGCCCTAACCCTAACCCTAACCCCAACCCTAACCCTAACCCCAGCCCTAACCCTAACCCTAACCCCAACCCTAACCCTAACCCCAGCCCTAACCCCAACCCTAACCCCAACCCTAACCCTAACCCCAGCCCTAACCCTAACCCCAGCCCTAACCCCAACCCTAACCCTAACCCTAGCCCTAACCCCAGCCCTAACCCTAACCCTAACCCTAACCCTAACCCTAACCCTAACCCTAACCCTAACCCCAGCCCTAACCCTAACCCTAACCCTAACCCTAACCCCAACCCTAACCCTAACCCCAGCCCTAACCCCAACCCTAACCCCAACCCTAACCCTAACCCCAGCCCTAACCCTAACCCCAGCCCTAACCCCAACCCTAACCCTAACCCCAGCCCTAACCCCAGCCCTAACCCTAACCCTAACCCTAACCCCAACCCTAACCCTAACCCCAGCCCTAACCCTAACCCTAACCCTAACCCCAACCCTAACCCTAACCCCAGCCCTAACCCTAACCCCAACCCTAACCCTAACCCCAGCCCTAACCCCAACCCTAACCCTAACCCTAACCCCAACCCTAACCCTAACCCCAACCCTAACCCCAGCCCTAACCCCAGCCCTAACCCCAGCCCTAACCCTAACCCTAACCCCAACCCTAACCCTAACCCCAGCCCTAACCCTAACCCTAACCCCAACCCTAACCCTAACCCTAACCCCAACCCTAACCCTAACCCCAGCCCTAACCCTAACCCCAACCCTAACCCTAACCCCAGCCCTAACCCCAACCCTAACCCTAACCCTAACCCCAACCCTAACCCCAACCCTAACCCTAACCCCAGCCCTAACCCTAACCCTAACCCTAACCCCAACCCTAACCCTAACCCCTAACCCCAGCCCTAACCCTAACCCCAACCCTAACCCTAACCCCAGCCCTAACCCTAACCCTAACCCTAACCCTAACCCTAACCCCAACCCTAACCCTAACCCCAGCCCTAACCCCAACCCTAACCCCAACCCTAACCCTAACCCTAACCCCAACCCCAACCCTAACCCTAACCCCAACCCTAACCCTAACCCCAGCCCTAACCCTAACCCCAGCCCTAACCCCAACCCTAACCCTAACCCCAACCCTAACCCTAACCCCTAACCCCAGCCCTAACCCTAACCCTAACCCCAACCCTAACCCTAACCCCAGCCCTAACCCTAACCCTAACCCTAACCCTAACCCCAACCCTAACCCCAGCCCTAACCCCAACCCTAACCCTAACCCCAACCCTAACCCTAACCCTAACCCCAACCCTAACCCCAACCCTAACCCCAACCCTAACCCTAACCCCAACCCTAACCCTAACCCCAGCCCTAACCCCAACCCTAACCCTAACCCCAGCCCTAACCCCAACCCTAACCCTAACCCTAACCCCAACCCTAACCCCAGCCCTAACCCTAACCCTAACCCCAACCCTAACCCCAACCCTAACCCTAACCCTAACCCCAACCCTAACCCCAACCCTAACCCTAACCCCAGCCCTAACCCTAACCCTAACCCCAGCCCTAACCCCAACCCTAACCCTAACCCTAACCCCAGCCCCAACCCTAACCCTAACCCTAACCCCAACCCTAACCCCAGCCCTAACCCCAACCCTAACCCCAACCCTAACCCTAACCCCAGCCCTAACCCCAACCCTAACCCTAACCCCAACCCTAACCCTAAGCCCAGCCCCAACCCCAACCCTAACCCTAACCCTAACCCCAACCCTAACCCCAACCCTAACCCCAACCCTAACCCTAACCCCAGCCGTAACCCCAACCCTAACCCCAACCCTAACCCCAACCCTAACCCTAACCCCAACCCTAACCCTAACCCTAACCCTAGCCCCAACCCTAACCCTAACCCTAACCCCAGCCCTAACCCCAACCCTAACCCCAACCCTAACCCCAACCCTAACCCTAACCCCAACCCTAACCCTAACCCTTTTTCCTTAAGTTTTAGTAATTTCTGCTTAAATTTTAGTCATTTTTGCTTAAATTTTAGTCATTTTCCTTAAGTTTTAGTCATTTTTGCTTAAATTTTAGTCATTTTGCTTCAGTTTTAGTCATTTTTGCTTATGTTTTAGTCATTTTTGCTTAAATTTTAGTTATTTTTCTTAAATTTTAGTCATTTTTGCTCAAGTTTTAGTCATTTTGCTTTAGTTTTAGTCATTTTTTGCTTAAGTTTCTTGTCATTTTGCTTAAGTTTTAGTAATTTTTGCTTAAATTTTAGTAATTTTTGCTTAAGTTTTAGTCATTTTTGCTTAAATTTTAGTCATTTTTGCTAAAATTTTAGTCATTTTTGCTCAAGTTTTAGTCATTTTGCTTAAATTTTAGTCATTTTGCTTAAGTTTTAGTCATTTTTGCTTAAATTTTAGTCATTTTTGCTTAAATTTTAGTCATTTTTGCTTCAGTTTTAGTCATTTTTGCTTAATTTTTAGTCATTTTTGCTTAAATTTTAGTCATTTTTGCTAAAACTTTAGTCATTTTTGCTCAAGTTTTAGTCATTTTGCTTAAATTTTAGTCATTTTGCTTAAGTTTTAGTCATTTTTGCTTAAATTTTAGTCATTTTGCTCATGTTTTAGTCATTTTTGCTTAAATTTTAGTCATTTTTGCTTAATTTTAGTCATTTCTGCTTAAATTTTAGTCATTTTGCTTAATTTTCTAGTCATTTTGCTTAAGTTTTTTGTCATTTTGCTTAAATTTGAGTCATTTTTGCTTAAATTTGAGTCATTTTTGCTTAAGTTTTAGTCATTTTAGTTAAGTTTTAGTCATTTTTGCTTAAATTTTAGTCATTTTTGCTTAAGTTTTCGTCATTTTTGCTTAAGTTTTAGTCATTTTTTCTTAAGTTTCTTGTCATTTTGCTTAAGTTTTAGTCATTTTTGCTTAAGTTTTAGTCATTTTGCTCAAGTTTTAGTCATTTTGCTTAAATTTTTTGTCATTTTGCTCATGTTTTAGTCATTTTTGCTTAAATTTTAGTCATTTTTGCTTAATTTTAGTCATTTCTGCTTAAATTTTAGTCATTTTGCTTAAGTTTTAGTCATTTTGCTTAATTTTCTAGTCATTTTGCTTAAGTTTTTTGTCATTTTGCTTAAATTTGAGTCATTTTTGCTTAAGTTTTAGTCATTTTAGTTAAGTTTTAGTCATTTTGCTTAAGTTTCTTGTTATTTTTGCTTAAATTTGAGTCATTTTTGCTTAATTTTTAGTCATTTTGCTTAAGTTTAAGTCATTTTGCTTAAATTGGAGTCATTTTTGCTTAAGTTTCTTGTCAATTTGCTTAAGTTTTAGTCATTTTGCTTAAGTTTTAGTAATTTTTGCTTAAGTTTTAGTAATTTTTGCTTAAATTTCTTGTCATTTTGCTTAAGTTTCCACTCCTAACGGGGAAAACGAAACTGAAACTGTGAAACTGTGAAACTGTGTTAACGCTGATTCATCATTAAAGTCAATTAAACACCGACTGGCACAACAAGAAAAGAACATTCAGGCGATTCACTTCAGTGGAAACACATAAAAACCCTGATTCCTTTAACTTTCTTTTGTCAAACCATGTTAAACTAGAGGAAACTCTGATGTGCCACATGTCAGTGTGGTGCTCACAGTAGATCTGGGACGTGCTGTGCAGCTTTACACATACTTTAAAACGCCACTCTGCAGCTTTGTACGAGGACACATCTGCTTCACTATGTTGCCAGTTTGGTGCAAACAGAGAATCCAAACAGTCACCAGACAACGCCCTACAAGAATTTCAAACATGGACAAGTGATCCAGCTCTCTGTGGATCAGGCTCTGCTCAACAGACACCCCAGGTGTGAAGAGTCCTGATGAAACACGGTGTTAAACAGATTATGAGCATGTAGCAGCAGTAGAGCCGCACATACCCAAGCCTGAGGCGGTCCCAGGACTGACACAAGTGAGCAGCCCTGCTCCGACTGAAGCTGAGTAAATAAACCCGATTTGATCAACAGACAGGAAGGAATCCCACCAAATCTCGCCAAGGCCAGAACCAGCCTCTCGTCACACGTTGAACTCGGTGGAATCGGTTTGACCGTGGATTGACAGATGTTTGCTTGTCAGCACATTGTATCATGACTTGCACAGGAAGGTAATATCCTTTCATTGTTGTGTAACCAAGTCCGCACAGGTTTGTCTCGGAGCTGTGGATGAATTCAGCCGTACAACGACAGTATTGATTCCTCCGGCGTGTTGCTAAATCATCTGAACCGTCCAATACCCCAGTGTGTCCGTGGCACAATCACAGGGCAGGAGATGATGGAGATGATGGAGTGGGACACTGATGGATGTCAAATCATTATCCCAACGTGTGTTTGAGTGCGGACAGCTGAGGAAAAGACGGCCGCCCACGATGAGTGCCCTCACAAGGCTCAGAGTGAGGCTTATTCCACCGCACTACTCCTCATTCCTCATTAGTGTAACTGTATTTGAAGAGCTGTGGCATCGTCACATCCAAGAGTATACTGTCTTATCTGCCCCAGTTGCCACAATGCAAACATCTGTTTTTGTAGGCTACACTTCCATTGAACATCTCATCTCATCTTCAGCCTCTGATCCTGGATCAAGTCTCAGGGGCAGCAGCTTTAGCAGGGGACCCCAAACTTCCCTTTCCCGGGCCACATTAACCAGCTCTAACTGGGGGATCCCGAGGCGTTCCCAGGCCAGTGTGGAGATCTAATCTCTCCACCTGGTCCTGGGTCTTCCCCGAGGCCTCCTCCCAGCTGGACGTGCCTGGAACACCTCCCTAGGGAGGCGCCCAGGGTTCATCCTTACCAGATGATCCTGAACCACCTCAACTGGCTCCTTTCAAGGCAAAGGAGCAGCGGCTCTACTCCGAGTTCCTCACGGATGACTGAACTTCTCACCCTCCTGCGTAAAATTATGCACAAAAATTCATAGAAATTCCTTTGAAAAGAAACAAGCTGACGGACCGAAAGTCAAAATAAGCTAGACCGGAAGTGCTACAACACACAAAAAACAACGTAACATGACTGGCAGCCAAAAGGTGACGGAGAGTGACAAACACTCGGTTAGGATCAGAAAAGAGGCCGTGGGTTGGTTCACTATGGACGGGAGCTGAGCCACCCCCCCCCCCCCCCCCCCTGGCTTAAAGTACTGTGTTTTACGTGACACCCACCCTCGCTACACAGCGCCTCACGCCTCTACGTCACATGCTTTCACTGTGGGGAATCACACAATAAATACAAATTTTCGTTGTTAAACGTACGAAAAAAGCACAAGAACACCCTGTTTCATAAGTGGGTCATATGATACACCACCATTGTTTTCATTAAAGTACAACTTTAAGTAAAATATACTGTAAATGAGTTTGTTATGTAACTCACCCACGTGACATTAACAGGGCTGGGTCTGGTTTAAAATGGTTAGATACCACAACCTTTACAGACTTTAGTGATCTTGTACTATGTCACCGGAGTTCCTTCTTTGTTTCAGATGTAATTTCTACATTAATAACAAATTACAGCGCATTACTTTTCGTATGAATATGTAGGAACAGTGAATGAGGACGGTCTGGTTAAGTACATAACCTAAGGGCGCTCTCACACCAAGCATGAATGACGGCTAAAGTCTAGATTGTTTGACCAGTGTGACTACAACTGATCCGTGCCAAGGCCCGACACACTTCCCGGCCGCTGCCCGGTGGAGAGAGGTGGGCTTCAGGAAAGCACAGATGCACATGTACAGGCACGAGCACCGATGACGCTCCTAAGGGCGCACTCACACTGTCCTTCCGCACCGGGCCAAAACAGGTTTTTCGGGTAAAGCCTAGTGCGTTTGACCAGTGTGAGTGTAACCGCTCCGCGCATAACTGCGGACAGCGGGTGCACGGCCCGTTTGGGAGAGGTGGGCTTTTGTAAAGCACGTTTGCACGTGTACGAGCACGAGCGTGCGCACGTGTACGAGCACGAGGCCTTCGGCGGCTCTGAGGTCATTTCCTGTGCGCCTGTTGGGACGTAGAAAAAAGAAGGAGGGACCATGCGCGGACATTTCAAACAATGGCGGTGAAAGGTTCACGTTGGTGTGATGCGGAGGTGGAGTGTTTACTGCAGATTTGGTCGATGAAAAGATTCAAAAACAGTCGACAAGACGCACAAAAACTCTGAGGTCTACGGAAAGATCTGGAAACAAAGCCACGCATCGCCATGACGTCATCAATGCGTGTGACGTGTTACGGCGTGATGACGTATAGGCAGCAAGAAGCATTCTCCGAGGCCCAGGTAGTGTGAGTACAAACGGGCCTGGAGGGGGGGACAAGGACCCTAAAGCACGGGGCACGGGACGGAGGCACAGTGGGAGTGCGCCCTGAGACTATTAATTCACGACCGCTCCCCCCTTGGGAAAATGTTACGTAACCACGTTTCTGTTATTGACAAAAAGTAACATTTAAAACAGGGAGAAAGGAAGAACGAGGTGACGAGTCCTCGCTGAAGCGGGTGATTATTAATGTTACGGGACACAATGACACACAGAACCTCCCTTTCAAACCATTTTAATGTCATTAACGACCTTCACGGATAAACTCAGCTATTCAAAAGTAGCCCGGTGTTAATGGTTATCCTGCCAGTGTTGGTGTTAGATTTGACTTGAGACGGGTAATCACCACAACAAAGGCCTATTTTTTCTATTCAGGAGCTTATTTTTTGATTTGCAGCATGTTTGATGGAGAAGCTATTTAAAAAGGTACAGCCAGTGTTAATAAGTCCGGCTTTCACCGCCGTTTGAGAGGAGACGTGACGGCGTTTTGGTCTTTTTAAATAGAAATTTCCACTTTTGATTCAGTAATTCCCAAACACACGCACGATGACACAGATGTGACACGGACATCAAGACCAACACACCGAAGCAGGAAAACAGGAGCGTTCGAATCTTTTCGCCTCCTTAAACAGCTGATTTATTGAACAACATGATGCTAAATCAGGACCTTAGGGCGCACTCACACGGCCCTTCTGCACCGGGCCAAAACAGGTTTTTTCAGGTCAAGCCTAGTGCGTTTGACCAGTGTGAGTGCAACCGCTCGGCGCATAACTGCGGCCAGCTGGCCGTCCACGGCCCGCTTGGGAGAGGTGGGCTTTAGTAAAGCACGTTTGCACATGTACGAGCACGAGCATGCGCACATGTACGAGCACGAGGCCTACGGCGGTTCTGAGGTCATTTCCTGTGCGCCTGTTGGGACGTAGAAAAAAGAAGGAGGGACCATGCGCGGACATTTAAAACAATGGCGGTGAAAGGTTCACGTTGGTGTGATGCGGAGGTGGAGTGTTTACTGCAGATTTGGTCGATGAAAAGATTCAAAAACAGTCGACAAGACGCACAAAAACTCCGAGGTCTGTGGAAAGATCTGGAAACAAAGCCACGCATCGCCATGACGTCATCAATGCGTGTGACGTGTTACGGCGTGATGACGTATAGGCAGCAAGAAGCATTCTCCGAGGCCCAGGTAGTGTGAGTACAAACGGGCCTGGAGGGGGGGACAAGGACCCTAAAGCACGGGGCAGGGGACGGAGGCACAGTGGGAGGGCGCCCTCAGATGTCTCGAGGTGAGAAGGGGAAGTAGTGATTAAAAGAAAGGGAGAGAAAGTAACAAACGGAGCGAAACAAAAAATACGCGTCGCAAACGAGAGAGGATTATTTTAGACCTGGTGTGGTGCCGTATTCAGCAGCCCTGCCGTATTAAAGGTGATATTCTGGATCAGGAGGCTGTTGTTTCCACCTATAGCAGCAGCTCATACACAGGTAACCCACGGTAACGGTCAGGACATTGGTTCCTTACAGTCTTTAAACTGTTTTAAAGAGTTTAAAATCACAAACTCTGATAACAGCGAACACAAAACACCTTTTTCTGTGTTCTGTGGAAATAAACTGCAGCCAGAATTAAATAAATGAGTTAAATGGATCTTTGGAGCAGGTTGAATGTGTCTGACTCAGTGTTTCCTGAATATAACCCCAGCTTTTCCTGCACTTCAAAGGTTCAAAAGTGTGTTTTTAATGTGGGTACCTGTGTATGAGCTGCTCCTACAGGTGGACAGGTCACCTGAGACCCAGCAGGTCATGTTTGTCCTCTGTAGTGCGCATTTGTTTTTGTTAAATATCTCTAAAGCTGTACATGTGACTCTATTGAGCCCCGGTGTGCCTTAAAGAGGACAACCGTAGCTTTCCAATGATGTATTGCAAAGGGGGGGGCATTTACCGGCAGGGGGGCTGAATACGCCACAACACCGGTGCAGAGCCACAGCTGAGGTGCAGCGTAACTGAGTAAAGGGGCCGTCACATGATCAACTTTACGCGCTGGGCTCACCGCGTGGTCGGGCGCAGAGACCCGGTAAACGGCGAAATCAATGTTAGCATAAAAACAACGGTTAGCTCGTAAACTGCCTCTTCACAAACCTGGTGCGACTGTTTCTAAACCTCCCAGGGAAACTCTGACACACACACAATACGTTTATCCTCCGTCTTCCTAAACCTGACTCAGCAGATCCATCTGAACTCGGGTTTAAAGATCTTTTGGGGAAGGGGCGAAAATCCTGGTTTCTGATTGGATAAACCATCTGTCCGTCACCAACATACGGGCCAAACCAACCAATCAGATGACTGAAGCGTGTGACGTGCTAACAGCGTGGAGGCAAAGCTCAGAAACAACATGTGGGTAAAGGATATTTTCCCTTTGTGTAACATGAATTTACTCGTCCAAAACGTGTGCTAAAGAGCGCTCTAGGTGCCAAAACGTGCGCTAAAGTGTCCTCTAAGAGCCAAAACATGCGCTAAAGTGTCCTCTAAGAGCCAAAACATGTGCCAAAGAGCCCTCTAGGTGCCAAAACGTGTGCTAAAGAGCCCTCTAGGAGCTAAAACATGCGCTAAAGTGTCCTCTAAGAGCCAAAACATGTGCCAAAGAGCCCTCTAGGAGCCAAAACGTGTACTAAAGTGCCCTCTAGGAGCCAAAACGTGTGCTAAAGTGCCCTCTAAGAGCCAAAACATGTGCCAAAGAGCCCTCTAGGAGCCAAAACGTGTACTAAAGAGCCCTCTAGGAGCCAAAACGTGGTCTAAAGAGCCCTCTAGGAGCCAAAACGTGTGCTAAAGAGCCCTCTAGGAGCCAAAACATGTGCTAAAGTGTCCTCTAGGAGCCAAAACGTGGTCTAAAGTGCCCTCTAAGAGCCAAAACGTGTGCTAAAGAGCCCTCCAGGAGCCAAAACATGTGCTAAAGAGCCCTCTAGGAGCCAAAACATGTACTAAAGAGCCCTCTAGGAGCCAAAACATGTGCTAAAGTGTCCTCTAGGAGCCAAAACGTGTGCTAAAGAGCCCTCTAGGAGCCAAAACATGTGCTAAAGAGCCCTCTAGGAGCTTGTTGACACTCAACAGTCACTTCTGTTTCACTTCAATCCACCAAAGAAACCAACTCTGATCGGTTCAAACTGCTCAAACTTCTCCAGATTTTCTCCGTCTCACGTCTCCAAACTGATCTGAGAGTGAAACACAGAGGCTACATTTTTCTAACCGGCTTGATGTCGCTCTTTGGTTGCCTAGGAAACATAAACGTCACACTCAAAGCTTCTATCTCATTGGTCGAGCTTTTGAAAGGTCAAAGTTCGACTGATTTGAGCTTTGAGCGCAGCGGCAGAGAGGCTAATCTGAGCGGTGCGCGCCGCTACACAGGGCGCTAACGCCTCCTCCATAGGAAATGAATGGGACGGCTGGAGGAAAGCGTTTTAACAGTGTATCGTGTCTCGTGACTTAACATGTCTGTGGTCCAAACACATGAGGATGCAGGTTTGGGGGGTTGGCAGCAATTTCACTCTTTGACAGAAGTAACAACACATAAATATCACTATTTGTAGGATGTCAAACAAACAGTTATGGATAGTTTAGGAGTGTAAAAGAGCGTTGATGTGTGACACGCCTCATAGTCCAGACAGTTCTGCAGTTTTGTATGAAACACATGTGAAAATGTGACCTTATCCTCCGAATCGTGTGGTGTGTGTGTGTGCATGTGTCCCAGTGTGAGCGTGAGGACGGGACAAAGGGCCTGAGACTCACCCTGAGCTCCTTGAAGAAGATGCAGCTCCGAGCCCACTCCACTATGGAGAAGAGAGTCTGGTCCGCCATGCGACACATGAGGCTGAAGGTGCTGGGCTTGTCCAGCCGGCCCCGGCCGCTCTGCTCCTGCTGCAGGTGGGCCACGATCTTATTCTGCACCACCAGCTCGTCCGGGTCGCAGCGCAGCAGCTCCAGCACGAGCGGCGGCAGGCTGGGCGGCTGCGGAGAGGCCGAGGGGTACATTTCTGGGTAGGGGTATCCTGTCAGAGACTCGGGGGAGCTGGTGTAGTCGGGACACTCCGCTTTGATCACCCTCCCGGGGAAGGCTGTATACTGGTACTGAGCGGTGAGGGGCATGGCCATGCCCAGGGACGGGGGTCCGTAGAGGTTGGCCTCGTAGTCCGTAGGGGTGATGGAGCTCGGGGTGGAGGGGAGCAGGCTTTTCGAGATGGTGGGCAGGTTGTGCAAGGTGCCGGTGAAGCTGTAGTCAGTCTGCAGAGGGGAGGCCGGCAGGGGCGCCGCGCTCTCCAGCTTGAACCCGTTGGATCGTATCAAAGCCTTCTTCTGCTGCTTCAAGGCCCTGTCTCTCTTGTACATGGGGCCAAATTTATTCCTCCCCCCACGCATGCGGTCCGCGCGCACCGCTGTCACACAAAGAGACAAGAGGTGGAAAACAGATTGATTGAACACATGAAACGCAGACTCGACTCTCGTCTCCTGCATTAAGATCACTTTAGAGAAACCTCCTTAATGAGCGTTATGGATGAAACCAGAGTTTGCGTGTCCCCCGCGCCCCCGACTCTCCCCGCAGAGTGAATACCACGTGTTGATCGTGCACGCTTCCCTTTTTAGGGCTGAAAGAATCCCCAGAGCCCGTGCAGCTCCACTCCTTCGCGTAGTCTAAATAGAGCTTTTGATTTAAAACAGGGGGTTTTATCAGTCGGTCAAGAATGTGTCCTTTTCTGCTACGGAAGCAGGTGCTTTCCTGCACCGCCGTCTGGGAATCAACCCCAGCCCACGTGTGTGAGCGGCGGGCGAAGGAGGTTTCTACTGCTCACTTTATGGTTCAAGTGGAAAACGAGTTTGAAACAAAAACACGCAGAAAAAGAGCGTCGAGTTACAGCGTGGGGGTTAAAGCAGAGCTCGCTCTCGCTCTCACGATCCCCACTTCCTGTTTCCTGTTCGTGGATAAAAAATGCACAACGAGAAATGTGCAACGATGCAAAAGAACGACATGAAATATGATTTATTTTTATTATTATTTATTATTACGACATTCATTAAGCTGACGTCAGTATCTGAATATTATTATTATTATTATTATTATTTTTATAGCTGAAGGTGAGATTCCCTACCTTCTATTATTATTATTAATATTATTATTATTATTATAATAACAACATTCATTAAGCTGATGTCATTATCTGAATATTATTGTTATATTATAACATGTATTCATGTGTATATATATATAATTATTATTATTTATTTTGTTATTGTTGCACTGGGGAAAGTAAATAAGAAAAACTTTAAGATGAAATATATTATTATTATTATTATAATTACAACATTATTACAAAATGCACAATGAGAAAAAAGAAATACATGAAATATAAAATATAAATATATAATATTTAGATCCATACTTAGCTGCTTTTGCTTTTCTCCCAAATAACATCATGAATATTGTGACAACATTATTATGATTATTATTTATTTTTATTATTATTACAACATTAATTTAGCTGACGTCATTATCCGAATATTATTATTTATTTTATTTTTATTTTTTTATTATTACAACAATTATTTAGCTGACGTCATTATCCGAATATTATTATTTATTATTATTTTTTATTTTTATTATTACAACATTAATTTAGCTGACGTCATTATCCGAATATTATTAATTAAAAAAATAATAAAAAATAAAAAAATAATATCATGAATATTGTGACAACATTATTATTATTATTATTTATTTTTATTATTATTACAACATTAATTTACCTGACGTCATTATCCGAATATTATGATTTATTATTATTATTATTTTTATTATTACAACAATTATTTAGCTGACGTCATTATCCGAATATTATTATTAATTATTTTTTTTTTAGTATTATTACAACATTAATTTAGCTAACGTCATTATCTGAATATTATTATTATTTATTTTTATTTTTTATTTTTATTATTACAACAATTATTTAGCTGATGTCATTATCTGAATATTATTATTTATTATTATTTTTTATTTTTATTATTACAACAATTATTTAGCTGATGTCATTATCTGAATATAATTAATTAAAAAAATAATAATAAAAAATAAAAAAATAATATCATGAATATTGTGATAACATTATTATTATTATTATTACAACAATTATTTAGCTGATGTTATTATCCAAATATTATTATTTTATTATAACATTTATTTATGTGTATATATATAATTATTTTTTTTTTATTTTAATTATTTTTTTTTTTTATTATTATTATAAACATATTTTTATTTAGCTGACGTCATTATCTGAATATTATTATTTATTATTATTTTTTATTTTTATTATTACAACAATTATTTAGCTGACGTCATTATCTGAATATTATTATTATTATATTTATTCATGTGCATATATATAATTATTATTATTTATTTTATTTTGTTATTTTTGCAGGTGGGAAATAAAATAAGAAAAACTACGTTTGTTGAATATTTGTGACCAAATTCTCATTTTCTCCAATAAAATCATGTTAAAATATTTTATTAATATTATTATTATTATTATTATTATTAATATTATTATGACAGGTGCAGGTTCGATTCCCTACCTTCTATCATTATTATTATTATTACAGCTGAAGGTGAACGTCCCGTGTGTAACAGCAGCAGCCTACCTTCTATTAATATTATTATAATAATTATTATTATTAGTAGTATTATTAGTAGTAGTATTATAACAGGTGCAGGTTCGATTCCCTACCTTCCAGCCTCATGCCGACGTTGAGGCACTTCTGGAAGCGGCAGAAGGGACACCGCTTCCTCTGGGTTTTGTCGATCTTGCACTCCTGGTTCTCCGCACACGTGTACCGCTTGTTGTTCTGCACCGTCCTCTTAAAGAAGCCCTGCACACACACACACACACACACACACACACGCACACACACACACACACACACAGACACACACGCACACACACACACACACACACACACACACACACACACACACACACACACACACACACACACACACACACACACACAGTGAGTGAACCCTCGTGTGTTTATGAGACGCCATCACATGATTCATAAACGTCCAGATTATTATTTACAGCTCCGTCTTTGGACAAAACGCTCCTTTTACCGAGAGTTTGTGACTAAAAAGGTCCTTTTTTTAAAGCAAAAATGACTAAAACTTGGGCAAAAATGACTAAAACTTAATAAAAATACCATTTTTTATATGAATCTAATAAAAAGAGAGAAATTAGCATCAATGGAAGATATTTAAAGTAAGAAATACATTTTTAAAATCACCATCAACTGGGAAATAACACATCTAGACACACACACACACACACACACACACACACACACACACACACACACACACACACACACACACACACACACACACGCACGCACGCACACGCACACACACACACACACACACACACAGGACCTATATCCATGCAATTAATGGAGAGATGTCAGAGCGAGGGGGCTGCCGATGGATCAACACCCAGAGCAGTTGGGGGTTCGGTGCCTTGCTCAACAGCACCTCGGCAGTGCCCAGGAGATGAACTGGCACCTCTCCAGCCACCAGTCCAAGCTCCATTCATGGTCCACACAGGGACTCGAACCGGCAACCCTCCGGTTCCCAGCCAAGTCACCTCAGTCGACTGAGCTACTGCCTCCCAATCTTACCCGCATAAATCATAGATAATAAGAGGTGTGTGTGTGTCTGTGAGTGTGTGTGTGTGTGTGTGTGTGTGTGTGCTAGTCCGTGTGTGTGTGTGTGTGTGTGTGTGTGTGTGTGTGTGTGTGTGTGTGTGTGTGTGTGTACCTTGCAGCTCTCGCAGGTGAGCAGGCCGTAGTGGTACCCGGACACTTTGTCTCCGCACACAGGACACAGCTCTTCCAGGTCATCGTCGTACGTGTATTCCATAACCTTCAACGTCACACCTGGTGCACACACACACACACACACACACACACACACACACACACACACACACACACACACACACACACACTGTGTAATGCAAATACAGCAGGCTAACGACCTCAGTTGCCCCAAAGCGCTGCAATAAAGAGATAAACAGCACGAATCCTCGACATTAACAATCAGACAGAGCGATAATAAGTATAATTATTAGTTAATAAGTATAATTAATAGTTATTAATAAGTATAATTAATAGTTATTAATAAGTATAATAATAATAAAAAGTATTAATAAGATGAGGTAGAACACATCAAAGTTATATTTAAATATAAAAAGAACAGGTCCGGGGTCAGAACAACCCTGAAACACGGTCAAACACATTTATGTGAAGGAGAATCAGAATATTAATAATAATAATAATATTAATAATAATAATAAGTGAAGCCACAGTTAATGTGAGTTAGAGACGTATTTAATATTTAATATCTAATATTCTGGACGTCACAATGAGCAGGAATATGAACGTGTCGGCTCTAAGGCTTCATTCAAACACGTTTAACGCATCATAATTATAATAATGTTTAATAATTAATAATAATAATAATAATATAATGGATAAAGTTAATAAGAAATGAAAACCTGTCAGTTATGTGTCTGGGCTATTTATTGATTTAATTGAAATTATGATAACAACAGCAATAATGAGATTAATATGTATCGAAATAGGAATAATATTAATATTAATATTAATATTATTATGAATATTAATATTCATAATAATATTAATAATAGGATGAAGAGAGTGATTTATAACGAGGCCTAATGAAAGTTCTGTTCATGACATAATGTTTCCAAACATGAACCCTTTAAAATATGTGACTCTAAATAATAATAATAATAATAATAATAATAATAATAGTTGAGCTCAGCTCATAAGAAATTTAAATAATAGAACAAATGTTTGCGCATCAAAGTGAACGCGTCCGACCCTGCGGAGCAGCACCGGGCTGTGTGCGTGTGTGTGTGTGTGTGTGTGTGTGTTTGTGTGTGTGTGTGCACCGGGCTGTGTGCGGGGGTGTGTGTGTGTGTGTGTGTGTGTGTGTGTGTGTGTGCACCGGGCTGTGTGTGTGTGAGCTGCACCGGGCTGTGTGCGGGTGTGTGTGTGTGTGTTTGTGTGTATGTGTGTGTGTGTGAGCAGCACCGGGCTGTGTGTGTGTGTGTGTGTGTGTGTGTGTGTGTGTGTGTGTGTGTGCACCGGGCTGTGTGTGCGGGAGCTGCACCGGGAGGTTATTTAACGGTTATATTAATAAATCATCAGTTTACTTTATGCAGGATTCATTGATTGATGATAAATAAAAAAAATAAAAACGAAAATATAAAAAAATATAAAGATATATATAAAACTATAAGAATAAATATAAACAATTAAAATATAAAAGTATAAAAATATAAAAATATGAAAAGCCTTTTTCTATTAAAGCCTGTTGATCCAGTCCCGTTCAGTTCCACTGGAGTGAACTCAGAAATGTTTTATTTATTATAGAAAAACAATATTTTTGATCTTTTCTGTTCTGATGTGAATCTGAAAACACGTTTGTTTGATTATGAATCATTTATTATTATTATTATTATTATTATTATTATTATTATTATTATTATTATTATTATTAATAATAAATCACAGAGTCTTTTGACTGTGGGTCAAAATGTCTCCGGAGTCAAAAGACTCTGCATAGTTCACTAACGGGCGGACCGCGGTTCGAGTCCGGACCCGGAGGCGACCCTGCACGGACCCAGAGGGGGACCCTGCACGGACCCAGAGGCGACCCTGCACGGACCCAGAGGAGACCCTGCACGGACCCGGAGGAGACCCTGCACGGACCCGGAGGAGACCCTGCACGGACCCGGAGGAGACCCTGCACGGACCCCGGAGGGGGACCCTGCACGGACCCAGAGGGGGACCCTGCACGGACCCGGAGGCGACCCTGCACGGACCCGGAGGCGACCCTGCACGGACCCGGAGGCGACCCTGCACGGACCCGGAGGAGACCCTGCACGGACCCAGAGGGGGACCCTGCACGGACCCGGAGGAGACCCTGCACGGACCCGGAGGCGACCCTGCACGGACCCAGAGGCGACCCTGCACGGACCCGGAGGCGACCCTGCACGGACCCAGAGGAGACCCTGCACGGACCCGGAGGCGACCCTGCACGGACCCAGAGGAGACCCTGCACGGACCCGGAGGCGACCCTGCACGGACCCCGAGGAGATCCTGCACGGATCCCGAGGAGACCCTGCACGGACCCAGAGGAGACCCTGCACGGACCCCGAGGAGATCCTGCACGGATCCCGAGGAGACCCTGCACGGACCCAGAGGAGACCCTGCACGGACCCGGAGGCGACCCTGCACGGACCCAGAGGAGACCCTGCACGGACCCGGAGGAGACCCTGCACGGACCCGGAGGAGACCCTGCACGGACCCAGAGGAGACCCTGCACGGACCCGGACCCAGATCCTTCAAGGAGCTTTTTTAATTATTTTATCTTTTTAAAGAAATGCAGCACTTCATGAGAGGGAGTGTGTGTGTGTGTGTGTGTGCGTGTGTGTGTGTGTGTGTGTGTGTGTGTGTGTGTGTGTGTGTGTGTGTGTGTGTGTGTGTGTGTGTGTCTGTGAACTGCAACACTCAAAATGTGAATGTTTTATAATATGTTTATGTTTCTGTTATTTACATATAACAGCATGTGACACACTAACGCACGCGGGACCTGGTGTTCCGGGCCCTTCTGTGACCGGACCTCTCTGTGTGTATATAGATATAAATATATATTTATATATATTTATATATATATATGATATATATGTATCTGATAGTCCTGGTTCAGAGTCTCTGATCTGCAGTCGGGCCCAAACTTCATCCTCCAAACTCAAACTGCGCGAGACTGACAAATAAAAACTGTCTGAATCTGCAGCACGCGCCATGAGTCTCCTTTAAAACACCTGATTTATTGACTCCAGCGCGTGGAAGTGGACAGGTGACACGTGAGGCCTTTATGAGCGCGCGTGGAAAAGTGACATGTGATGGGAAAAGCAAAGATGGAGCCCGTGGAGCTGAGCGCGTGCCCGTGGGTCGGTGATGTGTCGGCGGAGCGGGGACGCAGCGTCACACACACATACACACTACTCTGTTAGATTATGATATATTATACTGTATTCTATTTAATTATAGTATATTATAATATATGACGTTATATTATATTCTATATTTGACTTTTTCATATTCTATTATGTTATAAATGAGGAGCTCTTGTATTAATACATTTTATAATATAATATAATATCATTTATAACATTATTTACTATAATATGGTAGAATAGAGGAGGCAGCAGCGTAGACTCATATAATATAATATGATATAATAACATTAATAACATAATAGAGTAGATTATGATAGAAAAGAATAAGATATAATATTACACAATAGAACAGAATATGATAAAGTAGAATATAGAATAGAATAGAGTAGAATAGAACATCTAAATTATGTTATAATGGTATATTATTCTATATGAGTCCACGCTGCTGCCTCCTCTATTCTATCATATTCTATTACATTATGTTCTACTCTATCATATTCTATTACATTATGTTCTATTCTATCTTATTCTTTTCTGTTATATTATATCATATTATGTGTTATTAAATTATATTATATGAGTCCACGCTGCTGCCTCCTCTACTCTATCATATTCTATTACATTATGTTCTATTCTATCATATTCTATTACATTATGTTCTATTCTATCATATTCTATTACATTATGTTCTATTCTATCTTATTCTTTTCTGTTATATTATGTCATATTATGTTATATTAAATTATATTATATGAGTCCACGCTGCTGCCTCCTCTACTCTATTCCACTCTATTATAATATAATATAACATATTATATTATAATATATGATGTTATGTTATATTCTATCTTATTATGTTATTTTCTATTACATTATCTTATAAATGTTATGATATTGTAATGAGTCCACGCTGCTTCCTCCTCTATTCTATCATGTTATATTTTATTATATATCACACCCTGCACATCACCTCTCTGAACTTCTCCCCTCTGGCAGGCGTTACAGAACTCTGTACACAAAAACAGTTTCTACCCCCAGGCCGTCACACTGCTGAACAACTGACCCCACCCGACACATCACACACACATGCCAAAGACACATGCACCTAATGCACCTACAGTATATCACTGTAAATAACATAACAAAGATATTTATAACAGCCTGGTCACTTTACTTTACACAATTATTTTATCTTTCAATTTTAAATTTCTCATATTTACTTGTTAACCTATTTTTAACATTACCTCTATTTTTTATCTTAAATTATTGTTCTGTGTTGTTCTGTTATTGTTCTGCTATTGTTATGTAAATGTTATTGTTATTGTTATGTTTAGGTTTGTCCTGTTAAATGTTTGGAAACTGTGAGAAAAGTATAAGCCGGAGTCAAATTCTCTGTATGTCCAACATACTTAGCAATAAACCTGATTCTGATTCTGATTCTGATTCTGATTATGTTATATTATGTTATAATATTCTATTCTGTTCTATTGTATCATATCATATTATATTATGTTATGTTATATTATTATATTATATATTAAATCATAATAAATGAGTCCACGCTGCTGCCTCCTCTCTTCTACTCTATTCTGTTATATCATATCTTATTAAATGATGTTATAAATTATATTAAATCATATTAAATGATGTTTTAAATTATATTAAATCATATTAAATGATGTTATTAATTATATTAAATCATATTAAATGATGTTATAAATTATATTAAATCATATTAAATGATGTTATAAATTATATTAAATCATATTGTATTATAATAAATGAGTCCACGCTGTTGCCGCCTCCTCTCTTCTATCATGTTATATTATATTATATTATATTATATTATATATTAAATCATATTAAATGAGCCCACACTTCCGCCTCCTCTCTTTAAAAACACGGAGTTCAGTTAAATTGAAGAACAGAGAGAGCGCGAGCGAGCAGCGGCGCGAGAGCAGGCCGCGAGACCGACATCACCCGCGAGACAAGAACCATAATTACTACTACTATTATTATTATAACTATCATTATCATTATAATAATCATCATTATTATTATAATAATTATTATTATGAGTTTTTTTTTTTTACATGATTCTATTTTATTATTATTCACAAAGTCAGTTTTTAATTATCATTAAAGTCCCGGTGTCACATTATTACATTATTACATTATTACATTATTACATTATTACATGTTTCTATTCTATTCTATTATTTCACTTTATATTTAAGAACTTTTTATAATCAACGGCGTCATTTTAAAACGTTTTACAGGCTAAAATTAAAAACGCGCCTCAGCTGAGAGCCGCTCGCGCACGGGGTCAAACTTCATCTGCCTCTTTAAAGTAATATAAGCACGCGCTCATTTTAATAATGAAACACCAGGTGAGTTAATCTGGAGTTAATCTGGAGTTAATCTGGAGATAATCTGGAGTTATTCCGCCTTTGTTTGGACCTCTTTCTGGATCTACTGGGTTTAAATTCCCTGACAGGAGAAAGGCAGATGTACCGGGACACGCGCGGGCCCTGAACGCACCACGCGGACGGCAGAGCGGCACCGGACAGCAGAGGCACTTACCGTGAGCCTTGTCTCCCAACATTGGACCCGCAGCCGGACGCCGGGCACTGGTGAGTGTGTGATGGTTCAGAGCTGAGCGCAGGTGAAGCTGCAGCCTCTCATGCGCTGCGGAGGGCGACGGGAGCGCGAGGACCAGGGCAAATCCGCACGCGCACTGGCTTTAATATTAATAACAATATTAATATTAATATTAATAATGATGGTGGTGATAAGGCTGCTGCGGGGCGGAGGTGCGGCGCGCGTGTGTGATGCTGACCATTGAAGATCTCACAGTGAAACTCCCTCAGTGCGCGCGCTCTTTACTGCGCTTCCCTTATCGCCAAAGTTGCGCCGCCGCGAGGCAATTGGTGGAGGCCGGGTCACGTGCAAATGCCTGGACAGGAGAGGAGGAGAGGAGCTGTGGTGATGGAGGAGTCACACACACACACACACACACACGCACACACACACACACACACACACACACACACACACACACAAGAACCGCCCAACTCATTCAAATGCGCTTTAAGTTGATTTGCAGAGAGTAAAGCGCAGAGATGTGCATCCATGACTGACAGAAGTCCTCCCAACGACACCTCTCACTGATTTATGATAATATGATATTTAACAGATGCTTCATTTCCCTCTGAGAGACGTTTGAACGCGTGACACCGTGAATACAAGGTGCTCAAATTCCCTTCACGCCCTCGATCGAAGCGGGGACGTTGGAAAGAATGCAGTGGTTTTCAAATCCTCTTCGACCTAAACTCCATTAAACACAATAAAAAGGAAGATATTTAATGTTCAAACTGATCAACTTTAGTGCTTTTATGCAAATATTCACTCGTTTTGAATTTGCAACAGGTGCTAAAACATCTGAGACTGGGAAACGTTTACCTCTGTGTTACAGCACCTTTCATTTTAACGCTCAGTAAGAGTTTGGGAACTGAGGACACTTAGAGCGCCCTCCCACTGTGCCTCCGTCCCGTGCCCCGTGCTTTAGGGTCCTTGTCCCCCCCTCCAGGCCCGTTTGTACTCACACTACCTGGGCCTCGGAGAATGCTTCTTGCTGCCTATACGTCATCACGCCGTAACACGTCACACGCATTGATGACGTCATGGCGATGCGTGGCTTTGTTTCCAGATCTTTCCGTAGATCTCAGAGTTTTTGTGCGTCTTGTCGACTGTTTTTGAATCTTTTCATCGACCAAATCTGCAGTAAACACTCCACCTCCGCATCACACCAACGTGAACCTTTCACCGCCATTGTTTTAAATGTCCGCGCATGGTCCCTCCTTCTTTTTTCTATGTCCCAACAGGCGCACAGGAAATGACCTCAGAACCACCGTAGGCCTCGTGCTCGTACACGTGTGCACGCTCGTGCTTGTACAAGCCCACCTCTCCCAAACGGGCCGTTTAAAACTTGTGATGTACGACTTCAGTTGCTCAACAGGTCTGGACCGCAGCAGGCCCGTCTAGTACCTTCCCTTTGAGGGGAACAGAATGAAAGTATTGCTTTTCCATAAAAAAATTCTGAATTGATATTTCAATTTGGTTTTGACAGGTTTGACACTGACTTTCTGTCCCGTTCTGTTTCCATGGTAGCAGCCAATAGCGTTGGGCGTTGCTGGTTGCCAGGGTTGACTGTTGTTACAGAAACAAGGAATCATTTTGATTCCACAGCACTAAAGGAAAAGTTTGTGTCGTGTTCTCCCCCTGTCAGACTTAACAGCTGGATATCAACATGAAGGGTGGTTAGCACTGTCGCCTCACAGCGAGAGGGTTCCTGGTTTGAATCCCGGCTGGGGCCCTTCTGTGTGGAGTCTGCATGTTGTCCCCGTGTCTGCGTGGGTTTTCTCCGGGTTCTCCGGTTTCCTCCCACAGTCCAAAGACGTGCAGGTGTTCGGTTCATTGATGACTCTAAATCACCCGTAGGTGTGAATGGTTGTCTGTCTCTGTTCGTCTCTGTGTGTCCTGTGATAGACTGGCGTCCTGTCCAGGGTGGACCCCGCCTCACGCCCCATGTCAGCTGGGATCGGCTCCAGCCCCCCCACGACCCCGACAGGGACAAGAGGATGAAGATGAATGAATAAATGTTTTGATTTGCACTTCAGGGCCACCGTAGAGAGGGGCTCACAGCAGCACCTGATGCTTGTTGAGGACAGTAACTGCAGAGTGATACGTGCTTTCATGTCAGTCTCCAAAACAGTTGTTGAAGATGAATGAATGAATGAATGTTCTCAAACTGACGTCCGTTCAGACACAGCCGAGCAATGGAATCACAATCACACACGTCACCAAACAATCCCCCTGGTGTTTGAACGCGTTCACGTTCAATAGCTGCTCTCAGTTCAGCGTCTTTTTTAGCTCTCATAGCGTAAGTGTATAAACGTGCATATATATATTAATATAAGTGAGTCATCAGCTGCTGAAGTGTGTATACATGTTTTGGGGCACCCTGTATATCTTAAGTACTGTAACACCGGGTATTGAACAGTGTCACTGTGTTGGTTTCTATCTTTATCCGTGCCGGTCGGCCGTTCACATGTATCAGCAGAATCGAACCCATTAGCATTAATACTCATTGACTGTGACAGGGCCTTTTGCTTGGTAAGCGCTCTGGAGAGTCAAGCTGTCTATTGTTAGCGGAGGCAGGAAGCAGCGGGCGGCTGCTGGGGGTCAGTGTGTGCAGACACGAACAAAGCTGCGTGAGGGTCCTCAGTTTCTGGAGCCCGCACCGTTTTAAAGACAGGAAACGGAAGTGAACACACGACGTTTGCATCCAGTCGCAGTCACGGCCTTTGATTCCTGCACAGTGAAGGTTTCACTCACTCTGGATCTTAGAGGGACACTTACACGTTCATTTCTTTCATTACATTTAATTTGATTTAAATAAATACTTAAATGTACCTTTAACTCTCATGTTGATCTTCTTAAATCACCTGAAGTCAACAGCAGTCTGCTACAGTATGAACACACACACACACCTCCTGTGTAACAGCCCGGTCCTGACGCATCAGCTGGGACGGACAAATGATGTCCAGGTGTGGACTTCACCTGCCAGATACACATGTGCAGGCGTCGTGATCATGTCATCCACTGATATATGAATATTATATATATAATACTGAATATTAAGTTACCATCATGTGGAAGACACGGACTCTTCATCAGAACTTAGGAGGAAATTGTTTCCAGCTATAAAAACAACATATTTAACAACAATAAACAGAAATATAAAACAGTCTATATTGTGATGACCCTGGCGTTGGTCCTGCTCGGTCCTCTTGTTGGCTGTTTGTTTGCTTTGTTTCAGGAGGTTGGTGGGAGGAGCTACGCCATCAGAGACGCAGCACACCTGAGCAGGCCGGGCTCAGGGGGCTATAAAGCACACCTGCAGGATCCTCTTAGGGCGGACTCACACTGTCCTCCCGGACCGAGACCCGGACTTTAGGGTACTTGTCCCCCCTCCCTCTCCCCCCCGCGCCCCAGCCCCGTTTGTACTCACACTACCTGGGCCTTGGCCAATGCTTCTTGCTGTCCATACGCCATCACGCCGTAACACGTCACACGCATTGATCGCGTGTGTGTGGCTTTGTTTACAAATCTTTCCATAGACCTCAGAGTTTTTGTGCGTCTTGTCGACTGTTTTTGAATCTTTTCATCCGACCAAATCTGCAGTAAACACTCCACCTCCGCATCACACCAACGTGAACCTTTCACCACCATTGTTGTTGTTGTTAAATGTCCGCGCATGGTCCCTCCTTCTATTTACATGTCCGAACAGGCGGACATAACGCTACTGCCGTAGGGCTCGTGCTCGTGCTCGTACACGTGCGCACGCTCGTGCTCGTACATGTGCAAACGGCTCCGCTAAAGCCCACCTCTTTCAAGCGGGCCGTGGCGGCCCAGCTGGCCCCAGTTGAGCGCGGAGCGGGTGCGCTCACACTACTTAAAGGTACTAGACTTTAGCTGAAAAACCGGTTTTAGCCGCGGCCAAAAGGACAGTGTGATCACGCTCTTACTCCCTCTCCTGACTGACATTATTATTATTTGTTTTTTTATTGTTTCCACATACATACACTTAAACTCTCACACACACAGACACACACTGCACACATACGGACAACTGATACTGAATTATATTACTTATTTCCTTTGGTTAATTAAAACATTTTGAATTATTTACAGACTATGTGTGGTCTCCCTCTTCTGTCAAATACTGTTGAGCCAGGTTGTGACAATATATAACTATATAAATAAAATACCAAATTTACAGTAGTAATAAATATATATCAAAAGTACTGTAATAATGTGCAAAGAACAGATTACTTATGGTTGAGTCCATATAATATCTTTTTTTTTTTTTTAGATCATATTCATAGAGCATCATGTGAACAGGAAGCTCTCCCGTGGTGTTACAGGGTTACTGCTCTGGCACCACAGGGTGCAAATAACGTGACGACAGCGTACAATACAACAAAATCATCGGAAAGATCTTAGGGCGCACTCGCACTGTCCTTCCGTACCGCGCCAAACAGGTTTTACGGTTAAAGCCTAGTTCCTTTGACCAGTGTGAGTGCAACCGTACCGCGTCTAGGAGCGGCACACTTGCCGTCCACGGCCCGTTTGGGAGAGGTGGGCTTTTCTAAAGCACGTTTGCACGTGTACGAGCACGAGGCCTACGGCGGTTCTGAGGTCATTTCCTGTGCGCCTGGTGGGACATAGAAAAAAGAAGGAGGGACCATGCGCGGACATTTCAAACAATGGCGGTGAAAGGTTCACGTTGGTGTGATGCGGAGGTGGAGTGTTTACTGCAGATTTGGTCGATGAAAAGATTCAAAAACAGTCGACAAGACGCACAAAAACTCCGAGGTCTACGGAAAGATCTGGAAACAAAGCCACGCATCGCCATGACGTCATCAATGCGTGTGACGTGTTACGGCGTGATGACGTATAGGCAGCAAGAAGCATTCTCCGAGGCCCAGGTAGTGTGAGTACAAACGGGCCTGGAGGGGGGGACAAGGACCCTAAAGCACGGGGCACGGGACGGAGGCACAGTGGGAGGGCGCCCTTAAAGCCTTCGATTTCTGCTGCAGAAAGAATGAACGCTCTAGCTCTGATAGTTTTGATCTGAGATGGTTTTAAACGTGATCGTGTAAACAGGAACCACCTGTCATATCAAACGCTGAACCCTTTTTTTTTTTTTTGCATTTTCACGATGAATCTTTTAAACCTAAAAAAAGTAATATTATTTTAAATAACTTCACTTACATTTGAGAGTGTATTGTTTCCCTTCCGCCATTTCTAAATACAGCGTTTTAACGCAAAGGATTGTGGGTATTTTAGCTCAACGAGGATCCGTGCGTTCATCCTCGAACATTCTCAGAATTCTCAAAAACAAATGGCGCGAAGTTCACGAGTGTCGTCAACACGGGAACGGCGTTCGGTGACGTTCTACGACGTGGCGTCCTTAAAAAGACGTTTTTCCTTCACACTTGAAAAAACAGCCACAGTCAAGTTACTTTCATTTAGCACGGGCCGAAAATATTTATATGTTTCCCAGATAGCGTCACAATCTGTGCACGATAACCTCGAGGGAACAATAGACACGGAGAGAAGAGGCGGAGGAATTGTTCCATCACATGACCCCTGCACAAACACAGAGCCGTCTGCTCTGATAGTGTTTTATATGGATCTTTGTCTATAATGAGGTTTGATTCACCGTGTAAATTATTGATTTATTCTGGAATACTCATCTCATCTCATCTTCAGCCTCTTATCCAGGGTCGGGTCCCGGGCGCAGCAGCTCCAGCAGGGGACCCCAAACTTCCCTTTCCCGGGCCACATTAACCAGCTCTAACTGGGGGATCCTGAGGCGTTCCCAGGCCAGTGTGGAGATCTAATCTCTCCACCTGGTCCTGGGTCTTCCCCGAGGCCTCCTCCCAGCTGGACGTGCCTGGAACACCTCCCTAGGGAGGCGCCCAGGGTTCATCCTTACCAGATGATCCTGAACCACCTCAACTGGCTCCTTTCAACACAAAGGAGCAGCGGCTCTACTCCGAGTTCCTCACGGATGCTGAACTTCTCCCCCTCTCTCTAAGGGAGAATCCAGACCCCCTCCTGAGGAAACACATTTCACACGCTTGGACCTGGACCTGGTTCTTTGGGTCCTGACCCAGCTTTCATGACCACAGGTGAGGGTAGGAACCAGGACTGAGCGGTAGATCCAGAGCTTTGCCTTCCTCAGCTCTCTTTTCATCACAACGGTGCGGTAGAGCGACTGCAGCTCCGCCCGAGCTGCTCCGATTCTCCGGCCAAACTCACGCTCCATCGTCCCCTCACTCGTGAACAAGATCCAGAGGTACTTGAACTCCTTCACTTGGGGTCAGGACTCATTCCTGACCTGGAGTAAGCAATCCACGGTTAACTATTCTGAAATACTGTTATTTTTTATGGTTCAGATATTGATAGAATATCAATATCTGAAGCTTTACCACTGCTTTTTTAAATAACCAAGGCAACAAAAACCTTTATTTTATTATTATTTTGTGATTTAAACAGAGAACAGTTCCCGTTGTGTCAGAAGTCTTTAACCATGTTGTCTCAGCGCTGTCACTAAACTACTGTGATAGACAACAGTGTGTGAGGTGTAACAGAACTATCTCAAACATGCAGATGACGTGGTGTGATGTGGTATTCCCCAAGGACGTTACCTTGGTCCTCTCCTTATTTCTATCTCTCTAAATGTATGAAATGTATTTTAAAAAATGCTGTTATGGAAATCTACGCTGACACCTCTACAATGTGCATTTCTGCAGAGGACGCCAAACAAGAATGCTTCAACGTAAGGCGATGCTGAAATTGCTGATCGCGTCTGAATGTTTCAAAACAAAGTTTAGGATATTGGGTTCAGAACCTGCATCAGGGTCAGATCACAAACTGTGTCTTTCATGCCCAAGCACGGAGTCAGGTTATGTGCGTGCACCAGATTCCTGTGAACGCGCCCGATAAACAGCATGGAGTTCACGCTACATGGAGCTAGGCTGCTAACTTACTCACAGATAGCAACTGCTAACGTCATTTAACGTATGCTAGCTTGAGGCGTGTGTCTGTGATATTGTAACATGATCAAGGAGGGGGAGGGGGATCTGTGGCATGTGCACGAACTGTGCCTGAGAGTCAGTTCTGCGCACTCACACTGTCCTGCCGTACCGAGGGCTTGGGCGGTATCTATTTCTTTATACCTTCGTATCGTCAGCTGTGTTTGTGTGAAATCACTCTGGAACAACAACATCTTAGGGCGCACTCACACTGTGCATCTGTACCGTGCCCAAGCAGGTTTCATGGCTAAAGTCTAGTTCGTTTGACCAGTGTGAGTGCAACCGTACCACGCCTAGGAGCGGCACGCTTGCCGTCCACGGCCCGTTTGGGAGAGGTGGGCTTTATTAAAGCACGTGCGCACGTGTACGAGCACGAGCGTGCGCACGTGTACGAGCACGAGGCCTACGGCGGTTCTGAGGTCATTTCCTGTGCGCCTGTTGGGACGTAGAAAAAAGAAGGAGGGACCATGCGCGGACATTTAAAACAATGGCGGCGAAAGGTTCACGTTGGTGTGAGGCGGAGGTGGAGTGTTTACTGCAGATTTGGTCGATGAAAAGATTCAAAAACAGTCGACAAGACGCACAAAAACTCCGAGGTCTACGGAAAGATCTGGAAACAAAGCCACGCATCGCCATGACGTCATCAATGCGTGTGACGTGTTACGGCGTGATGACGTATAGGCAGCAAGAAGCATTCTCCGAGGCCCAGGTAGTGTGAGTACAAACGGGCCTGGAGGGGGGGACAAGGACCCTAAAGCACGGGGCACGGGACGGAGGCACAGTGGGAGGGCGCCCTGAGTGGACAGTGTCGGCTTCATTGAATAGGATTTAACTTAAATAAAAGCTTAATGTAAACGTAATATTAGATAATGTTATAACATCTTAATGCACAGATGAGGACGCTGAGTGAACCCATGCATCCACAGAACGTCTCTGTCATCAGACTGTTTGGTCAGCAGAAAGTTTTATCAATCTGTTTCACCCCTGACCCCCCAGAGACACCGCAAGGTCCTCAATTAGTCTCTCTACGCGCTCGTCCCATTATTAGGGAGCGCAGGCCACAAAACAAGCAAGGCTGACTGGAGAGGGAGGCCCCCGCTGAGCCGGGCCCTCTGTCACCGGGGCCAAGAAAGATGGGCTATCTGCTGTTTGTCTGCGGCGCGGTGTTGTTTTGCAAGTGTGCTGTGGCTACAGGTCCGCGGAGCCCCGGCGTCAGACAAGCTCCGTCTCTGTCAGCCAGATATATTTGTAAAATAAATAAAGGGGAAGGGCTGATGTTTTGACTCCATCATTTATATTTGGGTCGTTTTGTACCCCCCCGCATGAGCGACCGTTTTCTGCACGAGTGGCAGGATCTGTGTGGATAGAAGGAGATAACGCCGCAATCGCTCTGGGTCAAAGCTGCAGGAGGACGGGTCTGTGCGCCGCGACACGTTTGACCAGAGCGTGTAGGATTTAAGATGCTGATCTCGTCGATCGGCCCGTCACATATGAGAGTTCATCAGAAGCACAACTTCCACAACAGTGGATATTTAATATAACTGTGCGATACAAATGCTGTGTGATCACCGTTTAGCAAAGTTAGCGACAACCTAGCAAAGAAAGTTTGTGGTATTACATCTGTTTTTAGTCGTTTTTTTTCACTTTTTGTGGTGCTTTACGTCTGTTTTTAGTCGTTTTGTCACTTTTTGTGGTGTTTTACGTCTGTTTTTAGTAATTTTGTCATGTTTTTATGGTGTTTTGCGTCTGTTTTTAGTCTTTTTTTCACTTTTTGGGGTGTTTTGCGTCTGTTTATAGTAGTTTTGTCATGTTTTTTGCAGTGTTTCGATCTGTTTTAAGTAATTTTGTCATGTTTTTGTGGTGTTTTGCGCCGTTTTGAATCGTTTTGTCACGTCTCTGTGGTGTTTTGCGTCTGTTTTTAGTCGTTTTTTTGGAGCCGATCCCGGCCCAGACATTGGGCGTGAGGCGGGGTCCATCCTGGACAGGACGCCAGTCAATCACAGGATAGAATAAGATAAAAACCCACGCAGAGAACATGCAAGCGCCACACAGAAGGGCTTTGAACCAGGAACCCTCTCGTTGTGAGGTGACAGCATTGACCACCACCCCACCATGTCGCCACCATGCACGTCAGTAACCCGAATGGTAAAATGAGGGAGTAACTCTTCCTCCGGTACAGTAGGTGGAGCTCCACCAACATCCAGCTGCTCTGAACATGCCGTTTTTCCACCTTCACCTTTGTCACAATCACAAACGTGGGGAAAATGGCCGACTTTTGGACAGAACCAGGACACAAACGGCTCTTCTTGGTAGTGATGCAGGTTGCCATGGTGAACCTCGCTCGGTTTAAAGGGAACGCTCTGTTGTTGTTGTTTTCAATGCCGTTGCTTCCTGGTTTAGTCTATTTCCGGGTCTAAAGACACTGCAGCGGAGCATGTGCAGAGGAGAAACGTACGATGTTTACGTGCATGAATACCCCGGTTACTAACGGACTTCTCTAGGTCTGTTAACCGGGATGAGAACTCTTAATTTTACCCGGATACGGTGTTTACATGGTGTTTGAGAAACCGGGGTACGCCCTTAACCAGAATATAATCGGGTTTTTAAACTGCATGGAAACGCACTGAATGATAATCATGATAACTACTGACGATGACTTAGCTTTAGGTTTCATAACTTACATTGTTAGTTTTATGAAAAGATCATTCTTTGGGTTTAAATTAAGCACCTCTGTTATGTCATTTAGTGTCCGTCCGTACCGTGCCCAAACAGGTTTCAGGGCTAAAGTCTGGTTCCTTTGACCAGTGTGAGTGCAACCGTACCACGTCTAGGAGCGACACGCTTGCCGTCCACGGGCCGTTTGGGAGAGGTGGGCTTTAGTAAAGCACGTTTGCACGTGTACGAGCACGAGCGTGCGCACGTGTACGAGCACGAGGCCTACGGCGGTTCTGAGGTCATTTCCTGTGCCCCTGTTGGGACGTAGAAAAAAGAAGGAGGGACCATGCGCGGACATTTAAAACAATGGCGGTGAAAGGTTCACGTTGGTGTGATGCGGAGGTGGAGTGTTTACTGCAGATTTGGTCGATGAAAAGATTCAAAAACAGTCGACAAGACGCACAAAAACTCTGAGGTCTACGGAAAGATGTGTAAACAAAGCCACGCATCGCCATGACGTCATCAATGCGTGTGACGTGTTACGGCGTGATGACGTATAGGCAGCAAGAAGCATTCTCCGAGGCCCAGGTAGTGTGAGTACAAACGGGCCTGGAAGGGGGGAACAAGGACCCTAAAGCACGGGGCACGGGACGGAGGCACAGTGGGAGGGCGCCACACTCCTATGTTTCCATGGTGCCTTCTTCAATGAGTCCTGGATTTATAACAAATTAGAAACCCAGTGTTCACCTTGAACCTCTGGCAGAACAATGTTCCCGTAGAGTCAGAACTTTTCCCTGGCTGCATCTAGAGAGTCTTTCACTCTTCATTGTCTACAAAGAAGTTAAAGATCTGAAACTTGATGACACGACAGAACTCTCGCTTTTGCATTTGGAGACAGGGATTCATGTTCGCTGATAGACTACAGGAATAACTTAGAACGAGGCGTTCGACGGGCATAGTTCCCCTTTAACATCCGCGGACGCCCGATCACTTTGACACCAATAATCTCCAATAGAAAATCACCTTATATCATTGAGAACATTACCAGATAGCACTGATACTATTATTGTCCTCAGCGATGAAAAGATTTAGAAACCGCCAAGAAAGGCATGCCTCCCGACTGCGATACACAGCCACAACCTTTATATTTGACTAATTGGTTAATCTATAGCACAGAGGAGGGCTGTGTGAACAGGTGAGAGTGCCGGGGCGTAATGTTCCACAATGAGAAAAGAAGAATAGTGAGATTTTGTGCTAAACAGCCGGCATTCAGTGTCCTCATGTCTGTCCTTGAGCGAGTCAGGGCGCAACCACAACAAACCACTTAGAAAAGGGAAATTAAATAGAACTCCTACAATAGCGCGGAGAGAAAGCAGACATGGCAGGGGTTTTCCTCAGTGTCATCCCGCAAGGTCAAACCAAAAAAACCCACCTTATCTCCCGCTCTGATCCCTATAACACACAGTTTCTTAAAATGTACCCAAGAAAATGAATTAGTTCTCTTGGATGGACCTGCCTCCGCATCGCTCTGAATGGGGGATTGTTTGAAGAGGATAATAAATCATGGCTGTCTTGTCTTATTGACTCACGCCCCCTGCTGGTGTGTTTTAACCACTGACTGAACCACAAGGTATTCCAAATACAGGCAATGCACATGTTTAAACACCATTTAAAGACAGATGTATTTAGTTTGTGTGTGTGTTCCTAGTTTAAAAGCAGCTTTAAGGGGGACTAGCTACTAATTTAGTGACAGGCTGCTCCTCCAAGTTCTGCTTTTGGTGATGGCCTCAGACCAGGACGTGGCCCTTTAATGATGACATAACGTACTTTTCCTTCACTCTTCAGTTAAGTTACTAAAGGATGTGCGAGGGTCCCAGATATAAAGCCTGAAACCAGAGAGTGAAGGCTTTCGTAGCAGCGCAGGAATGATGGGGAAAGTTGGGGAAAACGTCGTAGTATAGAGCGTCCAAACATAAGCCAAAAAGAGTCATGGTTTGTCAGATAAAGTGAAATTAAGTCAAAAAATAATATGTGCAAGAAATGCTTAAATCAGTGATAGATTGCCTGTCTATGCCAGTTATGGAGTAATTTGTTATATATACATAGTGTCCAAAAAATAAGCCCAAAGAAGTCATAGTACACAGTAGTTATGTCAAGAAAAGTCACAAAAGTCAATATTTAACATCTCCAAAAAAGCTTAAACCAGTCATATGATAGTGTGTCTAAAGCAGTCGTAGCATAATTTGTTGAAAAAAGTCAAAGTATATAGTGTATATAAAAATAAGCCCCCCCTAAAAAGTCGAAAAATGTTCAAAAAGTTAAAAAAAGTCAAAATTGAATATGTTCAAAATAAATGCTTAAATCAGTGATGGGCTAGCCTTTGTGAAGCAGCCATTTTCTAACTCATTTGTTGTAAAAAGTAAGAAAAAGTCAAAGTATAGAGTGTCCAAAAAGTCAAATTATGTCAACAATGTTATGTCCAGAAAATGCTTAAATCAGTCATAGGACAGCGTGTCTGAAGCTGTGGTGGCATTATTTGTTTGAAAAGTCAGAAAAAGTCATAATAAAGAGCTGGAGTGTCCAAACCTGCTCCAGGAGGGACGCTTACCTGCATGTTTCAGGTTTCTCTCTGCTCTAACACACCTGAGTCTGATGATCTGCTCGTTATCAAGCAGCTGAAGCTCGTCACAGGTTGGATAATGGTTAGAATCAGGTGTGTTAGAGCAAACCAGGAACCTAAAACATGCAGGACATCGTCCCTCCAGGAGCAGGATTGGACACCCCTGGTACCCCCCCTATACCAGGGGTGTCAGAGTGACCCATGCAATCACCTGAACTGTCTTCACACAGTTGGATTTGTTGGATCAGGTGTGTTTTTGATTGGTTGTAAGGAAAACCTGCAGCCACAGCGGCTCTTTACTGGTTCAATCCTGCTCCTGGAGGGGCCACTGTGCTGCATGTTTTAGGTTCACGGTTTGCTGTAACACACCTGATTCTAACCATTATCCAACCTGTGACGAGCTTCAGCTGCTTGATAACGAGCAGAGCATCACAATCAGGTGTGTTACGGCAGAGAGAAACCTAAAACATGCAGTGGCCCCTCCAGGAGCAGGATTGGGCACCCCTGGTACCCCCTCCATGCCAGGGGTGACAAAGTGATCCATGCAATTACCTGAACTGCCTTCACACAGTTGACTTGTTTGACCAGGTGTGTTTTTGATTGGTTGATTGGTGTTAAAGTCATAGTATAGTATGTCGAAAAAGTCCAAATTTAACATCTCCAAAAAATGCTTAAATCTGTCATATGATAGTGCAGGAGTGTCCAAACCTGCTCCTGAGTCTAATGCTCCGCTCGTTATCAAGCAGCTGAAGCTTGTCACAGTTTGATTATTGATAGACTCAGGTGTGTCAGACTCAGGTGTGTCAGACTCAGGTGTGTTAGGGTAGGGAGAGACCTAAAACATACAGGACAGTGGCTCTCCAGGAGCAGAATTGCCCACCCCTGTGATAGCGTGTCTAAAGCAGTCATGGCATAATCCATTGAAATAAGTCATAAGCACCAAAAAAGTCACTTTTTCACTTTAATTTGAATGTGACGTCTCCATCTGGAGGCATTCACAACCTCTAATGAACCAGTCTTCTATGAATCCGTAGCAAACATAAATGTAATAGGTGTTTTTTTCAATGCTCTGTGAGAAACAGAGCATGTTAGCGTGTGTGATGTGCCGCGGGGGGCACTTACAGCGCTGTACAGTGCTGACGCAGAGGCCGGGGGTAGGGGTACGTCACAAATCACCACCTCTTCTTGCCCTTGACCATGTTCCGGATTTTGAGCGGCCTATTGTTGCCGCTGCTCCTCTCAGAAGTTGCCTTTTGTGTTTGGTTAACAATAGGGAAACGTTGTGAGTTCAGGCTAAATTCAATTGCAACCTTGCTTTTAAATATATCTCCTGCGTAGTGATCCATCACAGTGGGCAGCAGCTCGGGACCAGACCCCAGTTCGCCTGTGCTCGCTGCTTTTAGACGTATTCATTACCGAGCAAATAGGGAATTAACGTAGCGTTTGACTCAACAGATGTAAAGGGGAAATGTTTATTAGTCCAATATTAGTCCAATTAAATAACCTGACTCCTCCAGATGGGTTGGTTCTCCTGGTCTCAGCAGATCCATCTGAACTCTGGTTTGGAGATCTTTGGGGAAGGGGAGAAAATCCTGGTTTCTGATTGGATAAACCATCTGTCCGTCACCAACACACGGGACAAATCCACCAGATCCACGAAGCGTGTGACGTGCTAACAGCGTGGAGGCAAAGTTTAGACGGTAACATGTGGGTAAAGGATATTTTTCGTGTGTGTAACGTGAATTTACTCTTCCAAAACATGTGCTAAAGAGCACTCTAGGTGCCATAACGTGTGCTAAAGAGCACTCTAGGTGCCATAACGTGTGCTAAAGAGCACTCTAGGAGCCAAAACATGTGCTAAAGTGTCCTCTAGGTGCCATAACGTGTGCTAAAGTGTCCTCTAGGAGCCAAAACGTGTGCTAAAGTGTCCTCTAGGAGCCAAAATGCGTGTGACGTGCTAACAGCGTGGAGCAAAGGTCAGAAAGGAAACAACATGTGGGTAAAGGAGATTTTCCCTTTGTGTTTAATGTGAATTTACGGATCAAAGGCCCAATTTCAGGAGCCCGGTCCATATTCAACAGAAGGATCCAGAGAACAAAGAGTTAGTGAGCGGCTTGCTCCATAGCTGCTCATCTCATCCGTGGAAGCCTCCATGTTGTTCACACTCAACAGTCTCTTCTGTTTCACTTCAATCCACCAAAGAAACCAACGCTGATTGGTTCGGTCACTGCTCAAACGTTATCGGACTGATCTGAGAGTAAAACACGACGGAGCTCAGAGATCAGGACGCACTCACAAACTTAAATAGGCCCGTTCTCCTTCCCAGGGTCTCGAATACCTCCGTTTTGTCATGCCCCTTGGCATTTGATGCCGACACACAAAGCAACTTCTACCGCCTATTTTGTCATTTTGACGCATCGTTGCAATCTCTTGGGCTAACTTAGCAGTCGTTCGACAGTCGACCTACGCTGCATAACTAACACTGTTTAGAGATGAATGGATGGATGGATAGATAACTTTATTTACCCCTGAGGGGAAATGAGGTCATCGTAGAAGCGTTACAAAACAATGAGAAATATAAAATATAGAATACAATAAGAGAAAAGTATCACACATTTAAAACACTATATTAAAATATAATAAGTTGATTTTAAGGAGCAGGATAAAGAGAGAAAGGTGCATTTTAAACATTAATTGTTAGTTTCACTGATGGTTTTTGTCTTTTCGTGGGATTTGTTGACAGAAAGAAACACATAATATCACAGATTACATTATTAAATCTGAGTCAATATACACAAAGCACGCACACGCACTTCAGCACCTTTCAATATAGATGGAAAAAAGTTAGCAGACAATCGACAGAACTGCTGCTCACCATGCCAAACACATTATCTGACCCCCTTTCAACTCGTCCTTGACCCTCACTCCCCTCGGAGGGTTTGGAGAGAGAACTGAAAATGGGAAATGAAACCTTTTGGTGTCGTCTCTTCCTCACCAGATAATTTTCCGCCTTATCGCTATTTATGTTGAACATGAATTAATTGCATTGTGAGCTCGGCGCTGAGAGATATTATCATCTGGACACCGCACACTGAAGTGTAGATTCATGCCATTCATTTCCAAGGCCGGCGGGCTGGTTGGTAATTAGCCGTCATAAAAGAACACGGGCATCAAACCGAAGCCAGAGCAAAACACTGAGACTGGAGAGAAAGACGTGTTCTTAATGCACATATATATATTTATAAAGCACAGCGGAAGAATGAGAACTCAACTCCAAATGAATGGAGTCTGTTTTCTTGTCTCTTTCATTATTAATCTGTGAGAACATAAGGTTGCAGATGGGGCGCCCGGCAGCTAGCAGCGGAGCGGCGAGGGCTTGGGCGCTATCTATTTCTTCATACCTTCGTATCGTCAGCTGTGTTTGTGTGAAATCACTCTAGAACAACAACATCTTAGGGCGCACTAACACTGTGCCTCCGTACCGTGCCCAAGCACGTTTCACGGCTAAAGTCTGGTTCCTTTGACCAGTGTGAGTGCAACCGTACCACGTCTAGGAGCGGCACGCTTGCCGTCCACGGCCCGTTTGGGAGAGGTGGGCTTTAGTAAAGCACGTGTGCACGTGTACGAGCACGAGCGTGCACACGTGTACGAGCACGAGGCCTACGGCGGTTCTGAGGTCATTTCCTGTGCGCCTGTTGGGACGTAGAAAAAAGAAGGAGGGACCATGCGCGGACATTTCAAACAATGGCGGTGAAAGGTTCACGTTGGTGTGATGCGGAGGTGGAGTGTTTACTGCAGATTTGGTCGATGAAAAGATTCAAAAACAGTCGACAAGACGCACAAAAACTCAGAGGTCTACGGAAAGATCTGGAAACAAAGCCACGCATCGCCATGACGTCATCAATGCGTGTGACGTGTTACGGCGTGATGACGTATAGGCAGCAAGAAGCATTCTCCGAGGCCCAGGTAGTGTGAGTACAAACGGGCCTGGAGGGGGGGGCAAGGACCCTAAAGCCCGGGGCACGGGACGGAGGAACAGTGGGAGGGTGCTCTAAGTGTCATAGGTATAAATCTGGAGCTGCTCCAGAGACAGTGAATGAGGCTGATTTTGTTTTCTTCATGGAAACTGTTAGCGTCCTGAGTCCGTCCTGATCTCTGAGCTCCGTCTCAGATCAGTTTGGAAACGTGCGGAGGAGAAAATCTGGAGAAGTTTGAGCAGTTTGAACCAATCAGCGTTGGTTTCTTTGGTGGATTGAAGTGAAACAGAAGAGACTGTTGAGTGTAAACAACATGGAGGCTTCCACGGATGAGATGAGCAGCTATGGAGCAAGCCGCTCACTAACTCTTTGTTCAGCAGCACGGCTCCGTAGTGAAGGAGTCCCGGAGCTAAACCCAGTGAAAATGGCCGACGAATTAGGATACACACACTACGACAAAGAAGACCCCTAGCCTGGCCGTTCTCAGAGTGGCTTCCATATTAAAGTTGATGATATTGTTAGTGAATATTAATCTGAACTGGTCATAACATTAGAGCTTATGGAGCCATAAAGACCCAGAGGGAGGAAGCACTTTCAGGAGCAGCAGAGGAAACGTGAAGCACACATCAGAGAAATGTGAGGGAACAAGGTTATCCCCCTCTGGAAGTGTGTCAGTTGGCGAGGGGTGAGGAATGGCGGGGCTGTTCTCCCGTTATCAGCGTCTGGGTCGCCGTGGATCAGGGTCAAGGGGAACAAGATGAGAGGCAGAGGAGAGGGAGGAGGGCCGGCGTGTGGAGGGAGGAGGACCACACCTGGTGAAGGCACGCTTCAGGAGAGCGGCGGAGCACACGCGCTGCTAACGCGAGCCAGGAGAAGCCAAAGGGGAAGAGTTGAGGCAGCGCTGCACAGCCAGTCCTAGCCTTGACATGTGTCCCGACTGACGTAAATACAGTAGGCCGAAACCAAACGATGTGTTTGTACAATGTGGAGGGGCGGAGGACAGAGGGGAGTCTTCTTAGAACACTTTACCCTGAACGCTTCATAGAGTGCAACGCTGTGAGATTAAGTTAGCTGCTATATGATAGTTAATAGCTGCTATACGACTATTCTCACTCAAATCTGAGGGCGCACTCCCACTGTGCCTCCGTCCCGTGCCCCAGCACATTTCACGGCTAAAGTCTGGTTCCTTTGACCAGTGTGAGTGCAACCGTACCGCGTCTAGGAGCGGCACGCTTGCCGTCCACGGCCCGTTTGGGAGAGGTGGGCTTTGGTAAAGCACGTTTGCATGTGTACGAGCATGAGCGTGCACACGTGTACGAGCACGAGCGTGCACACGTGTACGAGCACGAGGCCTACGGCGGTTCTGAGGTAATTTCACTCTATTTCACTTCTGCTATAGTGCCCTCTAGGAGCCAAAACATGAGCTAAAGTGCCCTCTAGGAGCCAAAACATGAGCTTAAGTGTCCTCTAGGAGCCAAAATGTGTGCTAAAGTGTCCTCTAGGAGCCAAAACATGTGCTAAAGTGTCCTCTAGGAGCCAAAACATGTGCTAAAGTGTCCTCTAGGAGCCAAAACATGAGCTTAAGTGTCCTCTAGGAGCAAAAACGTGTGTTAAAGTGCCCTCTAGGAGCCAAAACATGTGCTACAATGCCCTCTAGGAGCCAAAACATGTGCTAAAGTGTCCTCTAGGAGCCAAAACATGAGCTTAAGTGTCCTCTAGGAGCATAAACGTGTGCTAAAGTGTCCTCTAGGAGCCAAAACATGTGCTAAAGTGTCCTCTAGGAGCCAAAACATGTGCTAAAGTGTCCTCTAGGAGCCAAAACTCATGCTAAAGTGTCCTCTAGGAGCCAAAACTCATGCTAAAATGTCCTCTAGGAGCCAAAACATGTGCTAAAGAACAATTAACTAGATGAAAACCTTACATGTCACAACTTTAAATCAATCAGCCCTTTAGTAACCCTTCTCTCACGTTTCACCTAAATGTGCGTAAACGTTGTTTTTTTTTATATAAGCACTCAGCAACAAACCTGTTTTCTCAGTAAGCACTTTAAACAATCTCTTACGGACTAATCACAGGTTCCCGTTTGCAGAAATAATCACTGATCTTATGGAAAAAAAGATCAGTAGGTAGATTTTCATGCAGTTTGATGCCTCTCCTCTTCTCTCCTCAGCCCGGTTAGACACAGAGTTCTCTGATGCATTCAGGAAATGCCTCATTTCTAAAGGGGGAGGACGGGACGGGAGCGTTTTCCTTTGCTTATTATTATTGTTGTTTATTGTTTTGGTGTACTCTTCCTCGTCTTAATATAATGTTTCTCACTACTTGTTATGATGAATATGCTTCAACAAACATCCTCACAATTATAACACTAAAAATATTAAAACAAATATTAGATTTCATGCATGTAAATGGTCATACAGAACTATATGTCAGGCTATATTTGCAGAATAATAACTGCATGCACGACTCAAATTACACATTTTGTACAGCTTCAGTCCTTCAGCGTCACACATCAGCGTCACCAGAGTTTAACCTAAAGGCATCATATCTTTTCTAACTGTATATTTATAACACACAGGAACACTGAGCTTCAGTATTTTCATCGAGCAGAACAAACTATTCTTCAAACAACTCAACTTGCTGACTCAGCTCCTTGTGTTTTTGGACGGTTCGCAGGTTTGATGTCAGAATTGTTCCATAACTGAGACAAAGAACATTTGCTGAACTGTGTCAAGGTTTGTCGGATACCAAACAAAGCAGAGATGGGTGAACACAAAACATCAGGCGACAGCACAAACAATACTCAAAATATCCATCTGAACTCTGGTTTAGAGATCTTTGTGAAGGGGCGATAAAATCCTGGTTTCTGATTGGATAAACCATCTGTCTGTCACCAACATACGGGTCAAACCAACCAAACAAATCACTGAAGCGTGTGACGTGCTAACAGCGTGGAGGCAAAGCTCAGAAAGGAAACAACATGTGGGTAAAGGAGATTTTCCCCTTGTGTGTAACGTGAATTTACTCTTCCAAAACGTGTGCTAAAGTGTCCTCTAGGAGCCAAAACATGTGCTAAAGTGTCCTCTAGGAGCCAAAACGTGTGCTAAAGTGTCCTCTAGGAGCCAAAACGTGTGCTAAAGTGTCCTCTAGGAGCCAAACCTGTGCTAAAGTGCCCTCTAGGAGCCAAAACGTGTGCTAAAGTGCCCTCTAGGAGCCAAACCTGTGCTAAAGTGCCCTCTAGGAGCCAAAACGTGTGCTAAAGTGTCCTCTAGGAGCCAAAACGTGTGTTAAAGTGTCCTCTAGGAGCCAAAAGTGTGTTAAAGTGTCCTCTAGGAGCCAAAATGTGTGCCAAAGAGCCCTCTAGGAGCCAAAACGTGTGCTAAAGTGTCCTCTAGGAGCCAAAACGTGTGCTAAAGTGCCTTCTAGGAGCCATAAACATGTGCTCAAGTGTCCTCTAGCAGCCAAAACATGTGCCAAAGTGCCCTCTAGGAGCCAAAAATGTGCTAAAGAAAGATTTGGAAACAAAGCCACGCATCACCATGACGTCATCAATGCGTGTGACGTGTTACGGCGTGATGACGTACAGGCAGCAAGAAGCATTCTCCGAGGCCCAGGTAGTGTGAGTACAAACGGGCCTGGGGGGGGGGGGGGGGGGCAAGGACCCTAAAGCACGGGGCACGGGACGGACGCACAGTGGGAGGGCGCCCTTACCGTAGCCAAGGTTACGTTGCGACTTTAATCGTGGGGTAGCCTGTTGTAAACATCCTGATAATAAGTGTGTTGATCGCTGGAGCAACATTAGCATAAATGAGGTCTCGACTGGAGAAATGAGGCAAAAACAATGCTGCGTGGCAGGAAGAGATGATGTATCACTGTTAGTGAGCGTAACTATGTGACACTGATTGACTCGTACTCTGTAACATAGCCGTCGGCGGTGTCGGCGGTGTTTTCGCTTTCTAACAGAAGCCCT